>NW_022589717.1:35972783-36418621 GCF_004348235.1 Phoca vitulina
TAGCCAAACTGTGGAAAGAGCCAAGATGTCCATCAACAGATGAATGGATAAAGAAGATGTGGTATATATATACAATGGAATATTATGCAGCCATCAAAAGGAATGAGATCTTGCCATTTGCAACGACGTGGATGGAACTGGAGGGTATTATGCTGAGCGAAATAAGTCAAACAGAGAAAGACATGTATCATATGACTCACTGATATGAGGAATTCTTAATCTCAGGAAACAAACTGAGGGTTGCTGGAGTGGGGGGTGGGGTGGGAGGGATGGGGTGACTGGGTGATGGACACTGGGGAGGGTAGGTGTTCTGGTAAGCGCTGTGAATTGTGCAAGACTGTTGAATCTCAGATCTGTACCTCTGAAACAAATAATGCAATATATGTTAAGAAAGAAAAAAAGAAGAAGAAGAATGTAGCAGGAGGGGAAGAATGAAGGGGGGGAAATCGGAGGGGGAGAAGAACCATGAGAGACAATGGACTCTGAAAAACAAACTGAGGGTTCTAGAGGGGAGGGGGTTGGGAGGATGGGTTAGCCTGGTGATGGGTATTGAGGAGGGCACGTTCTGCATGGAGCACTGGGTGTTATGCACAAACAATGAATCATGGAACACTGTATCTAAAACTAATGATGTAATGTATGGGGATTAACATAACAATAAAAAAATTTAAATAAAAAGAAAGCTGACATTGCCAGAGGCAAAAAAAAAAAAAAAAGCTGCCCAGACTTCTATAAAAGCCAGTGTCTATCCTTATACTTTAGATCTTTTTCCTCCTCTCCTTCACAAGGTACAATTCTACCAGTTTTATGGTTTTTGTCCTGCAGAGTTTTTTCTAATAAATAATTCTGACTAGCTATAAATATATTAGAATTTTTCCATCTTAAATATATATTACTATCTCTGTCTCTATATATACATAAGCATATAAATAGATTTATATCAAACTAAATATGTATCTATATATGTGAATATACAAATATATAGATATATTTAAATCTAAATCTATCTATCATCTTGTTTATATCGGTCAGCATAGGCTAGGTTATGATTTGGTAAAAAAGAATGCCAAAATTTCCATGAATGTCTTAAAACAACAAAGATGTTTTTTTTTTCACATAATGTATGTCTGCCACAAGTTGAAAGAAGACTATGCTCATTGAATTTCTTTAGGGTGATAAAGCAGATACCATCCTGAATGTTGCTGGTTCCTATGTCAGTACAACTGAGATCTCTGAATGATTTCAAACCAGCAATTTAAATGTTCTGGCCAGAAGTAATATTCATGTCCTTATACATATACCATATCTTGGGTACCACTCGAAGTTAAGGAAGCTAAGAAGTGCATCCGTATACCCAGAAAACATGGTTGAAAATATTTGACCAATGTACTAGTTTTACTAAAAATCTACACTTTATCACTAAATAGTTTCCCCATAGACAAAATACCCACCCCATCCTCAAAGGAAACAACCCAGAAGCCCAGTCCAACTATAAGATTATGGCAACAAATTTAAAGTTCATAAACTCTGAAAGATGCACAATTATCTTTTCATCAGATCCAGATGGTACTCTTTTGACCTAGAAACCTATGAAATAAAAGCATGAGTTTGCTTCCTCCTTAGATATTCAATTGACATAGGTGGAACAGGGATAATATAAGTACAATAAATACCTTCATTCAGGTAAGTGGAGAAGAGGAAACAAAGCATGTGACAGAAGAAATTCTGAGATGCCTTTGGGCAGACAGTTGAGTAAGGATGGAGGCCTTCACCTTGGAAGTTGCTGCTTGCTCCTCAAACATCCTGGCTCTGTCCTTCTTCAGCTTCTCTCTTTCTCATTAGCCCCTTTTGTTCTACCTGAAGCAACTTTGTGAAATACAATATCGTGGGTTCTGAGCAACCCTTTTTAGTCCACATTATGAACATGGACATCTGGAGACACAAGTTTTGTTTTAGGTCTTAGTCATATTTGCTCTCAGATATTTAGAAAATATAGCCCTCTCAAAAATATAATGAGTTTTTTATCTGTTTAATTCAGGTTGCCTCCAAGTGCTAAAAGCCTAATGAGATGGGTAACTTAATTAGTAGGCAGAAGAGCCGGATTCAAACCTGAACTATGGGGCTCAGGGCTTGTGTTCCTAGTCACACGGCTACTACACTGACTCTGTTTTTTTTTTTTTCCCTCTTAACTTTCCCAACTATAATTACATTAAAGGGCAACTTCATCATATTTGCATACCTTAAAATATTTAATATATGCTAAAGGCCTATTATTTTTTAAACTATTTTATTTATTTATTTATTTGAGAGAGAGAGAGCATGAGCAGGGTGAGAGGGGTAGAGGGAGAGGGAGAAGAGATGCCCCACTGAGCAGGGAGCCCAATGCGGGACTCCACCCCAGGACCCTGGGATCATGACCTGAGCCAAAGGCAGCTGCTTAACCAACTGAGCCACCCAGGGGCCCAAGGCCCATTATTTTTATATCAAAAATACCAAGTTTATTTTATAAAGGTTATACAACAAGGGTTTGAGATCATAGAGCATCCAAACTCAATCCCCCATATCAGTTCCTCACTATGATATGGTGCTAACAATCAGTAACATATCTTACAAGTGCTAGGATCCCCTTCAGCTATGCCATCTTCTTTGATATAGACTCCACACAATTTTTAGAATATACAGCCAATAATATTGTGATGGTTTTATGTTTTAGCAGCACCTCAAATTGTAGTGTTATTTTAAAATCATGATATGGTTGGTCAAATACAAGTTCTTTTTCATCCCACATCCAATTCTTACTATTAATTTTTTTCTTCCCCATTTTCATTTATTTACAGATATAATTTATTATTCTACAGGATATTCATATTGTTGTGTATACTGGCCTGTGGCAATTAATATTCAAAGTTTTTGCCTCTTAATGAACTGAGCCACCCAGGTGCCCCTCAAAGTTTTTGCCTCTTAAAAAAGTGCATTGCATATTGATTGTGTCACTCACCAAATTGATGGCTATCTCTCGGGGGTAGGAATCATCTGCAGATCTGACTAGAATTTGCTATGTTATCAGTGAGGTTAACTGCTGAAAACATGAAATAGGATAGAATTTTGTAGTACAATGACCCAAAACTGAAGGATTATCATTTTTCAGGGTCTGATTATCTAAGCAGCAAGAGAATTGTCTCAAATGAGCTATGATCAGTGAATACCCAATGCACAGCTTATCTTCAAAGATAATACTCACTCAGAGGTATATTATCTGGAACTGTGGTGGAGGAAAAGGGCACAGAGCAAAGATTAAGAGAACCAGTATTCTCCTCTTCATTCTGATGCTTATAAGCCACAAGACAAGTCACCTAACTTTACAAGTTTTAATTTTGTGTATTAATAATAAAATGATTGTTTTAAATACATTATGAGCATATCATAAGCATTCTTGTGCAATGTCATCTATTCTGCCGTCATTGTCTGCAAATACCATTTATTGTTTCTTATATAAAGACTTTATTTTCTTTAATAAATCTTTCCAATAAACCTATGGGGTAGGTACTGTAAATATACTCCAACTTGTTAAAATGAGGAAACAGAGGCCCCGTGAATTTACATAAATTACCAATATTGACAGTTTAGTTTGAGAATGAGATCTGGCTTGTAAGATTATGCTATTCTGTAAAATATAAGGGATTTGAAAACCCTTTGTGTAAGGTATAAAATTTGGCAAATATAAAACATTATGCTTCCGAATAGAGTGTAATTAAATAAACTACAATAATTTGACACCAATTTTTATTAGACTACCTTTCTTTTTTTGGTAAGAGATTATGTTTAATTCTATTAATCAATGTGAAAATTTTATTTAAATGAAAGCTTGCAGAGAAAATTTAAACTACATTAATAAAATGAAAGCTGTGAGAAAAGTTATAAAGAAGCAATAGAGTAGGGCGCCTGGGTGGCTCAGTCGTTAAGCATCTGCCTTCAGCTCAGGTCATGGTCCCGGGGTCCTGGGATCGGCCCCGCATCGGGCTCCCTGCTTGGCGGGAAGCCTCTTCTCTCTCTCCCACTACCCCTGCTTGTGTTCCCTCTCTCACTGTCTGTCTCTCTGTGTCAAATAAATAAATAAAATCTTAAAAAAAAAAAAAAAGCAATAGAGCAATTTCCATTAAAATAATAATAGAATGGGAAACTGGTAAATATTTAAATGTACAGTAAATAGGAATAATGCTAGAATGGCTGATGAATATTAAAAAAAATGATCAACTTCATCACTACAATCAAACATTGGAAATTTAATCACGTAAACTATAAAGTATGCAAACACTTCATACAGATGATAGATGGTGTTTTCCAGTATACGCTAGACAGAAATTCACATTAACCTCGGATAAGATTGGAATAAGCCCAGACTTCCTTTAAAAAATTATATATATTGGGGCGCCTGGGTAGCTCAGTCATTAAGCGTCTGCCTTTGGCTCAGGTCATGATCCCAGGGTCCTGGGATCGAGCCCTGCATCGGGCTCCCTGCTCCACAGGAAGCCTGCTTCTCCCTCTCCTACTCCCCCTGCTTGTGTTCCCTCTCTCACTGTGTCTCTCTCTGTCAAATAAATAAATAAAATTAAAAAATAAAAAATTATATATATATATTTACATACATACATATATAAATTTATGATGTTCAAAAATTTTATTCTGTTATTTCCATCTCCAGAAATTTAGTTAAATTAAATAATATAAATTATGGTGAAAGATACATGCTTACAAATATTCATTAGATTGTTACATACAATCCCATCAAGTTTAAAACAAGTAAATACTTAAAAGTATGGCAATTAATTTAAGATAATACATAATAGTTTTCAAACAATATTATGCTACCATCCAATAATATCTTTCTAAGAATCTGTAATAATCTTGGGGTATGTTTAAATTGTTAAGAATAAAACAGAAAGCAAAATATATTATAATGACCATTCTTTTTTTAATAATCTTTTTATTTTGCAATAGGTTTAGATTTATAGAAAAGTTTTAGACTTATAGAAAAGTTAAAGAGCTAATGCAAAGAATTCCCCTATACCATACACCAAGTTTTCCCTATATGAAACTCCCCTAAAACTCCCATTTATGGGAACTCCTTCTATGAACTATATATAAACTAACCCTAACATATCCTTTTATTTGTGGCACTATAATGGATAGAAGATGGATGGATCGGGCGCCTGGGTGGCTCAATTGGTTAAGCGACTGCCTTCGGCTCAGGTCATGATCCTGAAGTCCCGGGATCGAGTCCCAAATTGGGCTCCCTGCTCAGCACAGGGTCTGCTTCTCCCTCTGATCCTCTTCCCTCTCGTGCTGTCTCTCATTCTCTCTCTCTCTCAAATAAATAAATAAAATCTTAAAAAAAGAAAAGAAGATGGATGGATCCACATTTTTAACTGTTGCAGTAGAGTTTAAAGAAAAGCAAAATGATTAGGCTGGAATGATCTGTGTGGTAATGGATTAGAGTTGGAGAAATCACTGTGAATTCCAGTTTAGCTTAACAAAGATATACGTGGTTTTATTTAGAAATGTTTATCTTGTGGGCGCCTGGGTGGCTCAGTTGGTTAAGCTACTGCCTTCGGCTCAGGTCATGATCCTGGAGTCCTGGGATCAAGTCCCACATCGGGCTCCCTGCTCAGCGGGGAGTCTGCTTCTCTCTCTGACCCTCCCCCCTCTCATGCTCTCTCTCTCTATCTCATTCTCTCTCTCAAATAAATAAATAAAATCTTAAAAAAAAAAAAAAAGAAATGTTTGTCTTGTGTCTATATGCAGGCTAGCATACACACGTGTCTCCTTACTCAGTCATCTGAGAGGACCTAGAGACAACAACACCTAAGCAGCAACTAGCATATCTAACCTGGATCTTGTTTTCTGATATCATTCTCTAATAAAAGGAACCAAGTTTCCTTGGAGAAATGGATGATTATAGGACTGGGCAAGAAATATACAAAATGGGTCTGGAGCAACTTGTAATTCCAGAAAGTGAAGAAGTGCTTTAAAAAAAAAATTTTTCAAAATAAGAGGAGTATATCAAAGGGACACAGGAGTCAATTGAAACAGCTCCAAATGTCAAGCTATGGAACCATTTGAGCAAAATAATAATAAAAATAAATAATAATCATAATAATGTATTGGCTTATAGCCCAAGATATAAAATAAATACACATGCATTCATACTGATTGATATGAGTAATTGATTAAATAAATAAATGGAGGAGAAGAAACAAATCCCCCTCATAGAAGAATTTCAAATAGTTTATGTAGATGCTCCAGTGTGGGTAGAAGATCACTCTCCAATTCTCAAAGGTGCACATAGTCACTTACTTCAAAGGGTACAGTTGAAAAAGGGCAGGGAGGAGGGTAACTATGTAGTGGAGACACCTAACAAACACAACCTCAGCTAGGTGATCAAGGTGAACATCAACAGTGATAAGTCATGTTGATAGTATGCACTTTTGATATAATGTGATGAAAATGGCATTTTTAACTGTGTGACTTCTTCCTCAAGACCCATAATCCCAATGCTATGAGAAAAACATTAAACAAATTTCATTTCAGGAGCATTCTTCAAAATACCTAACTAGTACTCTCCAAATTGCTAAGGTCATCAAAAGGGGGGAAAGTCTGAGAAACTGTCACATTCAAGAGCCTAAGGGGACATGACCACTAAATATAGTCCTGAAATCCTGAATGGGTTCCTGAACAGAAAAAGGATAGTAAGTAAACACTAAGAAAATATAAACAATGTATAGACTTCAGTTAATAACAATGCATATTACCAGTGCATCAACATTGTTTAATTGATTGTAACAAATATACCATACTAATGTGAGAAGTTAATATTATGAGAAACTGGGTGTGGAATTATTGGGAACTCTCAGTACTATCTTCACAATTTTTCTACAAGTCCAAAAATGTTCTAAAATTAAAAGTTTATTTTAAAAGATTCCCTGTGCTTCCCCTATTCAACGATTATTTCTCCTTATCCCTGGCAGCCAAAAATTTGTTTACCAACTTCCTTTTTCCAGCTGTCATATAAATAGAATCCTACAGAGTGTGGCCTTTGCAAACTGCCTGCTTTCACTTAGCAATATACATATACATTTAAAAATTCATCCAGGCCTTGAATGGCTTGATAGAAATTCCTTTTAATAACTGAGTAGTATTCCACTGTACTATTTAATTATCCATTCACTTATGAAGAACATTTTGTTGGCTTCCAGTTTTTCGTGATTATGTATAGAGCTGCTATGAATATATGTGTGCAGGTTTTATATAAGATTACAAAGGAGTTAAGTACCCATGAGTGTCATTACACCATCATAAAACCAAATTTGTAAAAAATCACCAAACTGTCTTCTGAAGTTGTCATGCCATTTTGAATTTCCACCAGCAATGATTGAAAGTTCCTGTTTCTCATTCTCTCCATCAATTACCACTTGTTTTGATTTTAGCCTTCTAATAAGTGGTATCACATAATTATTTTAGTTTGCATTTCCCAAATGACATCCCAAATGATGTTGAGAATCTTTTTAAATGCTTATTAGCCATGGAGATATATATATATATATATATGCCTGAGTGAATGTTCAGATCATTTTCTATTTTGAATTGAATTGTTTTCTCATTGCTGTGTTTTCAAAACTTTTTGTAGTTTGTTACAAGTCTGTTATCAAATCTAGGTTTTGCAATTATTTTTTTTCCCAGACTGTGGCTTGTCTTTTCACCTCTTAACAGAATCTTTTACAGAGCAGACAATTCTTCCTTTAATAAAGCTCAACTTATGTATTACTTATTTCATGGGCTCTGCAATTAATGTTGTATCTGAAAACTCATCACCAAAACCAAGGTCACATGGAATATCTCCTCTGTTTTATTCTAGAAATTTTATAGTCTTGCATCTTGCATTTGGGAATGAAGTATTTTCAGTTAATTTGGGGCCAAATTTTAAGGTTTTCTCTATGTTATTGTTGTTATTATGATTGCTATTATTACTTGCACATTGTACATCTAATTTTCTAAGCACCATTTCTTGACAGTATTTTTTCTCTATTGAATTGTCATTATACATTTTTAAAAAATCACTTAACTATAGTTTTGTGGTCTATTTCTGGGTTTTTTATTCTGTTCCTCTGATATATGTATCTTTTCTTTTTCTAATGCAATTCTGTATTGATTTTTGTAGCTTTCTGTTTAGTCTTGAAATCTGGTAGTGTTAGAATTCCAACTTTGTTCTTCTTCAGTATTGTTTTGACAATTCTAGATCTTTGCCTTTCATTATATATAATTTTTAATCACTTCAATATTTGCAAAACAACTTGCTAGGATAGGATAGTGGTTGAAATTATTTTTAACCTATAAATCAAGCTGGGAACAGTTGGCATGTTCACAATAGTAAGTATTCCAAATCATGGCCATAGAATATCTCTCCATTTATTTGACTTTTCTTGGCAGATTTTTGTAGCTTTTCACATATCAATCTTGCATAGGTTTTGTTAGTTTTATACCTAAATACTTTATTTTTTCATGCAAATGGTATTTTTGTAATTTCAAATCCCAGTGCATCAGTGCTACACAGAAAAGCAACCAACTTTTGCTTATGAAACTTGTATCCTGCAACCTTGCTGTACCCAATTACTAGTTACATGGCTGTTCTTACAGATTCCTTGGGGTTTTCCACATAAATAATATGGCACTTGCAAAAATTATTTTGACTTTTCTTTCTGTACAAACTGTATAGCTTTTATTTGATTTTTTTTTGTTTTATTGCATTAGATAGAACTTTTAGTACTATGTTGAATAAGAGTGATAAGAAAGGACATCTTGTCTTCTTCCCAATCTTAGTGGGAAAGTGTTTAGTCTTTCACCATTACATATGCTGTTAGCTGTTAGTTTTATTTGAATATTCTTTATTAAGGGGTCCCTGGGTGGCTCAGTCAGTTAAGTGATGGACTCTTGATTTCAGCTTAGGTCATGATCTCAGCATCTGGCTCTGTGCTGGGAATGGAGCCTGCTTAAGATTCTCTCTCCCTCTCCCCTTACCCCTCTCCCCGCCCCTCTCAAAATTAAATAAATAAATAAATAAATATTCTTTATTAAGTCAAGAAAATTTTCTATCCTAGTATACTGAGATCTTTTTCATGAATTGGTGCTGGATTTTGTCAAATGTTTTTTGTGTGTCAATTGTATGTGTGTCATTGGTGTCAATGGTATGATCATATCATTTTTCTTCATTGTACTGTTGACAAGGTGAATTACATCATTGATTTTTAAATATTGAACTAGCCTGGCATTCCTGGAATAAATTGTATTTGTTCATGGAGTATAATTCTTTTTGTGCATTGTTTGATTCAATTTGCTATTACTTTATTGAGATTTTTCATCTATAAGTTTATGAGAGACATTGATTTTTTTTTTTTTTTTGCAATGTCTTCATGCGTTTTCATATTAAATAATGTTGGTTTCATACATGAATTAGGAAGTGTTTCGTCTTCCTCTATTTTCTGGGGGAGATTGGAGAAAAATTGCGTTATTTCTTTCATAAATATTTGGTAGAATTCACCAGTGACATCATCTGGGCCTAATGTTTTCTGTTTTTAAGGTTATTAATTAGTGATTCAATTCATTTGACAGATATAGAGCTATCAAGAGCTCAGCCGAGCTGGAGAGTGAGCTGAGCAGCCACGTGTCAGAGGCATCAATGAAAGCAGCAACATGCCAAAATGAAAGAAACAGTGAAACCTTTAACCATTTACTGCAGATATGTAAATGCAAGGCTACCCCCCCACCACCAAATGCCTATTCTTCTGTGTTCTATTTTTCCCCCATGAGTCATTGCATTGGTTCAACATCAGATGTATCATAACAGAAGAGGGGGTCAGCTCATAATCAAGGAAGGCTGGAACAAAAGATTCTTTTAGTTTTATGGGCCCTGAAGCTAGCGAGAGGAAGCAGAGGGAGGATTAGTAGTAGAAAGTTACCAACTACTAAGTTAGAGTGCAGAAAAGTGTCTTCAAGTCTAACTTCCCCAATAAGGAGGTCTGAGTAGAGGCATCTGAGGAAGTTCTTGGCCAAAGGCCTCAGGAAAAGAGGCCTCCAAGTCAAAACACCTGGGCTAAGAATTTTTTTTTTTTTTTAAGATTTTATTTATTTATTTGACAGAGAGAGACACAGTGAGAGAGGGAACACAAGCAGGGGGAGTGGGAGAGGGAGAAGCAGGCTTCCTGCTGAGCAGGGAGCCTGATGTGGGGCTCGATCCCAGCACCCTGTGATCATGACCTGAGCTGAAGGCAAATGCTTAACGATTGAGCCACCCAGGCACCCCAAGAATTTAAGTATATATAAAAACATGGCTGGCGAGTTGCAGTCCACTTCAGAAACTCTAATTCATTGTCTGCACCAAGTCTGGTGTGGAGAGGCCAGCTTTCCCATGGGGTCTCCCACAAAAATCCCTTGTGGTTGTCTATGGTTGAGTCTGAAAAAAAAAAAAAATGACACTTTTGGCCAGGAGCCACACTTTTCAAGAGCTCTTCAAGTTATCAATTTTACCTTATGTGAGCTTTGGTTGATTGTGCCTTTCAAGAAATAGTTGATCCATTTCATTTAAGTTATCAAATTTGTAAGCATTGGGTTAGTTGTTCACAGTATGTCATTATTACTCTTAATGTTCATGAGATCAGTATTAATGACCTTTGTCATTTCTGATATTATTAATATATACCTTCTCTCTCATTTTCACTGCTAGTATGATTAAGTTGCTTTAATTGTATTTATTTTTTCTATAAATGTTAATTAAATAATGTTGATGGTACTGTTCAGATCATATATATCTTTATTGATTTTCTGCCTATTTGATCTAATCATTAATGATAGGGAAATGTGCAAATATCCATCCATTACAAGGGATTTGTCTATTTCTCCTATCAATTTTGTCTCCTATGTTTTCAAGTTATGTTGATAGGTGCATAAATGTTTAGGATCATGATGTCTTTTTGGAGAATTGACTTCTTAATCATTATGTAATACTCTTTGAGGTAGGAATTGTCTGAAATTTATAGATACTCTAGGTTTATTTTATTGTGAGCATGGTATATATTTCTCTATCACATTACTTTTAACCTGAGTATTTATATTTAAAGTGGGCTTCTTGTTAAAAAATTATATATGTAATATATGTGTATATATATATGTGTGTGTATATGTATATGTAAAACTCTATTTTGTTGATGTTGTTGAATCTAGCTTTGTTTATTTGGTATATTTAGACCATTTTAAAACAACCATTGACATAATTAAACTAACTGCCATGTTTGTTTTCTATGGGTTGCCTTTCCTTTTCCCTTTTCTGGTTTGAATTGAACACTTTATATGATTTCATTCTATGTCCTTTCTTAACATATCAGTTGTACTTAATTGAAAAATTTTTGGTGCTGTCCTACAGTTTACAATAAACATTTTTAACTAATGAAAATCCATCTTCAAGTAGCACCATATCACATATAGTGCAGATACTTTTCACCAGAGTATTTCCAATTCCTACCTCTCATATCATGTTACATTACTGCCATTTGCTTCACTTATCTGTATATTATAATCACCCGGTACAGTGGTACTATTTTTGCTTTAAATGAAGAGATTTTTTTTTGGATCAAATAAGAATAAGAGAAATAAAATATTTTATCTTGATTTCTTTCTTTTTCCATGTTCTTCTTTTTTTATTATTTATCCAAGAATCTGACTTACATGATTTTTCTTCTGCCTAAAGAATTTTTTTTTTTTTTTTTAAGGGAGAGAGAGAACATGTGAACAGGCAGGGGGGGGGGGGGGGGGGAGAGAGAATCTTAAGCAGGCTCCAAGCTCAGTGCTCAGTGTGGAGCCTAAAGCAGGGCTCAACCTCACAACACTGAGATCATGACCTGAGCCAAAATCAAGAGTTGGACACTTAACCAACTGAGCTACCCAGGTGCCCCTGTCTAAATGATGTAATGTATGGTGATTAACATAACATAATAATAATAAAAAAAAGAATTTCTATTAACATTTCTGTGGGGCAGTTTTGCTAGAAATGAATTCCTTTGGTTTTAGGGTTTTGTTGTTGTTTTTGTTTTTTGTTTTGTTTTGTTTTGTTTTTAGGAAGATGTTATTTCTCCTTACTTTGAAGGATAATTTTGCTGGATAATAAATTTGGGGTTGGTGGGGTTGTTTTTTGTTTTGTTTTGTTTTTTTCTCAACATGTTAAATGTTTCAGTCTATTCTCAGTTTCTCATGAGGAGTCTATTTTCATTCTTATTCACATTTCTCTATATTTAAGGTGTTTACTTCTTTTCTGACTTTTTCAATCATTGTATTTGTTTTCCTACTGTCTGAATATACCTTGGTGTGTTTCCTTTTGTGTTTTGTTTTATTTGTTTTGTTACTCTTTTTTTTTTTAAAATTTTATTTATTTATTTGAGAGAGAGAGCATGCCTGTGCACACAAGCAGGGAGAGGGGCAGAAGGGGAGGAAAGATCAGAAGTGAGAGAATCTCAAGAAGACTCCCCACTGAGTGTGGAGCTAAACACAAGGCTCAATCTCATGACCCTGAGATCTTGACCTGAGCTGAAACCAAGAGTCAGACACTTAACCAACTGAGCCACATAGGTGCCCCTGTTTTGTTATTTATTCTGCTTAAAGTTTTTTGTGTTTCCTGAATCTGTGTTTTGATGTGCATCATTACTTCAAATATTTCTTCTCTCTTTCTCCTTCTTCTGGTATTCCAGTTCCACATATGTTACACTTTTTTTTGGATACTGTCCCACTGTTCTTAGATGTTCTGTTCTATTTTATTCAATGGTTCATCTTTTAGAATTTTAGTTTGGAAAGGAAATCTGACCTATTTTCAAACTCACTGATTTTGTCTTCAGACATGTGAAATCTGCTTAGCTCATTAAAAGCTTTCTTCATTCAACATTGTTTTTTGATCTCTAGCATTTTCTTTTGATTGTTAGAATTCCCATCTTTATGCCTATTTGTTCTTGCATGTTATTTATGTTTTCCATTGGAGCATTTATCATATTAATCTTACATATTTTAAATTCCTAGTCTAGTAATTTCAAAATCTCTGCCATATCTGAGTCTGGTTCTGATACTATCTTTGTCTCTTCAGATCATGTATTTTCTTGTATTTTAGCATGTCTTATAATTTTTTATTGAAAACTGGGCATGATGTATATCTATATTTTCTTAACCAAACCTTAAACTAGGCTTCTCTGAATCCTTCTCCCAAATTAGGTAGGACTAGACTTTTGGACTTCCATTGCCCCATTTTTGCAAGAATCCTGTTAAGTTGCTTTATCTGGAATCCCCCACTCTCAGCATATGATCAAATTCCTCATCATCCTTCACCATACCCCAACTGATATCTGAGAACACTAGTCTGCCTTCAGCAAGATTCTCCTTAGGTTCAGATAGAGATACTGCTAACCCCTGTCCCCGCAATACTCTTGATTTTTCCTTTTTGTAATCTTCCATCACCAGCCAGCTCCTTAACTATAAATTTTCACTTTGATGTGTTGCATTCAAAATTGAATGCAGTTCTTCTTTAAGGTCTTTTTCAATCTATCACAATAGTATTGAATAGAGTCTGTTTTTATTACTTTACTGTCCAGCTCTACTTTTCTTTAACACTGGTAATAGGAACTGAGTGAAACAGGCTTTAAGTGTGAAGTTTTATGAAAATCTGTCATGGAGCTGGGCTGTGTTGATTTTACTGTATTGTAGGAGCCAGAGCCTCCAGTTTCCTCCAGTAGCTTTGTTTTTGTAACTTATCTTGGCTTTGGTCTTCCACAAATATTCCTCCTCAGAAAGAGTCTTTGTTTTAGAGCCTTTACAGCTGTAACCACCATTATTATACTGATACTCTGTTAGTGTCATGAAAGGTGTGTGGAAGGATATCATTCTACAATTTCCTAATTAAATCACAGTGCTTATGTGGCCCTGTGAATCAAGGCTATGGCTTTCATTAATAATTTTCCAATGGTATACTTTTGTTTTGTTTTTTTTCCCACTGACTTCCTTTCCTGGGCTACAATGTTCCCAATTAATTTCCTTCAAGCCCCGAAACCAATTAACTACTTTTTCCCTTTAGTTGTAAAAGAAAGGCTAAGAAGGGGCTGGTGTGGGAGAAATGCCTTTCCCCCAGCTGTCTTAAAGCTTTGGCAAAATTCTTTCACCTGAAGTTTAGGCCTGTTATGGAGAAATCTTTTGGTAAATTTCACAATTATTACCTTTCCCTTCTACCTGCCAGAGCCAAGATGGATGGGATCTTTCTTGATCTTCACCATGAGAACCTGGTGGGGTGGGGAGACTCCTAGAGATAAAATACATGAAAGTGTGGGTCCCTTCCATACCAAAACCCCCAGAAATTTCTCACTCTCATATTTGTCTATATGCAACTTCTAATAATCATCAAAATTGCTGGTTTAGTGTTCCTACCTGTTTAAGGCTGTAGTTTCATTTCTAGGTAAGCATATCTAGAGTATTCTTCTCAGTATCTCCATTTTTCCAGGTGGCAATTTCCCCTGCAAATTTAATTCTCTGAGTTCAAGAAAAGTCACTGATTTTTAGTTTATCCAGGTTTTTCTTCTTGTGAGGAGGCATGTGATAGCTACTAAGGTCTTTAAATGAAGCATAACTTCTTTTCTTCTTACAGGTTTCCCCTTGCTGATTCCATTTTTACTCATCCTCCCTATTTATTAGCTTATTTTTAATACATCTTTTTTTCTGTTTTCTGAAGTATTACTTTGATATCTTCTAAATAGCCTGTAGATTTTCTAACTATCTATTGAGCTATAGACTCCAGAATTAATTTAACATTTTTGAAACTATAAGATCATATAATAAAATGTACCATTATAATGTTAACCCTGATTTTTGCATTTCCAATGGAAGTCATATTGCTTGTAAGTAAAGTGAATACCTTTCTATATGACATAATTCCATTGACCTCTGGGAAATACTCTAATTCTAAAGTAACTTTCTCCAACCTATATTTGAAATCACTTTAACAAGAGATCAATTTTTTACACCACAATGAGAAATAAGATTTCAAATATCTCCTTGGAGAAGTAATATGTTGAGTTCAATTCTTCTAGGGCAAAATTAAATAACAAGTCCTTTGAAGACACTAAGAACTTGAAAAGGAAAAGTAATGGATCAGATAAACTGGAAAAAAAATGAAAAAAAAAATATACACCTGGTGTGAAAAAACTCTGTGTCCCAGCTCTATTTTAAACACCAAATCTATAGCTTTATAAGGAAAATGTCTTAGAGTTGAAGAAGAACAAAAAGGGAGGTAGAACTTACTCATAAAATGATTGTCGATCACTGCCTACTGGAAAATCACCGACAATACTGAACAAAAATGTCATGACCATTTCGTTCTCATAAACAAAAACAGATCGACAGAGGTTGAGTGAGCCACCCCACATCACAGACATAAATATGGAACTAAAATGAAAATATTCTGACTCCTATCATCTGCTAACATTTGATTTTGTAATGTATAGTAGAAAGTTATTCACTTTGCTGATTTTTTTTAAATCAAATGACAATAATAAATCATAAATTCACAAAAACAGAATGTTATATAATACCCTTTTTCATTTTTATGTCTTGGATTTTGAAATCTTAAAAGGCTAGATTTAAATTCTGCCCTTAGGTTTTAATGCAAGATAATTTGTTATTTCAAGATAATAGGCTGAATACATAATTCAGCTGCCCCTTGCCTCTTTAAATATGTGGTATTGATAGAAAAATATTTTTAAATATCTATAGATTTTTTCAAAAGCTAGAAATGGAATGCTTAGTGCACAAGAAATGTCAAGAAATCTCAAATAGGGAAAACAGATGGCATATTACTGAAGAATAAAATCACAGTAATAAATGCTTGAAAAAAATATGTATGATCAATATAGAGTATCAAGGACCAAATTTATCTTCCCACTTGAAACAACAGCAGCAGCAAAACAGACAAAATAAATAAAACAATTGTTTTTGAGATAATGGACATTGGATAACAAAGGATAGTATTCACCAATAGAGGAAAAGCAAGGAAGATAAGTCCTAGAATTGCCTTGGCTTGCTAAAAGGAGAAAATTTCCAGCCCATGGAGCAGGAAGGAGAAATCCAAACAGACTCTTGTAGCCTTTCTAAGATAAGAAGAGTGGAGCTAAAAGTTCAAACAGGGAACAGGAATTAGAGTTCATAGTGCAGAGGTATGTTGGGGACTTCTTCCCAAATTGAATTATAGGTTCAAGCAACCCCAGTAAAAATCTTAGCAAGTCAATAGGACAGTATAGATAATACAGAAATAGTTTCACACAAATAGTCAACTGATCTTTGACAGTGGAGCAAAGGAAATTCAATGGAGAAAGGATAGTCTTATCAATAAATAGTTCAGAGAATATTAGATTTCCATGCACTAAATTTTGATCATACCTTATAACTCAAGGACAACTTAAATCAAAATGGATCCTAGACCTAAATGTGAAGACAAAACTATAAAACTTCTAGAGGAAAATATAGGAGGAAATCTTTGTTACCATGATTTAGGCAAAGAATGTCTTGATATAGTACCAAGTATATGACTAATAAAAGAATAAATAATTTGGAATGCATCTAAATTAAAAACTGCTTTTCAAAAATACACCATTAAAAATAATGAAAAGACATGCCATAGACTGGAAGAAAATATTTTACTTTCACATCTGATAAAGGATTTTTATCCAGAATGTATAAGGAACTTTCAATATTTAGGAATAAGAAAGCAAACATCAGATTAAAAATGCTTGGGTGCTTCAGTTGGTTGAGCATCTGACTGACTCTAGCTCTCCGCTCAGGTCTTGATCTCATGATTGTGGATTCAGGCCCCGCATTAAGCTCCACGGGTGTGGAGCCTACTTAAAAGATTAAAAAATGGAAAATATTTCAAGTGATACTTTAACAAAAACATAAAAATAACAAATAAGAACACAAAAAGATGCTCAATATAATTATTAGGAAAATACAAATGAAATATATTTTAAAGTATAAATATATTAAATCCAATACAAATTAAACCCATTAGCTCCATTAATGATATAACACTATATTCCAATTAGAATGTCTAAAGTTTAAAAGGCTCGCCATAGCAAGTGTTGGCTAGGTTGTGAAGTAATTCAACCTCTAATACATTGCATATGAGAATGTGGCATTGTGCAATGCCTTCAGAAAGCATTCATGTAAAATTCTACACTAAAATATAGTGACATAAAGATCAGTGGTCATCTTGGGATGGGGATCATAAAGAGGTAGGTGGAAATACAAATGTAAACAGGCTTTTGGGTGTGTTGGATACGTTCATTATCTCAATTGTAGTGATGGTTTAATATGTACTAAATAGCGAATTGCACATTTTTTTAAAAGAAAAATGTATGGAACTATAAAATTTGTGATTCAATTTGGTTATGACTCAGAAAACTTGAACGAAGCTTACACAAATGTGCAGTTGTTTTTAATTTTTCCCCAAGATAAAAATTTCAGGGTTCCATAGTTTCATTAATGTGGTAGGCTTCTTAAGTTTTTTTGTTCAACTGGTATTAGTGTTGGGTCTTTTCCTTACAGCCTCAGGAATGTACTTCTACCTCCAGGAATCAAAAGCATGTCATAAGCAAGTTTGAAAAAGAAAAGTAAATGAAAAAGAAGAGAAGCCTATACCAGCTGACCTTATTTTAAACTGGCTTTTTCATTTCTGTGCAGCTCTTTGGCCAAAATTTGTCCTATGGCAATCTCTCTCAAAAGAGAGTCTGTGATATATAGTTTTCATTTTCTTTGTGTAGCTTTACACATTGCCTTTCCAAACTAAATTGAAGTTTCTATAGTTTCTATTATTAATGAAGAAGACTAGAATGGATATTGGATTGATATCTAGCATTATGTGCCAGAGGCATCAATAGTCCTTTTCATAAGTAGGTGTGGATATAAGAAAGAGAAAAGTTCTCAAGATCAGTAATAGGAAAGCATATGCAGTATGATTCCCGGAGAATCAAACCCTGCATATTCTATCTCCCCACCAGCTTCAATCCTGACAGCAGTATAATGTATAGGACCAGACAGAGGAGAAATGACTATATGGGTTGGGGTTGAAGAAAGAGCAATGTCTCGCATAGACTGCTATATATGAAGGAAAAGTGGAGTACCTCCATCCAAGTGAATAGACAACAAAATACTCCATATAGTAAATGCAATCTCCAAATATTATTTTCTTTTCTTTTTTTTAGATTTATTTATTTATTCTAGAGGTAGAGAGAGACAGAGAGAGAGAGAGAGTGCTCAAGCAGGGGTAGGAGCAGAGGGAGAGGAAGAGAATCTCAAGCAGACTCTCTGCTGAGCACAGAGCCTGATGCAGGCTCGATCTCAGGACCTTCAGATCATGACTGGAGCCGAAACCAAGAGTCAGATTCCCAACCGACTGAGCCAGCCAGGCACCCCTCCCAATCTTATTTTCTATTAAAACAACAACAACAAAAACAAAAACAACAACAAAAAACTAGAATATACACCAAAGAAGCATACACTGTATTTCCATCCAGTGCCCAAAAAGACGTATCAGAGATCTCAAAGGAAATATCATGTGAGAAGATGAGTAAAAACAAAAAAATCACCAAATGAACAGGTACTACTGAATAGGCAAGAAATTTGACAAATGTTAGAAATCACGCACCTTGAAACTGAATTGATATTCATTAGCTCTTTTTTATTTATTGGTAAAGTGGAATATTTTCTCACTGGGCGTTAAATATTCTCTAAGGTCTTAAGAAACATATTAAAATATATAAGGTATTCAATGTTAGAAGGTATTTTTTTGAAATGCATAAAAAATGACCATCAATACTGTGTAAGGTTACCAAATTCTCCATATCCTTACAAACACCTGTTAGCTTTGGGGTTTGTTGTTGCTGCTGTTGTTCTTCTTTTTTGATTTTGATAATAACCATCCTAACACATGTGAGGTGATATCTCATCAAAGTTTTGATTTGCAGTTCCCTGATGATTAGTGATGTTGAGCATCTTTTAATTTATTTGCTGGGTATTTGTATGTCTCATCACTCTTTATTTCTGCTTTTTAGTACTTCTAAAAAATCATCTAAGATGAATTAATCCTTCATATACTTTTTCTAATATTTTTCAGTTTTTCTCTCATAAGTATGCTTTAAATACACTGAGAATTTGCTTTGCACATGGGGAACAATGGGGTTGTTATGAGTATAAAAAGTAAAGCACTTCATAAAGTGTCAATATAGAAAAAACACAACATATATATTGTTAATATTATAATACTAAGTTATATCCACAGAAATAAGTATAAATAAGGAGAGTGAAAGAATTCAGAGATATGGGGATAGATTAACTGAAGAAACAGGGAGAACAGATACAAAAGTGAAGACCGTTTTCATTGATTCTAGAACTCACATTTTTTTCCACATTTTTATTGCTCAGAAGTTAGAATACATCCTATGATTACTGGCATGTATCCATATATTTGGCAGTGTTTTCTCTTTCTTAATAGTACACAAAATATGGTATGACTTACAGCCAACAGCACCTTTATATTTGATGAAACACTTTAATAAAATTTTCCATGAGCTGGAAAGAACAAAGATATTTACATTAATAGAACCCACTGACTGCTGAATAGGACCAATGATTAAAGACTCCTAGTTATATTATGGCAAAATATCAGAGACCCAAAAATGAAGAGAGAATCTTCTCAGATACCAGGGATAAATCAAACAAAAAGGAGATAATTAAATTAACATAATTTTCATCAATAAAATTGGAAGATAGTAAATTAGCACTTTCCAAGTATAATTTTGGACAGAGGGAAGACCATGTGGAGACACAACAAGATGGCAGCCATCTATAAGCCAAGAAGAGAAGCCTCAAGAAAAACCAACTCTGCTGGCATCTTGACCTCAGACTTCCAGCCTCCAGAATGGTGAATGGTCAGTTGTTTAAGCCACCCAGCCGCTGGTATTTGTTACAGTAGTCGAGGCAGACTTTGATATAAAGAAGTGGGGTTCTGCTGTAAAAAATACCTAAAACTGTGGAAGCAACTTTGGAACTGGGTGATGGGTAGAGACTGGAAGAATTTTGAGGTGCATTGGAGAAAAAGCCTTGATTGCCTGGAAGGGAATGTTGGTAGAAATATGGATGTTAAAGGTGATTTTGTAGAGTATCAGAAAGAAGAGGAGAGCTGTGGAGAAACCCTCCATCTTGTTAGAGAATACATAAGTAGTCCTGAACGGAATTTTGGTAGAAATGTGGACCCTGAAGACCATTCTGATGAGGTCTCAGACAGAAATGAGAACAGGTTTTTGAAAACAGGTTTTTGAAAACAGGAGAGAAGGTGATCCTTTAAACAAAGTCCTAAAGAACTTGGCTGAACCACATTCTAGTGTTTTGGGGAAGGCAGAATTTAGGAGTAATGAAACTAATAGCTGAGATTTCTAAGGAAAGTGTTGATCTGTGGCCTGGTTTCTCCTCGCTGTTTTTAGTAAAATGTGGGAGATGAAGAAAATTATTAAGCAAAAAGGAACCAGAACTTGGAGATTTAGAGAACGCTCAGCCTATCCCTCTTGCAAAAAGTAAGTGTTTTAAAGAGAACACCTAAGGGCTATCACTGGATAAGGAGATTATAGGATTACACAATGGAAACACTACAGCTTTGACTAAAGGATATCGAGACCAGAGAAGTGGAGGAAGGCTATCCGACTTCTTGGATTCTACAAGACTGCACAATAGAGCTATTTAGCTGTGAACTTGTGTTATCCTTCAAGAAGAGGGACGAAAAACCTCAAAGTGTTTCACAGCTCAGCAAGGTTGTCTCCCCCTCCTTTTGAGAAGGTGGGGCCACCTCTTGGGGCCAAGCAGTCTCCAACCAGTGTCTACGGAGCAAGGTGCAACCATGGCAGAGAGGAATGCCCTGCCGCCCCACTGAGCCTGGAAGGCCGTATCTAACCCTGAGTTATACCACTCATACCCGGAGGGTCAAACCACCCACAGCCAACACCACGCCCACACTAAGGTGTCCAGGTCCCTGGCTGACTCTCTTTGGACTCTCCTCAAGGTCTGCAGCGGCGAGGCGGGGAGGTGAGTGTGGATGGGGTTAGGGGTTGCTGCCTGCACACTGCCAGGGAATGTTTCAGTTCCCAGGGAAAGTCGCACTTGTTCTACATGAGCCTGTCCTCTCTTCAGCCTCAGGAAATCCTGCAGGCTGCACAAGGGGAGCCACTCAACACCCAGGGCCCAAGTCTCCCTGGGTAGCACTCAGCAGCCCTACCAACCTTGCTTCTCCCAAACCCAAATGGATTCCCCTGAGCTCTTCCAGAGACGGGTTATTCATAAATTAGGTGGACCCCAGCCTGAAGCTGAGGTCCTGGCCGGGAGTCAGGGAAAGATGGGAAATGGGGCTTGGCTGCCGCCTCAGCTCTGGGTGAAGCTGTAGAACCGGCCTTTGTTCAGTGCTTCCCGGGGGTGTGAGGATAGGCTCACCTCCTCCCCGCAGTGGCATCCACTCTTGAGTGCCTGCTGTAGATGGGGACAAGCCCAGGACTGCCCAGGGAAGCCGCAGAGGCTCTAGGCTGAGATCTCCGATGACCCGGCCTGACCTGGTGGCACAGCTGGAGGGACGTCATTCCACTAAAGGGGGCAAGAATATGCTCCCTAAAGCGCTGCGCCATGTGGAAAGCGCCCGCGATGACCTTTAGCCTGGTGATTTGGCAAACCACATTTCCACAATAAGGTAAGGGGTATTGCCAGTTATGATTCTGCTGAATGGACACCGCAACCTGAGCTATTCCCGGGTAATAAGCAGGCGGTTGCTCCCCTGGCCAGGTGGGCCCCAGCCAGCCCTAGCTCCCCTCTCTTTGTGGGGAAAAACAAAAGGCATTCTGGGAAGGGCTTGGTGCTCAAATTCAGGTGGGTGGAGGTGGTTTGACACCTTTTCCCAGGGCAGGGATATGGGTCCTACTGGCTTCCCAATCAGTCCGAAGCTCAGAGGACGGGACACCCTGCTGAAACCTTCCATAGCTAAGATGATCACCCAGGAGATAGCCAGCCTCCAGGGTCATGCACACCTTGCCAGCCCTGCCCTCAGCCAGCCCTGTGGCTTTAACTCCCAGCCAAGCTCAATCCCAGCCTTCCAGTGTCCCCCTTTCCACCAGGAACTTTGTTACTAGTGCGAGACTGTAGACCTCAGGTCTTGGGATGTTAACAGTGAGTAAGATGTTAATGCCTTTCTTTTTCTTTGTAAAGGGAAAGGTCGGTAGCTGCACTCAGGCTTCTGGTAAGTGACAGGTAGCTGATGTTTCCATACACATTGCATATAAATTTAGCCAAAAGCCGATCATCTAGGATTTCTAGCTGCCTTTCACGGTTTTATTGAGAGTAGAGGTACAATTCCTTCAGCTTTTCAAAGTGTCGAAAGCATGTGGACTTGCTGTGGGAACACTGACCTGTCCAGTCCTGCTGCCTCTCGTCTTCGTGGTACTCAGCTGCCTGTCCTTTGTCAGGGGTGCCCTGACTCTCTTCCTGCCTCCACCAGCCTCTCTCATGTCCCCACGGGGCCTCCTGTCCCTGCTCCCTCAGGTTCTACCCTTCCTCGCTGCTTCTTATCCATTCAGCCCACCTGACCTCACAGAATCCCTGTCTACCTTGTAGTGTACTGTATGAATGGAAAACTCTTCACTACGCAGCAGATATTTGAGGCATAGATTTATATCTGTTCTCTTTTGGATTATTCACAATACTTAATACAATATTGCGTTATTATAATTGCATAAATGTTGCTGTGGTGAGTTAAGTTTTCAGTATTAAACTGAGGTAAAAGCACAAAGCACAAAAGACTTAGAAGTATGGAAAGAGTGTCAATGTTGTAAAACTTGACAATGTAATAATCACAACAAAAGTAACACAAACCAAGAGTCTGTACAGATGTGGAATGTAGAGAAATTTAGTGTATTCTTTGTATTTTGTTTTAGTGATAAGTTAAGGCATTTGTCTAAATAATTTTAAAATTAAGAAATAGAGGAAAAGATGTACATGATTCAAAGCTATGTAATTAATCCTCAAGTATATAAAACCTGAAAACTTTAAAGATGGTTAATCCTGAAGAATGGGGCTTGGGGCGCCTGGGTGGCTCAGTCGTTAAGCGTCTGCCTTCGGCTCAGGTCATGATCCCAGGGTCCTGGGATCGAGCCCCGCATCGGGCTCCTTGCTCCACGGGAAGCCTGCTTCTCCCTCTCCCATTCCCCCTGCTTGTGTTCCCTCTCTCGCTGTGTCTCTCGCTGTCAAATAAATAAATAAAATCTTTAAAAAAAAAAAAAGAATGGGGCCTGAAGCAGGGGAGGGAGGCTGATAACTTCTTTTTGTTTTAATATCTTATTTTTAAAATTATTGTCACTCAAGCATAAAGCATAATTAAAGGAAGTTGTTAATACTGGAAACAAAAGATTTCCCCTTTTCTTTTTTATCCCTGAGCTAGCTAATTTAACTTCAAGTTATTTCTTTTTCATATGTATACAAATATTTTACTTATTTTTTTTTTTTACTTCACAACCCAAACTTCTCCTTTTTCCTAATTACTTAAGGAAAACACATAGTTTTAATTTCACAGGTAACCCAAATAATATCAAAATCATAGTCTAGAAGTTAAACAATGAAGTATATTTCAATTACATGAAAATTATTAAATGAGATTAGGCATGACATCAAATAATCATTAATTTTTCAAATTCCTGAATGAGATAAGCACTTTCATGATAATTTTCAATTAACTTCTATCTAAATATTTATTCTGAAACTGTTTTCTCTCTAGAAAACAATATTCAAAATAAAATTCAAAATGCAATCAATGAAAACATTACTGTTTTATTAAACTAGTATTTTTTAGAGATAATTTTCTCTGACTTCAATGAAGAGATATAGTATGCAGCCCCCATCAGATGATATATGGCTTTTGTGGGTTAGCTTCTATGAAAACACTAGCTCAAGAGAAAGATCTTTCTGAATTTGAATCCGCCAACTTAAAAATAAGTGTTTGGATCAAATCCATGTCTAAATCAGAGATTTACAGAGATTTATTTCCTGCTTCTTTAAACATAGTTTCATTGAACCTAGAATCCATATGTTATAGTCTTAAATTTTACTTCTAATGACAAAGAAAAATATAATATTACTGTTATACCAGAAAAAAGAGAATAATTTCTCTATAAAATGTGTATGTGTTGCTATATTACAGATCTTATATCCCAGTGATTGAAATAAAGTGGAAATATACTAGTTAAGGCTTAAACAACTAATTTATAGAACTCCCAGTAAAAATAATGGGTTAAAATAATGTAATATGCAGGGCACCTGGGGGGCTCAGTTAAGCATCTGACTCTTGATTTTGGCTCAGGTCATGATCTCAGAGTTGTGAGATGGAGCCCCACTTAGGGCTCTATGCTGGGCATGGAGCGTGCTTGGGATTCTCTCTCTCCCTCTCCCTCCCCCTCCCCCCCTGCAGCACTCACTCTTTCTCTAAAATAATAAATTAATAAACCTTTAAAGAATAATGTAATGTATATTATCTAAAAAAGCTAAACTAGACTAGAAAGAGACTATGATAATGGACTATTATTCCTGTACTTAGACATAAATATTTTGTATTCTTCCCACACATTATTATGAACAACTGTTGGGAAAAATAGACAGTTATGTACTAATATAAGTAGCATATTCATGTCTGAGGGATAATACTGAAATTGATTATATAAATCACAGATGTATGTAACAGGATCACAGTGACTGACAATTATTTAGGTTGAAGGTAAAACAAAAACTATAGTTTTAGCAATTACATAAAATCCCAAGGTGTTTTAAAATGTTTGCTATAAGAAGAAATTACGTATGCTGGACTTTATGTCAGTGAAAGATATACTAAGTAGCAAATATGTTTACATGGTGAATAATTAATATTGTTTTCAATTTTATTATCAGGATGAATTATTTTCCTTTACTACCAACTGAATAACTCAACTATTTTTGAAAATGATTTTATCGTTAAATGTCAATGATTTGTCTGATCTCTGATTTAAAAAATGGTCCTAATATTTCAGCCTTAAAAATGGTATTTGCTGTGAGATATTGGTAACTGCTCTTTAGTAGATGAAGCACATAGAGAAAAGCTTATGAATGGCAGAGGACATTACAAGGGCTATTTTTTTTTTCCAGTTATTGAGATAATTAGTTTTTTATCCTCTAATCTGTTACATTGATAGAGCTTTCTAATTTATATCTGCCTTTAAGGTGTTTTTGTTTGTTTGTTTGTTTGCTTGTTTGTTTGTTTTTTGGCATTTATGGTCTTAGATAGGGTTGCCTTTAATCCCCTCTGTTGTTTCTCTTGTCTCTTACTTGGCTCATTTGATGAGTTTTTGTTTTTGTTTTTGTTTTTTTAATATTTATTTATTTATTTATTTGACAGAGTGAGAGAGCACAAGCAGGGGGAGCAGTAGAAGGAGAGGGAGAAGCAGGCTTCCCGCTGAGCAAGGAGCCTGATGCTGGCTTGATCCCAGGACCCTGGGATCATGACCTGAGCCAAAGGCAGACGCGTAACCATCTGGGCCACCCAGGTGCCCCTTGATGAGTTTTTACATGTGAATTGATGATTGGCTGGGTAGGTAGTTCCTATGAGGCTGAGTATTTCATAGAGATTGGTTTTTGGCTCTGTCAAGCACTCCAAATAGTTTCCACTAGAAAAATTTTAAATTAATGTTCCTAGTTTGGTTTCGATGGGCTTTACCAACAAATAATCTAAAACCCCACATCATTATAAGTACAGACCTGTAATTACAAATTCTTATACTAAAACAAAACAAAACAAAAAACCTCTGTCCAGAACCCAAGCAAAGCAGACATTTTTTTATATATGTGTGTGTCTCCCTTTGCTAGAAATGCAGATTTTTTTTCTCTCACTGTACTTTCACTGAGCCTGTGTTTCTTCAAAGGTCTTGGCCTTACATGGAAAAGGAAGTGAGTTTTCATTCCCTGTTCCTCTCTTAACTCCTTACCTTGCAGAAGCCCAAAGTTTTGCCTTTTGTTACCCATGTGATTCCTAAATCCCAAAGCTCCATATTAGGCAAATACTTTGCATGTAAATGCGGATTCATTGCTTGATTTCTCATATGTTCCCCTGCTATGTATTTCATTTGCACAGTTGGGAATTTCCATTTATAACTTCTGTGGTTCACCTGATACCCATGTTAGCACAGATGCCCTGCTTCCCCTTCTTGAAATTCTGGATATGCCCCTTTCTCAAGTGCACAGTCATCTGAGAAAATTGCCACAGGTTTCTTTATTGCAAGATCAGAGGAATATTTTCTATAAATATTTATAGTGGTATTATAATATCTTTCCTTAAGATGAGTTTGCCTACTCTTCAATCACTGGGTTCTGGTTTTGAAAACTAGATTACTTGTATAAACAAGATAATGAATCATTATTTTCCATTGTGGTAGCTGACATATTGACCTTCTCATTGTCTTTCAATTTTATTTTGATTATATTGATTAAGCAGCCTTCTAGTCAGCTGCCTACCTATGCCTCCAGGAATATTATGAACTTCTAAAGGTCAGTATATTGTCCTGAGAGTCTAAGCACAGTGCTAGTCCCACAGCCTTACTGCACATTAGGAATTAAAACCATCTTACAAGTTAAGGTAAAAGAATGTTATAATCTGACAATTGCCGTTCTGTAATGTTGTCATCCATGTTGAAATTAGGAAGTTCTGTTCATGGAAACATTTTCTATTGTTAACTTTAGCTAGAAGACAGACAATACCAAAGTTCTCAAAAGATATTGGTATCTTCCTTTCCAGTCCAGTCCTTATTGCTTAATTAAAGGGAATGATCTCTGGGCCTTCCCAAGGAATATAATTAGTAGAAATTTAATAAGAACATAATAAGTAGAACTGAGATTCTTACATAGTAAATGTAACATCCTCTACTCTCTGAGACTGCAGAAGTCTTCCTTAATGCAACACTAAAGACAAACCAACATCTCAATCTCATTTAGCATAAGACATCATTATGTTCAGGGTTCAAGATGATATTACAGCAGTATATTTGATTAGCTCTGTCTTTACTTGCCAGAACACTGAATTTTTAGCCAGCATTAAGTCCATTTTTCAGTGTATACTTCTTTGTCTTGCCTTATGTTATTCCTGCTCAGGTCTAACTCCCTAAAGACACATCCCCATTCAAGTTACCCACGTTCCTTCTAGTACACATTTAATAAGCTATTTTCCCCATGTATGGTAAGAGAACCGAAATGTTCTTTTTTTATGGCGCAGAAACCATATTCCCAATTAGAGTGGTGCTGTTTTCTCATCGCAGTCATTAGCAAAAATAAATAAATAAATAAGTGTTGAATATCTTGAGAACAGGCTTTATCATGTGAGGTATCTACTTTAGGTGGAGTCATTATGCAGTCTGCAGACAAGCAAATCTGCTTGTCATTTTTATTTTATTTTATTTTTCTGGAAAAGGAGAAAGGATGTTACTGTTAGCCAGGGAGTTTTAAGAGCTTTTAGATATTCAAATTTCCCAGATTTGTGTACTCAGAGGCTATTATCCTAGGACTAAAAGACCCTCTCCTACCTGATGAGGGAACAAACTTAGGTATAATGTAAATCTCATAACTTCAGATTACTCTTCATCCTTTGTAATTAGATCCTGAAGCGGCTGTTCAGCAGGGTCTGACCATTATCTATAGAATATAAGAATTTCCACTGAAGCATCATAAGGATACTCTCACTTTCACAGCATGATTTAAATTGCTAATTAACACTCTGGACCTAATGGTTTCCTTTTGCAAAGCCCCAAGTGCCATAAAAAGCTGGTTTTCTACAGAACAATTATCATTGCCACTCTACTATTCAAGTACAATAGCCACCCCCCAACCCCCAAAGTGTTAACTTTCACAATGAACCTCATTCCAACTGACCACAGGTAAGTGTTGTGTGGTCATTGCAAACCAAGGTTGACTCCCACCCTAATTACAACCATAAATAAAGATCCTCATTTCTTTTTGAAAAGTGGGAAAGCTAGCTCCAAAATAAGATTCTGGCCTGTTGTGGTAATAAATGTTTTAGTCCTGATTTCCTAGAAAAAAGGGCCAAGGCAAAATATAGGTACTAATGCTTTATTTGGAGCATGTCTTGGATAGGAAAAACTGAAATGAAACAAAGAAGTCGGGGGAACAAATACAAAATGGCGCTTTAACCAAGCTTCACAAGAAAATACAGATTAGGTGAATGCATCTAGTAACTGTCCGTCAGGAGAAAATAAGACTACTTTATCCACTTTATTTCTCCTACTTTTCATATTTCTAATTTGCCTCATGGTGTTAAGTGTCCTACATGTCCATCATGTGTAACCCTGCCCAAGCCACCTTGGTTGTAGCCAGAATTTATGCCTTATCTGAATTGGGAATTGGTGGGAGGATCCATTTACTCTGTCAGTTGAGTCAGTGAAAGCAGGGTGCCAGAGCTACTTTACTGTCCTCTGCAGAAGCTCTGATGGAAGCTGTACCAAAGGTCAGGTCCCTGTCTTGGAGAATAGGGACACTTGGTGATGTTAGCTGATGAAGCAAAGTTGGTAGAAGTAGGGCTCACCATTGGGCAAGTGGTGGGGATCGAGGAGACAAGAGGGACACACTGCACTGAAGGAGGAACAAAAATTAATCTAGTATAATCCAGTTTTTTTCTGCATACCAAACTTAAAAAATATTTCTAATTTCCACATATATTTTTCCAACTTATATTTTCATATTTTCTGCATACTTTTAAATGTATCTCTTGTAAACAACAAATTGGTGACTCACTATTTTTGTGAATTTTAGAATTTCTATCCTTTAATTAATGTGTTTGAACCAGTTATACTCAACATAATTACCATTATTTTCAGACTTGCTTCTAAGATGCTATTTCATATTTCCATTTATTTTCTCTATTTTTCTTGCCAGCTTTGAAGTGTATGCATTTGTGAACATCAGGGTTTTTTTTTTTTTTTAAGATTTTATTTATTTGACAGAGAGAGACACAGTGAGAGGGGGAACACAAGCAGGGGGAGTGGGAGAGGGAGAAGCAGACTTCCCTCCGAGCAGGGAGCCCGATGTGGGGCTCGATCCCAGGACCCTGGGATCATGACCTGAGCCGAAGGCAGATGCTTAATGACTGAGCCACCCAGGCACCCCTGTGTACATCAGTTGTATATGTCAGCTTTCCTGCTACTGAGTAAAAAGTTATATATTTTGTAATTCTTTAGTTAAGGCCTATGTTTAAGCTATTTTTACCCCTGCTGATTTATGTAATTTATCAAAATATATAAATTTCTAAATGAAGACAAGAACTTATATGTGGTCTCACATTATTTTTATCTTCTCTCTTTCTCCAACACCATAGTGATCTTTTCTACAACTTTACATGGAGTTTTGTGGATGTATGTTTTTCTTTACATTTGTTTGGTTCTTCGATTATATTCAATTTACATATTTCCTCCAGCATCATCTATATTATTCTTCCAATTTTCAACCTTCCTCCATAATTCCTTTCAAGTATGCTTTTTGGTAGAAAAACAAGAGAACTTAACTAATAATATCTTTATTGTATTTTTCATTAAATGACCATTTAAATGGAGAGTAAAGGTCTAATAATTTGAAAATTTTGCTCCACTTTTATTGCCAGTATTTTTGTTATGAAGATTCTTTCCCCCTCAATATGATTTTTGGTCCATAGTTATTGCAAATTTTTTCAAATTTTAGGTACAGATTTTTCTTTTGTATCCTTTTTGGCACAGGGAACCCTTTCAATATATATTCTTTTTTTTTTTAATTTAAATTCAATTAACCAACATATAGTTTGTACTTAGTTTCAGATGTAGTGTTCAATAATTTATCAGTTGCCTATAACACCCAATGGTCATCACATCATGTGCTCTCCTTAATGTATATTCTTTCATCATTCTTTGATTATGTGAAATATGCCATCAATAATATTATCTCTGTTCCATTTGTTTCTCTTTCCTTTTGGGACTCCTCTTATCTGGGATGTTGATACTTATAATCTTCATGCCTCTTAGCATAATTTTATTTGAATCATTTATTTCTTAAACTTTCTAATGTATTTTTGGGAGTTCATCCGTCTAATTCTTCAGCTCACTAATATGCTCTTTCCTGTCTGTGTTCTGCTCTCTAACTTACGATTTGTCTACTTAATTCTCCCATGCAGCTCTTATTTTCACTTGGTTCTATTTTATGAAAATTCATTCCCATGTCATATCATCAATATGCTCCCTTACTCCTTTGCAGTTAATTTTTATTTTCTTAAAGGTAATTTAAGTACAACTATTCCAGTAATTACTTTATTTGGTTATCTCTTTCAACTCTTCTGTTTTATGGCAATTCTCTTCAAGAGTGGACTCATCTTCCTCTGGAGTTATCAGCCTCTCTCTCAGGTAAGGAATGCTGGTGGAGGGATCCAAACCACATGCTCTAGTTTATGACACTCTTGTGAATTTAAGAAGAGAGAAAAGAATGTGGCAACATTGGGAGTTCCAGAGATTATAAAATCACATTGACTACCTATGTTGACTATGTTGGCACTCAACCATGTATTTATTCCAGTCACTAATATCTCTTCAATTCAAATAAAGAACTGAGAAAGCAGCAACAGCATAATAATTACTAGTTGTATAGCGTCTGCGGTGTGACAAGTACCTTGTGTGTGTATATATCTGTGGGAATATTCACTTAATTTTGCAGCAACCATGTGGAATATATACTATCTTTAGCCCACTTTACAGAGGAGAAAACTGATAAAAAGAGAAGTTAGCTAATGATCCCTGAGTCTGGCCAGAGTTTTGGCACTTAACAAAAATTTTACCCAGTTTTCAAATTGGAGCCATAATTTACATATTAATGACTGCTATAGTTATACCATGTAAGTTTTGTTATCTTCTGTAAAAACACTTAGGTCAATATATTAAAGTTAATTCAGTTTTATGAATTCAGTTTCATAAAAAGTAGATTTCAATAATCTGGGAGGTTGACTTGTATCATGTGTTGAAAAGCAATAAGCAGACAAGGTGTTTTGTGAGAAAAAAATTTGGAAAAAATCTTAAACTCTTATATTTTATCTTATAAAAATAAAAGTTATCAAAAATTTTGCAAGAACAAAGAATGCTAGCATATTAAAAATGCAGTTTTTTTCCAAAAGGGAAGGAAAAGGGAATGAAGACAAATAGGAAGGAACTGTAGCAGTAAGGATTTTTTTTTTTAATAAAAGAAGAAAGAATGTACACTTGAAAATAAGGTGGAAAATGAGTTTGATTTGAATTAAGATCATTGCATCATACTGAAGAGGAATAAAACAATGCAAATTAGAAATATGTCACTGCATTTCAAAAGAACATTTCTTCACAGATGTAGCTGAATGTATAGCCTATTATTGCCTTTCCTCTAAATGGCAAGTCAACAGATGAGGAATAGAAAGAAGGAAGTAGAAAATGAATGGGAGTGAGAAAGAGAAAAATCACAATAGGAGACATATTGTCAGAGTTAATTATTATTCAACTCAATTACTTGATTGGCTGTAAAAAAATAGCCTTTAAAAACTAATCATTTTATGTGTTCTGTATATTCTCTTTGGAGTTTATATTGGTCAATATTCTGATGCAGAGGATGAGTTCCACTCTAGACAATTTGAATACAAAGGATTTATTACAGCATACCATGTTGCTTACAAAACTATTAAGATGCTGAATAGAAAACTGTAGGATGAGAGTCTGGAATCTCAAAGCTGTACTTCAGAATCATGCTGCCAAAGGAACTGTTTCTCCTACTCATGATCAGGAAGCTGCTTGTCAAGTCAGGAGACATCTTTTATTATAATATATATAAATAATAAGACTGCCTTAGTCCGATATGCTAAATTAGGTATAATTACCAGTTCCAGAACAGCATCACCTCATGTGCAAAATCAGGAAGTTAACACTATAGCTTCAGGGTCCCACATCATGCCACCTTAAAGGGGAGGGAGGTGGGGAGATGGGTGAGATTGTGGAGGGCATTGAGATACAAACTTTCAGTTATAAAATAAGTCACAGAGATGAAAAGGAGAGCATAAGGAATAGAGTCAGTAATATTGTAATAACATTGTATGGAGACAGATGGTGACTACACTTATTGTGGTGAGCACTGAGTAATGTAAGAATTGTTGAATTACTATGTTGTACACAGAAACTAATATAACATTATATGTCAACTGCACTTCAGTAATTTTTTTTTAAAGATTTTATTTATTAGAGAGAGCGCGAGTGAGTGGGGGAGGAAGGAGAAGGGAGAAGGAGAAGCTCCCTCAGCAGGGAGCCTGAAGCAGGGCTCCATCCAAGGACCCCGGGATCATGACCTGAACCGAAGGCAGACACTTAACGACTGAGCCACCCAGGCGCCCCTGTACTTCAGTAATTTTTTAAAAAGACCATAAAAAATCAGCCAAGGTAAGCACATAGATAAAAAAAAAAAAGTCAGTATTTTATTTAAAAAAAAAAAAAAAAAGCCATTTCTGCTAAATCAGCAAGCCTCAGACTGATTTTAACTCCAGACCTATGCCACGTTTGCTATACTCCACATTGATAAATGGGATATTGGGCATGTGTTTTATCTTAGTTCAAATTTCAAGTCTCATGTGATTGTATCTGATGTGGAACCTGAATCACGCTTGGATCACCAACTGAAAATGAATTAAAGAAATTTTTGTTTTAGCTTTCTGCTTTCCACAAGAAATGGGAGACATACTAGAAGAAGATTGGAATAGATATTGTGAGCAGAACTTCCAGAACTGTGTTAGACTTCATTCTTACTTTGCTTCTCCATGTTCATCTCTGAAAATTTCAAACTTTTTTTGTTCTATAGAAAATTATATAATTAATCCATTTTTCAACATAGTCCCAAAGTCTAGAACATTCCTATTGTAAATAAGTGCTTAATAAGTATTTATTCAATGGATTGATGTGAGGCACTTTTTGAGATTTGAAAATGCATTTTTATAAGAATACAATAGGAAAATATTGGATTTTCTGGTTGCTTTTGTATGGAAGGAGCACATCAAATTCTTCTCTATATGAAGCTCTACTAGCTGGAGCCTTACCTGGAATTCCTACACACTTAGGAAGTTTGTTAAAGATTAGAGTAGACTGAAAAGATTTAACATTATTTAATCACTCTGTTTGAATAAGAAATTGGGGAGTACAAGAGTAGGAAATTTTTCTAAAAGATGGAATAGAACAATACAATTAATCAAGAAATGATCTATGGTTTTCAAAATGGGATGACAATTGTGAATATAGCCTGGTGCCTATAATTCTAATCTTTCTTTATCCAACCCTCATGGGCACATAATTGGCTCCTAAGAGGAGAGAGGGCTGTAATTAACAGCTGCAACAGCTGTTTCTCTATACAAACCAGCCAACAAAAATCTATAAAATTTTGTAACCCAAGCAGAAACGATTTGGGTCCCAGGAGCATAATGTTACATAAAATGTAGAGTGATGGTGGTCTCTTCCACATTTTATCTCAGACCTCCAAGAAGTGGAATTCTTTACAAAAGGGAAATGTCCTCTGTGAGGAGAAAAGAATCTAAATTCAGAGTATCAATCTTTTTGTTTGTTTGTTTTAAAATTGGTGGCAAACAACAGGTTGCTTGCCTAGTTTTATTTACTTATGGTTTCATACTGCTGGTGGCTAAGAGTTGGTGGTTGTTGCTGGAAAATTGGGTACTTAACAGGGTTTGTACCCAATTTAGCTTTGGTGAGTAGAACATGTTTTTGAACTCATACATAACCAGCAATATTGCCACCATACTCACTTCATTGGTGAAGTCTTTTGTGGCTAACTGATACCCATGAGTGTATTGTTTTTTGTTTTGTGTTGTTGTTGTTGTTGTTTTTGTTTATCCCCGTAAGGTATAAAGGGTCTTCTCCAGACAGAATATTATTAATGAACCTTGTAATAGACAAATATACTTGCAATCTTTCAGGACAATGCTTTGCTCCCTACTATAAGTTGACAGAGACCTATTCTAGTTATTTCTCCTTTCCGACATAATAGGAAAGGTGATATAATAGTTGAAGTTCTGCCAATGTGAAATTTTCCTTCTCCATAGTCATTCTGGGTCCCCATTAAGCCAGGATCTAATACCATGAAATGCTGGAGATTCTTTCTGTTAATGGTCACGAAGAGGTCACATGAAGTCTTAGATGTAGGTTGAAGAAGAGACAGCAGAATGACAGGAAAAAAGAGACATGATGGAAGGTGAACAAATTATTTTTGAAATTCATTTGGACTTTCAAAATCTGTTTAGGTCTTAGCTTATGTATAACTCTTCCACTTGATAATAGAATGCTATCAGGCACTCATATTTATAAGGTCAGTCATATTAGGTAATATTAAACTCATTGTAGACGGATAAAGTCTCCTAACTTCCTAAGAACAGTGGCTAGTTTTTTGAATTTCAATTTTCATCCAGGATTAATAGCAAGAGTTCTTCCTTAAAAGGAGCCTTTTTCACTATTAAGAGGAAATATCTTGCAATTAAGACTCTGAGGTCTCTACTATGATTATCCTATTGTAACTTACTATGGTCTACAAAGAATCCCACAGACATTATAATGCCCAATGGATAATCATAGATATTTAGCAATAGAGCTCTTTGGTCCACCTGGAACACTCTTTCTTGATCTAAGTCCTATGCAAAGCTGACAGGTTTGGGAAGATATAGGAAATGAGTGAAAATTGGATAGCCAACTATGCCAATTTTTGCCTTCATAATTCAAAGACCATATTGCATCTCTTAGTTAGTATTAGGAAATATAAATTCAACAATGTGTTCTTTGCTTCAGAGAAGTAGTTCCATATTACTTAAGCCACAAAGTCCCCAAAACTACACAATATAGCAGACTGTTACATTACATGGGATTTATGTCTATTTATGTATATTTGTAAATAATATAAACACATAATTTGCCACACGGGTGCCTTAACAAGTCATAGTATACCTGGTATTTCCAACTTTCCAGGAATGGCATTAATAGGTTAAAAGTCAATGTGTATTGTATTCTAACACTATGAAGGGGTATTGATTTATCCATGAGATAAAATAGTGAGGTTAAAATATGTCCCTGGATGGGTAAAAGAAAACTACTTCAATTATTTTCTTTTTAACAAAATGGAGGGAAAAATCAATCATATACAAGATCAATAACTGCATCAAGGTGCAAGAAGAGGAATAAGATAAACAAAACAAACATACAAAAATTCATTACCTGAGATCTTCAATCAAACCCTCACTTTTACCAGTGAGCCATAATGGTATTCTTAGTATCATGGAATTATTTTGCTCTAAACTACTGTCTTCATGTCCCCTGGAAAATTTTATTGTCCTATTTTATTCAGTGCACAATAATTCATGCCAATGGCTAAAGGTCATTTAGAGAATATCTAAAAGAAAAACTCTTTATATCAACTTGCATTGGAACCGTAGCAGTCTTTTTACATCAACGAAGTGATCCAGCAAGTAAGAGACATGTGTGAGCTACATACAGCAGCATCTGGTTCCTCTGTCCAGTATGACTGCTTTACCTCTGCATGCCAAACCTTACACAGAATGCCTTTTTGTATTCCACTGTATCCAGACATGGCCAAGGAAGGGTGATCCTGCCTTGTAGTGCAACCTAGGCAAGTTAAACTATTACAAAGCCACAAAAGCAAGAGTTTTGGATGGATATGGGATGGTGCCTTGGTCTGAGCCACATCCACATTTATAAAAATTTAAGAATGCTGAGGAGATAAATATTTTAGAAAAAAGAGAACTAATTGGATTTTGGTTGTTGCTAAACTCTGTTTTACAGCGTCAATTTCATTAGACACTCGATAAGATACCATTATATGATGCTGATTCCCCATAAAAGGAGAGTTTCTATACTGATCCAGTGTCAATGGTAGGAGGTCACAGAATATAACTGACTTTCAACTCCTAGAGAAATTTTCCAGTTATCAGAGAAGATGGAAGAGCTGCTTCATTGGATAAGGGAGGATCATCTGGAGCCTTCAGAGATATTCAAGTGTAGGGATGCTCTGAATTCTTCACACCCTTTCATGTAGCTCCATCCTAATGACAGAGGCCTTCCTCTTCCATCAGTGCCTCAAGTTTTACATTAGAGGATAGTAAGGATATGAATTGAATTGATAATGTAACTCAACCAATTCCAAGCTTATTTTTTGGCTACTACAGCCTTGTGAGTAAAGACATACATAAGAGATTCTTTCAACATAGGCATAGAATATCTCTGAGTTTCAGATCACTCCTTGCAGTGAGAATTCAGAGATTGGCATTTATCACTCTTTTGCTGTAAGTGTCATAATAAAAGGTCACAACATCCCAGTCTTGACTACTGCATACTGTTAATAATATGGTACTCTGTGATTCCCCTAGAGCCTGACCTTCCCGGCTTACAGGAGACCGCCAGTAATAACTTACTTGGTTGTTTTGTCATAGGGTAGCATGGTGGCCAGGAGTTTTTTTCTGAATTTGAACAGAGCTTCACTGTCTTCAGCTCCATTCTTCCAAAATACTTCATATTTCCCTGTCTGAACCCACTTCTTATAGGAACATGTTATTAGTTTATTTTCTTATTATTTGCTTGTTTGGGGCTATAAGCAACAGAAATCAGTGTTGCCTAAGTAAAATGCATTAAGTTCTCACAAACCTGATAAACAGTTGGAAAATAGATTTGGAAATGATAAATCCCCATTGTAGCTCTAGAAGCTGAGAAGTGGGAATGGGAAGGCAACAGTAGTGGGTATCAAAGCAGGAACCGTCATTTCAGAATGCCGCCACCAGAAAGATAAGGTGTGCTAAACTTCTTCAGTCTCTGTGCGGTTCTCTTCGTCTCAAGATTCAAATTAAGAAGGAAGCATATGATTATTCTAACTGCAGTCACATTTTATATATGCAGTAGACGGAATTCAAAAAGGAACAAACCATGCCTTTAAGGATGTCAGTGTGCTTTTTAAAAGGAAGTAGAATGGATATTGAGTAGTTAAAAATAAAGTAACAGTCATTGAACCTAATTTGTTTAGTATTCATAGAGATGTAACCAAGAATACTTGCATTTTATTTATTTTTTTAATATCTACTCTAAGTGGTTCTGCTAGAGTTCTCAAGTATAGCACTTAAATGCTTTTCAATGATTAGTGTATATACTAATGAACTGGCATGTTTGCTATAAATGCAAATTTCAGGGTTCCATTCTTAGAGAATCTGATTCTGTAAGTATGGCTCGAGGCACAACAATCTACACTTTAACAAATTTTCTAAGTGAAGATCATAACAGGCCTACATACTTAAAGAAGTGCTGTTCTAGAAAATGCTGAGCACATTATTGAAAATGATAATACAGACTCGATCGATTAACAGCTATGCTAATTTCACATTACATCACTAAATAATTCAAATTTATGTGTATGCCTGGCCAATTCATTTAATTAGTGATATTAATATTTCTCTAAGGTTTCCATTTATTTAAATTTCTTAATAATAGTGATTTGGTGCAGATTTCTATTTTATATGTTTATCTCTCTAATCTAAAATGTATAATACATATATATTTAAATGTGCTTACAATATGATTATTACCTCTGCCTTTTTATCTTATACACTATGTTAACTTCAATTCTCTGAAGAATTACCATCTTCATTTTATAAATAATAAAAGCAAAGTTTTGAGAAGTTAAAGAGATCAAATTCTTATAAATTCATTCAAGAATAAAGCCAATTTATTTGATCAAGATATCTGATCTAAATATACTTAGCTATTTTGCTATACTACCTGAAAGTATTTTTCATTTCCCTTCTGGAACAGCAGATATCATGATTTATAGTTCTACATTCTAGATTGGAGATAATTCTACATTATTCAAGAACTGGAAGCAGAACATATGCTACATTGTAATCATTTTTACCTGTCTTTCTTATTCCATAGTAAAAAATTCTCATGTGACCTTCCCCAGTACATTGTATATTAGACATTTATTATATATTTATGTGTAATGTTTTGTAATATGTACAAAACTGTGAAAAGATAGTTATCTTTTATTTAAATCATTTTTTCTCTATTTCACCAAGTGATGTCTACATTTGAAGTCACTCTAACAGTTTTGAGCTAGTTTCTATAAAGTAGTAGGCAAAATGTGGAACAAAGACCAAAAATGTAAAAAAATCTATAATCACAGAGTTACCCGAAACAAAATCCTAAAATCCAAACATGAGTCACTAATCAAAACTGAGGAGAGATTTTTAATACAAACACGGTGGATACAATAAGTTGCTGCCTCTCATATGATCTATGATAGCACAATGTCATCCGTATCTCTGAGCTCACAGCACTTATATCTATCATGACGGCGTATTGCCTTTTAAATTTGTATCACAGATAATGTGTTATATGTGTTACATCTCTTTGTTAGTTGAACCTTTTCTGATTCATTTATTTCATTTCTTTCCTACCACCTGATTTCTAATTTCTTAATAGTTATTCAATTATAAAAATGGATGAAAAACAACCTTAGTTATCTTTTAAGGGATAAATGGATTTTGACTACTGTGTGTATAAGTATATATAATTGGTAATAAACAACAAATGTATTGTACAAATTTAGGTAGCCTGTGCAGAGTGGAATATTCCTCACAATGCAGATAATCTTATGCTGCTTTGATCTTTTTCTTGTTTACTAGCGCTCATTAGTTGCATACATAAGTCATTCTTACATAATTACCAGAGTCTAACTATGGCATGCTATTTGTTTTTAGGAAATACACATTTGGATGGTAGTGAGATTTAAAGGAATCTATGTTCTTATAAAATAGATAAAATCATTGGTTAAAGGAAGAACCAGAAGGACATAAACTAGTCCTATAACCTTTTGACAAGATCAAAAGAATAGTTTCTAAGATCTGAAAATATATTTTTTTAATGTAAATAACGTTGGAATGCTTTTCTGTGTGTGTGTGTGTGTGTGTGTGTGTGTGTGTGTGTGTGTGTATACATGGTCCCTGTGGTGAGCTACAACATCACAACTGAAGTAAACAGCAAGACATTATCACTTTCTATCCATGGAAATATGTAAGCCCAGGGCTTGCCAGGAACAGTGAATTGGAAACATAATAATACATTGTTCCCATCAGACTTCATTACAAATCCTGGATTTGTTTAATTCTACTCATAGCCAGTATAAGACTCACAAAGAACCATTAAAATATACCATTTGACCTGTCACTAAAATGTTAGTCATCAAATGCAGTCCAAAATAAAAACAACACTGAACCTACCACTACACAAAGTGCTCCTAATTGATATCTGTTAAATGTATAACTGCTCCTATAATAAAGTTTTTTTTCCTTTGTTTTAAGCACATACATGTAATTAGAGAAAATAATTTAGGAAAAAATCTATTTTTAAGGGAGATGTACCTAGCTGTCAATGACTTTAACAAACATGTTTCTTTACACTTGACCAAAAACTATTCCTAAATTTCATTGAAACAATACTCAATGTATTGCTCTGAAGCCATTGGTTTACCTTGTGTGCCTGTTATAATCGGCAGTTCTTGATGGTTCTACTGGTAACTAGTAGTTTGAAACTGATCTTGGATTATATAAAAGAGAAAAAAAAGAATAAATCTAAAACGTGGAAAGTAGGAAATCTCATCAAATTACATTGAAAGGTGGGGGGAAGTACTTTAATGCTTGAGGAGCTTTCTAAATGTTATTCAAATTATGGTTAACATTCCCATTACTAAGAGGTAATTTGTAATGGTCTTTCTGATAGGAACATTTTTGTAGGAAAACATGAGATTGAGGGAAACATAGAACTTTGAAAAGTAATTATGCAAACATTGCTCTGAGAAATTTTTGAAAAATGCAGAAAACAAACAAAACTGAAAGATATTCCATTTGACATTCCGTGAAGCTCAGATTCTCTATAGTTTCAAAATCAATGCCAATTGATTGCTCCTTCTATTTCTCTGGTCCACTCATCTGCATATATTAGACATTCTCTGCATTTAAAGTTACGTTATATCCAAAAACAGACCAAAATATTGTTAATTGCAATTTATTTTAGGAAAACAAAGTTATGCATGGAAAATATTATAACAAGTAAAATATACACTGGTCATAAGTATTGTGAAAATTTTAAAAAGCATCACCATTATAGAAATAATTATGGGTTACTTTTTGAATAACAATTCAAGTCTTCCAGGAAATGTTTTAAAAGGTGGAAAGAATAGAAAAGCATAAACATAAGCAAAGACACAGACAGAAATATGTAAGTGCAAAGAAGTTACATAAGCTTGCCTACAAATGGGGAGCATCCATTGCTATTCATGTCATGTTGATATAGAACCACTTTGATGGATTGATATGTTTTAGTTCCTTTTTTTTTCATTTAAATTTAATGTTAAATGTTCCATATAATACATGCATGTGGTTTAAAACAAAGTGGAATACAAACTGTATGTTGAGAATTTGAACCTGTACCCCTTTCTGTACCTAACCCTCCCCCACGTGTCATCATTTTCCTAGTTTACAATGTATCCTTGTCATATTTCTGTTAAATCATAATGCTCTTTTAAAGGGGATCAAAAATCTCTAACAGAGTTTTTGGTGGTAATTTCATGCCCCTTTGGTGCTTTATTTCATAATGTGCTACTGTTTGTTTCCTATCTGGGTTTACCTTTTCCCACATAAATCATGCCACCTTTGGTCAGCCCTTGGCAGAGTTATTTTCTTTGATTTTTCCTCTTCAGTGTCATGAGTATACACTTTCTAATTTGGGAGCAGAAGTTTCCTCCGTGAGGGCTAGACATACACCTTCTCCCTCCAGTTTGAAACAATTGAGAAATAATGACAGGCATCATTTATTGATCAAAATAAAAATTTGATTTCAGATAGAAATGGTTTACTTAGACAACTTAATATTTCCCCTGACAAAAGACCTTATATTATTAGACACAGAAAAAGTAAATAAAAATTTTCTAAAGATGCATCCCCAGGATATTCCCCCAATAGGTCTAACTCAATAAAGGCAGTAAAGGGCCCCTAAGTTTAAATTTAAAGTCATGATTATGTTTTGCCATAAGAGTCACTCATCTGGACTTCTGAGGGACTGATTTTCCTTCTTCTACTTCCATGAGGTTGTATTCCAGAGTGAAGGACTCAGACCTTTGGTGGTGAGTCTATGGTTTTCAAACAAATCATATCTACGTGAATTTTATATACTTTAGCAATAGCAAAAGGTGATGGTTCACATGACGAGGTTTAGAAGAATAAGTCATGGAAAAAGAGAGCACAAATCTGAAGGAGAGGGAACTAGATAATGAACAGGGAATCCGAACACGTACTGGACTATGTCGCTCAGTGCTGAATTTCATGTTATAATCCACTTCATTAAATAAAAATGGTTGTGCACACATACACATACCATATATTATACAGCTTGTGACATATAGGGAAAACTGAATTAACAAGGCAACAATGGCAGAGTGTTTTTGTTACCTTCTCCATAGTTTTTCCATAATGACACCTCTTAAAAAAATCTGCAATCTAGGATAAAGGTATCCAAAAGTTTCAGGTGGTGACCATAACGAACTAAGTAACGAAGTAAACTAAGTAGCTAAGTAAGCATGGTAAAAGTAGGTACAAAGGAAGAAAAAAAAATCCTAGGAAGGTAGAACTTCTGAAAACAAGTTTAGTTTTTGTTTTATTTGTTTGTTCTCCTTATCCCAGGAAAAAGATAAGAAGCAAAATAAACTCCTATTATTCCGAGTGTTTTCCTATTTCACATTAAAATTCAGGCTAAATGTTTGGTGTAAATTTTTAATTTAGCTTCTGTTTATTACCTTGGGATTTTTTAACAAGTTGAAGAAATGCAGCCCCTCTCCTTTACTGCACTGCATGAGAAGTAAAAAAGGTGAAAAATGCAGAAGGCCTAAAAACTCCGCGTTGCAGGCATCAGACATGTGACAGGAAGCACGGGCTGAAGAAAAGTGGTCCATCAAATCAAAACCCTCTCTGGAGCCTGTGGCTCCATCTTATCACTGAAGGCATGTTTTTTTGTTGCTTTTTTACAGTTAAGTAGACAAAAAATAGCACTAAGAATGTGTGAGCATTAAAAAAGAAAAAGGGCGCCTGGTGGCTCAGTTGGTTAAGTGACTGCCTTCGGCTCAGGTCATGATCCTGGAGTCCTTGGATCGAGTCCCGCATCGGGCTCCCTGCTTGGTAGGGAGTCTGCTTCTCCCTCTGACCCTCCCCCCTCTCATGTACTCGCTCTCTCTCATTCTCTCTCTCTTAAATAAATAAAATCTTTAAAAAAAAAAAATAAAATAAAAAAAAAAGAAAAAAAGAAAAAGACCTGGGCCATCAATCCCCTACTAAATCTAATGGAAAAGTAAGAAGAAATATCCCAGCAGCTACTCATTTGAATGATTTATATTATTGCCCATCACCCCACCGAATGGAAAGCAAGGATAATTTGTATGACTTTTTCTCTTGGGCCAAAGAGTGAAGGAAAAAGTAGGTGACAAGTATTTTCATATTTATTTTAGACAATTTTTAATTTTTTTAACTTGAAGTATTAAGCTATGTTAAAGAAAAAAAAAATCAAAATTGATCATTGTAAAAGTGGCCTGTGGTCTCTGTGTTAGATGCTGTATTTACAAATATCACTGATTAGGAATGTCATTGATTAAATATGACATTTAATGAACTCATAACTTTCTAATGAGTAGAAAAGGCTACTGGGGTTAAGCTTAAGGGTTTGCAAGGACAGTAGGCTGAATAAAATATTATCCACCGGCATCTTCATTTAAGTAGTCTCTTGTGGGGAAGAAAGCAATATATAAATATGCTCTTCTTTCTTAAAAAACACTGATGATCTAAAAAATAATTTTATACTTACAGTAGGGCAAAGACAGCCTGCAGCAAAAACCGTTATGTCAGTGGCAACAGTTTAACATAATGATTCAGACTGTTTTAAGAGCTCACTGATTTTGTGCGTTTGTACAGAACGTCCAACATTTTAACTTACCAACTGAACAATTTAGTGTCTACATATTTCTACTTATTCATTACCTAAAATTAATTAACAATGATGAGAACTGTGAAATCATAGATTCTTTTTTTTTTTTTAAGATTTTATTTATTTGACAGAGAGAGAGAGCACAAGTAGGCAGAGAGGCAGACAGAGGGAGAGGAAGAAGCAGGTTCCCCGCTGAGCAGGAACCCTGATACTGGGCTCGATCCCAGGACCCCGGGATCATGACCTGAGCCGAAGGCAGACGCTTAACAGGCTGAGCCACCCAGGCGCCCTGAAATCATAGGTTCTAAGTCATTTCACATTAGAACAATGTTTGGATTAGATGACATTCAGTTTCTAGAATTCTGATTTCTTCTACTTACATTTTTGATCATTTGAAGCATATCTTTAAATCAGTATTAATAAAAATAATAGTGACATCATACAGTTGATGATATATCTACCAAAATAATACATACTAAATATACTATATTGCATTGGTGAAAAGACATTGAGCTCATACTCCTTCTCATTTTCTTCTTCCCTTGCATTCAGTCATTCTACGCATACTAATTGAGTGACTATTACCTCCCAGGTATTGTTCTGGATGATTAAGTTCCTGTCTTCATGCGCTCACATTGTATGATGAACTTTAGTGATTGGCATCTAGTGGGATCTTATGAGACAAAAATAATAATTTAGGAGCGCCTAAGGTGGCTCAGACTGTTAAGTGTCTGACTCTTGATTTCAGCTCAGGTGATGATCTCAGGGTTATGAGATCAAGCCCCACATTAGTCTCTGTCTTGGGCATGGAGTCTGCTTAAGATTCCCTCTCTCCCTTCCCCCTTTCCCCCCATGCATGCGTGCTCTCTCTCTCTCTTCTCTCTAAAAAATTTTTTTAAAAATTAGGGATTTGTGAATATTTTTACAGATTAGGGATTTGTGAATATTTTTACAGAAGCGCAAGTTTTGATACATTTTGAGCTGTAAAGTATAATCAGCCAATAACAACAGATAAGTAAAAACGAGCATAAAATCAAGAGATGGATTTGGCTATTATGTGAATAAGTTAGTCATTTATCAGAAATAGAATTTTTGAGATTCTATCTTTATTTGGAAATGTGCATGCCACTTGAAAATTGGTATTTTGAACAACTGTTTTTGAATGGCCATTTATATGCATTAATTAATTAGCTAGAAAAATCATTGCCCAATAAATTAGTGCTTTGACTAACCGTAAAGAAATTCCAAAATGCTTTTATTCTATTTTTTTTAAGATTTTTTAATTTATTTTAGAGAGACAGAGCAGGGGGAGGGGTAGAGAGAGAGGGAGACAACCAGACTCCCCGCTGAGGACCCTGAAATCATGACCTGAGCCAAAATCAAGAGCTGGCCACTCAACTTACTGAGCCACCCAGGTGCCCCTCCAAAATGCTTTTAAATTGAGTGTGCTGTTCTCATAACAACAACAACAAAAAAGTGTCGATTACTCCTTCTTTCCTTCTTCATCCATCTCCTCTCTCCCTCTTCCCCCTTCCTCTCTCCTCCTTTTCATACTCTTGCTCCTTCTTTTGCTGTTTCTACTTCAGAGTCATCTATTTATACCTCTCTTCTTTCCCGGTTTCCTCCACCCCCCTATTTTCTTTCTCCTTTTTCTTTTTCTTTCTTTCTCTTCCTCTTCATTATCTTTTTTTTTCTTATTTTCTTTGTTTCTCCCTTCTTCACTTCTAAATCTTGGAAAAAGACTCATTTACATTAACATGAAGAACATCAATTTCCTTCATTAGTGTTTTTAATTATGATCTTAGGACAAAGATTGAAGACATCTTTTCAGGTCCCCAAAGGGTCTTACTGGATATCCTAAGTTCATATCTTTCATTTTATCAACACTTGCCTAAGGCTGTAATAAATCATGTTTCAAACAGTGCACTGAATAAAAGAACGTACAAATATCCTTGGATCAATAGCCCGGGGTTTTATCATTGTACTATAATTACTAATATAATTTAGCCCTAATGCCATCTAAAATTAAGTTTAGGGGTGCCTGGGTGGCTCAGTCATTAAGCGTCTGCCTTCAACTCAGGTCATGATCCCAGGGTCCTGGGATGGAGCCCTGCATCTGGCTCCCTGCTCGGTGGGAAGCCCGCTTCTCCCTCTCCCACCCCCTGCTTGTATTCCCTCTCTCGCTGTGTCTCTCTCTGTCAAATAAATAAATAGAATCTTAAAAAAAATAAAATTAAATTAAATTAAGTTTAATTACCTAAAGAGAACAAAATGATGGACTACAGCATATGAGTTAAAAATTACACAAGTTATTTTGGCAAATACAGACCTAAATCAGAAAAGATTTGCTAACTAGTCTAAACAATTAGATAGCCACTTGAACACATTACAAATTTTAGATCACTGAAGCTTAAAAGGGTAAGCAATAGTTTTCTCAGCTAGTAAATATCACTCAGATGATGTTCCATACAACTAGAAAAATGTAGCTCTTTTTTTCTCCTCCATCATCTGGCTTCTGCATACTGGTTATTTTTATTTTTAAAATTCCATATTGACTTTATTTTATTTTAATGGACTACTTTTATCTTGTTTTATTGTACCACTGAAACTTAACCTTTACCTGATGCATTTGTCATCTGCCTAATGTGAGAATGATCGAGAGTGCTTATTATGAATGCCTGAAATTTCTGCAAATCAGTTAATATATTTTATTTGTATATATTTTTTATTCCTTGATTTTTAAGCATACTTCAAAACTTTTCAATAAAATGCATTTTAAACTAATAGTATCAATATCATTTCTATAAATAGCTTATATATTATTATGCAACCTTCAATCACTAAGAAGACTATATATGTATATATAATGTAATATAATAGCATATATAATATATAAATGATATATAATGTAATAGAATAATGTGTGTATAATGTAATATATACACATATGTAATAAATATGTATGTTTATATATAATAATTTTACTGTGAAATATTCCTGTAGAAAGAATCATGCCACTTAGGCATGCATTTTAACAAATAATTACAAATTAATCACTCATAAAACCCCAATAGAAGAAACATAATATTATGGATAGTTGGGTGGCTCAGTTGGTTAAGCCTCTGCCTTCATCTCAGGTTATGATCCCAGGGTCCTGGAATCGAATCCCTCATCGGGCTCCCTGCTCAGCAGGGAGTCTGCTTCTCTCTCTCTCCCTCCTCCCCTCCCCCCCTGCTCATGCTCTCTCTCTTCCCAAAAAAAAAAAAAAAATCTTAAAAAAAAAAAGAAACAGATAATTATTATCACTGTAGAGGTCTCCTGTGTATCCCTCCTTGATAATAGCCCATTTGTTCCCCCAAGAGGAAACTACTCTTTGCACTTTACCACTTTACAATAAAAATTGGACTTGTTTACCTCACTTAGAATCTGTAGGCTTTCTTTAATAGTTCTATATTACTCTTTTTGGCGATCTCCATGACAGTAATGATAGCTATCATTTTTTTAATTCATTATATGTGTCAACCTATTCTAAGTCATTTACAAATTGAATTTAATTTCATTTTACAGGAACTTTCTGAGGTGGGTCCTTATGTTACCATTTCACAAATGAGGAAACCAAGGCTTACATATGTTAAATGATTGTTTAAACACCTGTTGTTACAGCCAATGTGATACTGGAAATAGCATTCATACTCACTGAGAGTGCCTCACTTTTACCAAAGAACCATTTCGGTGCCTACAATCATTGGAGGTTTTTAGATAAAATACCAACGTGAGATATTGGCATTGAAAGAAAGCAGTGTTTCATCAGATCAGTAGATGAATCAATTAAAATTAATAAACTTGAATGTGCTTTCCTATAATAAATTTAAAAATATTTTCTTTTGTCCACTTAAAATATTTATTGAAAATATGCCATGAATCACTGGAAAGGACTTATTTTTCACAAAACAACTCTAGATCACACTTTGCTTTCAAATAGCTTTTAAGTAACCAGAGATAGATATAAATGCCAAGTAGATAAATTTATTTTTATACATCAGAAAAGTGTATCTATGTATGATATGAAATGTCATTAAATAAATAATGAGGCATATAAAATAATGGAATAGAAAAAGGGAGTAAAGATAAAAGCTGGAGTAAAAGGGAGAATATAATATGCCAGGAAAAATTTTTAATTTTAAAACAGATGAATGATTACTTCTCTGCACCTAAAGGTCTACAGAATTAAGCTACCAACATTTATTGTTTATAATGTGACTACTATAGACAAGAGTCTGTGTATGAAGTTTAAAAATACTGGGAGGGAAATCAGAGGGCGAGATGAACCATGAGAGACTATGGACTCTGAAAAACAAACAGAGTTCTAGAGGGGAGGGAGGTGGTTAGACTGGTGATGGGTATTAAGGAGGGCATGTTCTGCATGGAGCACTGGGTGTTATATGCAAACAATGAATCATGGAACACTACATCAAAAACTAATGATGTAATGTATGGTGATTAACATAACATAATAATAAAAAAATACTGTCATAAACAATCTAAAAATAAAGAATGAGACACACAGTAAGAGTGCATTGGAATAAAACTGTATTATAAAGGAAGAGACATGGTAACTAGTAGTTCAGGCTCCCAATAGCAGAACCTTCAGCAGCAGAAGGTGACAGCAAGCATGAGAAAACTGCACCAAGGACTTAGGAAGTAATAAAAGATAGTGTTCATGGTCTTAAGTCTGACCTTGAACACAAGAAAAAACATATTTAATAATGAAGGTGGATTCACAAAATTTCATCTTACTGGGTACCTCTGCAATCAAGGCCATAAAGAGAAAGGGAGTTTAGAGTAGAGCGCAAGTAGATTTTAAATAATAAATAGAATCATATCCAAAACTGACGCTCCCAAGTCTGAACTCAGAAATGGCTGGGAAAGCACTTTTGAGTATGAGTTAAACTTTCACCAATTTCAGGAACAAGGCTTACTGTAAGAGAATTACTATTTATTATTGGTAGGATAATTCTATTTTTTTCTTCAGGTTGGACCATTTAAAGACTCTGAATCATACATGGCTTGAAACAATCTTATTAGAGGGAACAAAACCATGGAGTCAAAATTACGGTGTTGAAATTGAAAATTTGAGGCTCTGAATAAATCTATGAATATAAGGTGTAGAAAATTTGGAGATTAATTGAATTTATTATTAAACATATAACATACATGATTATTGTGCAGGGCAAAATACTAAGGAGAAAATGGAAACAAAATGACTACTTCTACTTGTGAAAACACTAATGTGGAAATATTTGATCAGAAAAGAGAACGGTTAAATGACAGCTAAGTAAAATTCTATCCAGAAGAAGCAACTGTACTTGGGCTTTTAAGGGTCTGAATCTTTGGGGCGCCTGGATGGTTCAGTCAGTTAAAGTGTCTGACTCTTGATTTCGGTTCAAGTAATGATCTCAGGGTTGTGAGTGTGAGCCCCACGTGGGGCTCTGTGCTGAGCACTGAGCTTGGAGCCTGCATAAGATTCTCTCTCTCCTCTTCCTCTGCCCCTCCTCCTGGCTCACGCATGCTCACGTGCTCTCTCTCTATAAAATAAATAAATAAAGGTCTGTATCTTTTTTATTAAAGAAGTTTATTGTGATGACTTGGAAGAATTTTAAAAGGATAAATATTTTTAGGTGGAAAGGTCATTTGGGAACTGAAGAGAAATTTAGCTGTACGAAAAATAAAGGACAATGTACAACATTGTCAAATAAGTAAAGATCAATAGTAAGAAACTGTTAAGAAAATAAAAAGGCAAGCTAAATACTGGGAGAAAATGTTCTGACGAGGCCTGGTATCAGAATATATAATGAAAAAATGTAAGTGCATTTTAAAATATGAATTTCATTTTTAACTTGAAATAACTTTTACATTTTGTTTTGTTTGATTTAATAAATATACTTTAGTATCTGAAGTCATACTGAATCAAGCATATACTGACCATATAGTTGAGAAAGGCAGTTTCTTGTGAATGAAATCCTTTTAAATTTCTTGTTTGTTTGTTTTTTTACTAAGGTACAACTGACATATGACGTATTAGTTTCAGGTGTATAACATAAAAAAGATTCTATATTTGTATATATTGTGAAATTATCACCACAGTAAGCCTAGTTAACATCCATCATCACACGTAGTTACAAAAATTGTATTTTTCTTATGATGAAACTTTTAAGATCTACTCTTTTAGTAACTTTCAAATACACAGTATTATTAACTATAGTTCCCATGCTATAACTTATAGCCCCATGACTTACTTATTTCATAACTGGAAGTATGTACCTTTTGACTCCCTTCACTCATTTCACCCCACCCCACTCCCTATCTCTGGTAACCACCAATCTGTTTTGGGTTTTTTTTTGACAATTTAATACAATACTTATTAGTGATTAGTGCTGAGAAAATTAATTACCTCTACAAACAAAAGTACAGATTTGAACACTATGAAAACAACCACCAATCTGTTTTCTGTATTTCTGAGCTTGGTTTTGTTTGTTTATTTCTTTTAGATTCCACCTGTAAGTGAGATCTTAGGGTATTTGCCATTCTCTGCCTAATTTGTTTCACTTAGCATAACGCCTTCAAGTTTCATCGATATTATTGCAAATGGCAAGATTTCATTCTTTTTATAGCTGAGTAATATTCATATATATCTGTGTCTGTGTACATATACACAGTCACCATATCTGTATCCATTCATTCGTTGTTGGACACTTAGGTTGTTTCTATATCTTGGCTGTTGTAAATAATGCTGCTATGAACATGGAGTGCGTATACCTTTTTAAATTAGTATTTTTTGTTTTCTTCGGATAACTATCCAGAAGTCAAATTGCTGGATCATAGAGTAGTCCTATTTTTAAATTTTTGAGGAACTTCCATACTGCTCCTACAGTGGCTGCACCAATTTATACTTCCATCAACACTGCACAAGCATTCCCTTTTACCCACATCTTTGCCAGAACTTACTTCTTGTCTTTTTGATAATAACCATTTTAACAAGTGTGATGTGATATCTCATTGTGGTTTCATTTGAATTTCCCTGATGATTAGTGACATTAATCATCCTTTCATGTAGCTGTTGGGCATCTGTATGTTTCCTTTGGAAAAATGTCTATCAGATCTTCTGCCCATTTTTTAATTGGATTGTTTGAATTCTTTATATATTTGGATATTAACTCCTTATCTGATGGATGATTTGCAAATATTTTCTCCCATTCAGTAGGTTGCCTTTTCATTCTCTTGATGATTCCCTCTGCTGTGTAGAAGGTTTTTAGTTTGCTATGGTCCCATTTGTTTATTTTTATGTTTTTTTGCCTTTGCTTTTGATGCCAAATCCAAAAAAGTCATCTCCAAAATGTAAAGGAGTTTACCACCTATGTTTTTTCTTAAGGGTTTTATGGTTTCAGGTCTTACATTCAAATCTTTAATCCATTTTAAATTAACTTTTGTGTATTGTATAAGATAAGTGGTCCAGGCAAGTTAAAAAATTTTTTTTAATTATTTTATTGAGATATAATTGATATATAACGTGTAAATTTAAGGTGTACAATTTGTTGACCTGATACATTTATAAATTACAATATGATTACCACCAGAAGTGCCTTATTTCTTGGGAGGATTTATTTGTTTATTTATTTATTTATTATTTTTTAAGATTATATTTATTTATTTAAGAGAGAGAGAGAGGGAGCATGAGCGGGAGGAGGGGCAGAGGGAGAAGCAGACTCTCCGTTGAGCAGGGAGCTCGATGCGAGGCTCTACGCGGGGCTCGATGCCAGGACCCTGAGATCATGACCTGAGCCAAAGGCAGATGCTTAACCAACTGCGCCATCCAGGCACCCCTCTTGGGAGGATTTAAATATGCCCAGTCCAGTCTGGTATTCCCTAAATTTAGCATGAGCTCAGGTGATAATGTTTAACAGTATCTGTCATATTATATATGTATTTCATATAAGCCGTAGTTGGTTAAGGGTGTTTAACAGTAATGCTTAGCAAAGAAGAGATACTTGATAATAACTATGCCACCAAAAAGAAAGTAAATGTATAATTTTATGTATAAAATCTGGTTTAACCAACAAATTTGCTTATACGGAGAGTGTTCTGTCTGGTAATTATTAGGATAGTTTATTTTTTCTGCTGACTTGTCAAGTGATCTTCTCTCTTGTTTTATTTCTTTGCTTCTTTTAAAAAAAATAGTTTTTTCTTTATGGTTACTTTTACAACATAACTAATTTGTCAGGTTATATGGACCTTATTGATAAATAACACCATTTAAAATTGAAAAATAAGTTTTCTTGGAGCAGATTTGCTTCTATCCTATCATAGTGGAATGTGCAGAGCAGATTGAGTCTCTCTTTGAGTGTAGAACTGAGGCTAGAAACCTATCATTCTTTCTACCACTGTCTCCTAGATTCATTTACCCTGGATGTGGGCTTTTTTTACTTGTTAACAATTTAGGAACTGTTACTATTCATATTAAATATAAAATAAAGAGTGGTTAACTTGGAAGACCAAGTATAGCCCTTTTTTCTGATTTATGGAGGAATCTGGAAGAGCAATTATAGTGGGATGAATGCCCCAGTTAGTTGGAAACCACAGCATACAAAAATGACATATTATGGACATTATGGAAATGGCAGCAGGTAATACATGGTTCTACTAGTAAAGGTATTGAGTTCTTACTCCCGGACTTTCTCTCATCTGGTGGTTAAAAATATATTTAACTCTTTTGGAATGAATAAATCCCATTAAGATGTTTTTATAGTTCAAGAGGAATAAAAGAAACAAAACTCAAAAGAAAGATGTATTAATTTTCATGATAATTTAATCAAGGAAAGAGTTGAGCCATTAATTTGAAAAAATAAAATAAATAAAATAAAATAAAATAAAATAGAAGATAGGACTCTATGCATACCTGGAATTATGGAAGTGGATCATAGTGTTATTCATCTTTCTTTGTGTTGTAAGGAATGTAGAATCACATTTTATACTCATTCAGAATCTAAACATCATTATGTCTATGTGGACTTTGCAAATTTATTATAAATTTGTGGTTGGTGTTGTTGTTGTTGTTGTTCTTATTGTTTTAACCACTGGTGGATGGCCCTCTTAACAGAGCTTATTGATTTTATGCATGTCACTGTATTTTCCTGCATAGGTTTCCTTCTGTTTTATGATTTCTTGTTCGTGCCATCCTGCTGTTTCTACTGCTATGAAGTGATCTCCTTTAAACAGACAAATATCTCTTGCACTCAGACACTCTATGCTAACTGAGTTGCTCTTAGTGCTGCTACTATAAATCACTTTCTTATTCTAGGCACACAATTTTCCTACTCTTATCACTGTACTGCTCATGGGAGGAACACCAAAAAACTGCATCCTGGCTTGCTGGATTCTGTTCTATTCTATTCTGGCTTCAGGATTCTATTCTTAACAAATATCATTGATAAAAGAAACAATTTCTGCCAGAGAAGGACTAATATAATAGAGAGAAAGGAAAAAAAGTAAGATGTATCTGCTATTTCTTTAATTACTAGATGCCACCTTATTTCTCTCTGATTACTCAGGGATTAATCCATGGATGATACCTGGTCATTGTTTTGATTACTATTCAATTTCAGTTAACATAGGGAATACTTAAATTTATCTTATTCATTCATACTTATTTGTGGCACTGATAAACATTTATTTGTTTCTTATCTGCAATAGCCTCCCTCTGCCCCTGCTTAGCCCCCCACCACCTCCTACATTTTGCTTCATACTACACTTTTGAACGATTTATTCTCTATACTACTTCAAAATGATCATCCAAGATATCTTCCAAAGCTAGGCACTTAGACTCCAATAATAAACCAAGAAGACATGATGCTTTCCCTTGGGTAGTTTATTTTCTACTTAGGATTCAGAAATAGACTTAAAAGAACAAATATAGTAACTGCAAATGTGACAATTTATCATATAAAACAACCAAATTGAATAATCAAAGGGAGGGACATAACTTCTGATAGGGTGATTAAAGACAACTTTTTCAATCAGATAACATTGAAGCAAAATCTTGAAAGAATATTCAGGACTTGGTTTTTAAAGAAGAGCCCTAGGGGCAAAGACACAGCATAAAAGAAGTCATGGATACCTTGTTGAGAAACAGAGAAATCATATGAAGATGGCTTGTTCTGAGATGTAAAAACAAATCCCTTGATAAGCAGAGGCATTAAAATATCAGTTGTTGAAACCATTTAAAAAGATTAATTAGAGCACTTTTGCACTTTGGGCTTTCAGTCTTTTCTGTGCAATGGCTACTTTTGTTAGGAGTGAAACTTGCCCTGTGTTTTCCTGAACTTAAGAATAGCTGAAGCTATGTGGGTTAAATAATTTGTTAAAGTAAGTTAAATGCTATTACAGATAAATCCTGACATCTCAGCATCTTAAGTGAGTTAGTTCATTAACACTGAGAAGTGTGGCTTAACACTGTCACACATAAAGTTTATTATAGGGGGCTTGTGCTCAATCGAGTTATTTAGGAACCCAGAATGATAGAGTTATTCAAGGTGGCTCTACCTTCTTCCACTTTGTGCAGATCACCTTAGATTAAAAACAAAACAAAACAAAACAAAACAAAAAATGAGAAACTTGGCCTGGAAGTGGATTCCATCACCTTTTCCCACATCCCATTAAATGAAAATTCAGATGCAAGAAAAACATGAAATGTGGTCAACTGTGGGCTTAAAAGGAAATGCCAACTTTGGAAAATAGCCAGTCAACAACACTGGTTCTTTTAATTGCAACTGGGATGTTTTCTGGGGCCAATAACCTTTTTTCAGGATATACTGTGTAAAAGGCTAGTGAAACAAAAGCAAAAATGAACTTTTGGGACTTCACCAAGATAAAAACCTTCTGCACAGCAAAAGAAACAGTCAACAAAACAAAGAGGCAACACACAGAATGGGAGAAGATATTTGCAAATGACACTACAGATAAAGGGCTGGTATCCAAGATCTATAAAGAACTTCTCAAACTCAACACCCAAAAAACAAAATATCAAGTCAAAAAGTGGGCAGAAGAGATGAACAGACACTTCTCTGAAGAAGACATACAAATGGCTAACAGACACATGAAAAAATATTCATCATCATTAGCCATCAGGGAAATTCAAATCAAAACCACACTGAGATACCACCGTACACCAGTTAGAATGGCAAAAATGGACAGGGAAAGAAACAACAAATGTTGGAGAGGTTGTGGAGAAAGGGGAACCCTCTTACGCTGTTGGTGGGAATGCAAGTTGGTACAGCCACTTTGGAAAACAGTGTGGATTCTTTTAGATTCAGTATGTGCCATTAAATACTATTCAAAATCAGTTTAGCACATCATATTATAAAATATTTATTCTAAATACTGTCCATCCGCACTGTTTTAAAATTTTCCCTTATTTGATATACTCGATCTCTCAGTAGTAAAAACAAGCTGCTAAACTTAGGATTTGTCAAGAGAAGACAGGCTATGCTTTAGTAACTGACATCCTCAGGTACTGAATTCTCAGTTGCTTAACACAACTTCTCAGTTGCTTAACTGTCATGTTGTATATCCACTGAGGCTCATTAGGAGGCGTCTGCTCTACACAGTCACTCAGACACGGAGCTGGGATCAAATACACTTCGTTGGTCATTGTGGGGAAGAGTAAGCATACATACATAGAAGGTGTATCACTTCTACTTAGAGTCCATTTTCCAGAGCAAGTTATGTGTCCTCTCCTAAATTCAAACTGGCCTGGAAATATGTGGTACTATATTCACTTTAAGTGAGCAACACTGATTCCCAAGACATATATTTACAAAATCCTATTGGGAGGAAGTATTAGCAAAAATTGAAGGCCATATTTAAAAAAAAAAAAAAAAAAACTTTAAGGAAAATGTTGGAGTTGAATTTGCATCTGTAAGAACAAAAATCAATGATACCTAGTAGAAATTTTCTGTGCCTTCCTTACACCTATTATCATTATATCTTGAATGGTGTTATGAAAGGTTATACCTGCGGTCCCAGCAGTAGTGTGGGGAATGAATGGAGAGTTCTATAGACAGGATGTATGAGGGAGAGAACCATATCCCCCTCTCTAGTTGTTTTCCCCAATATCTATGAAAGTCCCAAGATCAACTCTCTGGAATTAGATGATCCAGGAGGCAGAAGAGTTGTTAAGACTTGAAGAAGAGATTGGCAGGAAAAAATATGAGCTTATTAGCTCATGAGTAACTGATATAACTGAAGAGTGGCACTAGCAGCAAGGGGAACCTACAATTGAGAGTTTAATAATCTCAATTTAATCATTAATATAAATATGGCCTATTTTGTAATGGTCAAAATTTTCTAAACTTGATGAAAATTATAAAATCACATATTTAAGAACCTCTACAAACCTCAAACAGTATAAAAACACATCAAGAAAAATACATCAAGGCATATCATAATGAAATCACCACAAACCATTGATACAGAAAATATTGAAATAAACTAGAAAAAAGAAAATACAATACATGCAGAATAAAAAATAACTGCATATTGTTCATAAGAAATAAAGAAAGAAAGATATAATGGAATAACATTTATAGTGTTGAAATAAATTTTTACCATCTTGAGAATCTCTACCCATTGAAAATATTGTTCCAAAGGAAAATGGATTTAAAGACTTTCAGACAAAATCTGAATGAACTAATGGCCAAAAGGCCTGCACTAAAACAAATATGAAAATAAAATCTTCAGATAGAAAGAAAATGATAACATTTAGATTCATATAAGAAAGAACTATGAAAATGGAAAAATGGACCAAATATAAATTTTTTTGTAATTATAATTGACTACAAAAATAATTTGTTAGGGGGCTTAAAACTAATGTTAAAGGAAAATGTATGATAAAAAGTCCACAGGTTTCAATAAGGACCCCATTTACTCAGTAGGTTTAGAATCTATAGCCTCTAAATCTATTGCCCTCAAATCATAACAGTCTCATTTATCAGTAATATCACTGCCTAAAGATTAAATTGTTTGATTACTCAGTCTACGTTTTCTGAAATAGATATTTTATACATAAATTGTGCCTATTCAAAACAAAATTATTAAGCCAAAAGGAGAAAATGTATTCATTATGTAGTAATTTGATACATATTATTTATGTAACATATATAATAGTCTTTTTTTTTAAAAGATTTTATTTATTTGACAGAGAGAGACAGCGAGAGAGGGAACACAAGCAGGGGGAGTGGGAGACGGAGAAGCAGGCTTCCCGCGGAGCAGGGAGCCCGATGCGGGGCTCGATCCCAGGACCCTGGGATCATGACCTGAGCTGAAGGCAGACGTTTAACGACTGAGCCACCCAGGCGCCCCTATAATAGTCTTGATTAAAAACCCTTTCCTCCAAAATCGGCATGAAAGACGGTTGAGAAAAGATTACGGCTAAAAATAAGTTCCAAAGCTGTGGAATCCAGCTCCCTTTTGTAAGAAACAGATGTGGAAAAACTACCAATAGGTTAGACAGAAAGGCACACTGCCATTACATTGTGTAACAATGAAAATAGGAAGCCTATACAACTTTTCTTTACATGTCACTGGATTCACTTTGTGTGCCATTTGTGAGTATCTATGTTGGTGTGTCCACAACATTGACTCACTCGTGTTATATATGTGGAGGAGGGGCATAGCAAAAGGGAGAGAAAGGTGAATACTGATCATTTTGGCATATGTAATTTTTCTCCTTTCTCTTGTGTTTGTTTCACTTGAATAGACCTTATTGTTTATATTCATTTACAGATTAACACATTTGTATTTGAGAAGAAATTACACTAGGAAATATCTTAAAAGATTTTTTTTTGAGGGGAAGAAATAACTGGTCTTACTCAAATCATGTCCCTCACAGACACACAGGTGGGCATTTCATCTCTCTGCACAGTGTCATCAATTGGTTTGACCTGGTTTCCAATGATGTGTGAAACAGTCTTAAGAGTTATATTTAGTTATATATACTTACAGAAACCAAATGTGTAACTAACATGTCCCAAGGAGGTGAAGGAAGTGTCAATTTGAACCCATTAAGTGTCATCTAATCAAATTTCATGAAATAATGTTCTCAGTGAGCAGTGTTTCCTGGAGGTATATTGGCTAAGGTAAGAAGTGGAGATGCAGATTAATTGAAAATCAATTTTTGGAACAGATAATGGGCTCTTAAGGTAGCATCCCATTGACAGGTGGACTTAAATGCTTTGATAAATAAAAGGAAAGAAATGATGATAAATACACACCATTCTTGACCATCATCATTCATTGTGTAACAGTCCACAATTTTGCAATTATTCCTAGGCCTATAATTATTTGTGTTTATGTTAACAAACATATTATTTGGTTTAAAAAACTGTGCTACTAATTATTGGGTTTCTGAAGATTTATTTTGGAGCATCTATCCAGTTGCTGCTATTTATCATTTGTAGTTCTGACCCTATAAATTCAGAACTTCTATATGCTCCTGGGAGTATTCTCCCTTTAATGAGACATTTATAGTAAAGGGGTATTAAGATGAAACATTTCATTGAAAAGGTCATTAAACATCTAAATTCATAAGCAAGCCTATTTAATTATGCTTTAATGGCATGTTCATAAGAAGAATCCTTAAAGAGGTATTATTATTGGAAGTAAAACAGCAAGTAAATAAGTTTAAAATTAATTTTTTCAGTGAATTAGAATGTATGAAGGGCAAGAGAGACTGAAGCTCATTTAGTTTCGTAGTTTTCATACCTGATTGCACATTAGAATATGTTGGTTCCTAAAAGTTCTTATTCAGTAAGTCTCTTTTCAAGCAAGAATATGTGAAGGGAAATAAGTCAGAAAGAGATAATATATAATTTCACTAATATGTGGAAGCTGAAAAACAACACAAACAAAAAGCAGAAACAGACTCATAAATACAGAGAACAAACTGTTGGTTGCCAGAGGGGAGGGTCATGTGGGGATTTGCTAAATGGGTGAGGGAGAGTGGGAGGTCCAAGCATCCAGCTGTGGAATGAATAAGTCATGGGAATAAAAGGCATAGCTTAGGGATATAGTCAATGATACCATAATAGCATTGTATGATGACAGATGGAAGCTACATTTGTGAGCATAGCATAACATGTCGACTCATTAAATCACTATGTTGTACACCCGAAGCTAATGTAATGTGTGTCAGCTAAACTTCAAAAGGAAAAAAATAAAAAATAAAAAAACGATAACTAAACCAATTCTTCAGATAATTCTGACATAGCCAGTCTGTATTAATGCATTTGAAAATCGCTGTTCAAGAATAAATCTTTCATTTTACATACAAGGAAGTAATATCCAAAAAGAATAAGACCCAGGTTAAAAATTTATTTTTAATTTTGTCCAGTTTCTTAGACTTTTAGGCCAGAGGGAAAGTCAAGTACCATTATTTCAACACAGATGACCGCACACATTCTAATATTTTTGTAGCCTGCTGTATCTTTTCTTAATATATCTGTTATGTATATCTCTTTTTAAAAAAAATTTCATGCCTGTTTTGGAGTTGAAAATATGCATGACTAATTTATAAAAGGGTATTCAGAATCAGTATTGTATTATTTAAACTTTACACTTCACACTTTACTCTTTATACTTCCTACTTCACACTTCACACTTGTCAATTTTTAGTTTCAACCTCCCATTTCTGACTTCTACAATGAAATAATGTCTCAGGAGTATAATTCCCTATGTCTACCCTTATATCTACATGGAAGAATAATTCCAAGGATTGTTGTCATATCTTGTATTTCAATGTGCATTATAAATCACATTTTACATTTTACTAGTTCTATTTTTGCCAGTTCTCTCTGAGGAATATTATGAAAAGAAAAAAAAATACACAGTTCTTTATACTTACCTACATGTTTACTTTACTGGCACTCATTTTTCCTTCTGGTAGATCTATGTTTCTGTTCAGTGTTATTATCCTTCTGCCTGAGAAAGAGCCTTTACCATTTCTTATAGTGCAGGTCTTTGGGCAACCAAATTTCTCAGTTTTCATTTATCTGAAAAGGTTTTATTTTACCCTTGTTTTCAAAGATATTGCCACTGAATGGAACAGTGGATGGACAGAACCTGGCTTTGTTTTCCTTTCTTTCTTTTAGCTTTTTAAAATATCACTCCATTTTCTTCAGGCTTCCATTATTTTTGATGATGATTAAGTAAAAATTTGTATTACTGTTTTCCTGTATGTGATATTTCTTTTTTTTCTCAGAATGCTTTCAGATTATCTTTGATTCTATTAGGATCTGCAAGCTGATTTGTTTCTATTACATTTGGGAAATTATTCTACATTGTTTCTTCAAAAATATTATACCCTGTTCTCACATGCTTCTCTTCCTGGGATTCTTATTATGTGTATGTTAGATTGTTTTACTTTGTCTGATAATTGCTGGCTATTCTGTGCATATTTCTCTCAATCATATTTTTCTCTCTTACTCAGAGAGTATATATATATATATATATATATTTTTTATCCATGATCAAGTTCACTGAGTCTTTTCTCATCATCAGACTACTATGTAGCACAGAAAAAAAATTCACCTCGGTTAGTAAAATTTTCAGTTTTACAATTTTCAATTTTTAAAATAGATTCCATTTTTTATGGGCTGCATTCATTATCAGCTTATTTTGTTTACTTTTGTTTATTTCTTTGAAAATCATTATAAAATCTACTTTACTTCTTTGAACTAAATAATACTTGTTTTAAACTTGTCTGCTAAATCTAACATCAAGACATAACTGGTTTGATTTCTATTGACTGTTTGTTTTATTGACTACTAGTCATATAGTTTGTTTTTTTTGCATATCTAATTTTTAAAATTATTTAAAATTATTATTTTATACCATTATTCTATACTATTTAAATTACTATTATTTAAATTATTTTATACTGAAAATTTTTGATCATACATTTTGGAGACTCTAGATTCTGTTAACTTTCTCTTAAGTATGTTTATTTTCTGCTGGTAGGGAGTTGAATTACTGGCTGATCACCTTACCCTTATGTAGGCCTGGTTAACACTTTCCTGGGAAGGATCTGTGAAAAGTCTAAGGTGTTTCTCAAGCTCCTCTAACTTGGTAGGATTCAATCTCCAAACTCGGCCTCTCCTGTGGACTTTGTCAAAGCTTGATTTTGGCTGTGTTAGGAAAAATATAGTGTAGGCCTTACTTAGGTCATCATATTCTCTCATAAGCTGTGGTCTTTCTGATGTCTCATCTAGAAGTATAAGATGTGAAGTAGGTGGTAATAAGATTTCTCCATTTTGGCTGGATGGAGCTCCCAATGTGTCCTAGAACTGTGTGACCTCTAGTGCCTATTTCACTTTCAACCCCATTGTCAATGCTGTATGGTAAATTGTGTAGAATTTTCCATTGTGTGAGACCTGGTCCTCCACATATGACTAGTTAGGAAACTTCATGCATATTTGTGGAAATCCACTTTGCATACTCCCTCTTCTTCAGTAGTCTTTTCTACAGAATTCAGCTACTTGTGCTCCTGAGAATTCTGACCTCTCCCTCCTTATCTTAATTCAAGCATAGTGTTTCCTCTTGAAGACCAACTTGCTGAGCCATCATTAGGAAACTGTCTACTGGTCGAAGGATGGTTGTGGAGCACATCTCATGATTTCCAAATTTTGTGGTTATATGCTGTCTCCTGCACAGTTTATAATAACTGTTGCCTTATGTGTTTTTATCTGATTTTTTTTTATTGGTTTACAGTAGAAAGTCTACCCCAATATCACTTACTCTATCATACTTGGAAGTGAAATCTCTGTGTTGATATGTAATATTTGATATTAGCAAATAAAGCACACAAGACTTAACTATAGCTGCAAAAGAAAAAAGTTGTTTTCATCCTTGTCAAAATAAAAGTAAAGTTATAGCTCATATGAGCTAATGACAGAAAGAGCACAGGTGCTTGTATCCTCACCTTACAAGAAGATGAGTCAGTGGATAATGTTAAAAGTTGCCTAAAATTGACATTTTAATTAAAAATCAATGGAAGTTTTAAAAATAACATAAGTATTCATATTGGATGAAATAAAAACAGGTAGACAGAATGAATTTAATAAGATGAATTTCTATCTTTTTTTTTGTAGTTAAGTCAGTAGATTATCAGTATCTAATATTGATAAATCAAGAATTAGAACTATGGAAATAAACATGAAAAATAGTATATATTAATTGCTAGAATAGATTATTATTGAAGTGAGATGAGAAAAAATAAAGAGGAAACTCTTCCTCTTCTTTCTAATGAACTGAAATTTCATGTATGTTAAAAACATCTAAAATACTACATATTAAATAAGCATATCCATTTTTTAGCATTCGTTTATCATATAATAATTGGTCATTTCTGGATTACATGATGAGAAGATCCTATTTTTATTCCCTATTTGATGTTTGAGGATATCTGCAAGATGTTAGTCTGCCCTAATATTCCTCAATAACCCAGGGACTCTGGTAAGTCACTGTTCCTAACATACCCAAGGGCATCAGACTAATCCCACCTCCCTCCTTGTTTCCTCCAGATATTTTATAAAAATTGCCTGCTTTCACCAAGGATTAAAATTCCATTTGCTGCACTGAAATGAAAATATCTTCCTCAGGATGGCATCCATTCAGAGTTAGCTAACTTGAGCCCTTAAACCTACTTTATGTTTCTTCCCTTGACTCTGGGGTCATCCTATACGTGAGACCCCTGTGGCTGGCCATTGCATTTAAGGAATAAGAGATTGGCATGGTTTTGATTTCCATTTTTTTCACTACCATGAATTAGATTTGACACATATAAGAAATAAAGTGTGGTAGTTCAGTATTCTCCTGAGAATACCGTAAGTCCTCATTACTTTGGGGAGCTATTCTACATCTAAAAAAGGAAGTAAAAAGAGCATTCTCGGAGAGGGTAATTTCTAATACCACCTGGAAGATGGCATGTTGAGTCATGTTCCCAAGTATTGTGGATTGGCAATGACTTGATTACACTGCTAGAGTATGGCTAGCCTTACACAATCTATTGCTGACTTCTACTATAAGTTGTAAACATATCACAAAGTGAATGAATATGTATACTTAACATTCTGCTCTTTTCTGAATATTGTGTTTTCTGTGTATTTTTGAACTTTATTTCTTTACAAACTTGCTGATATTGCATGTTATGTATAAAGTTGTAGTTCCCAAACTTAAGTGGAAAGGTTCATTTTCATAAGATGACTATCTTGCTTAGTTTTATTTCAGACCACTCCACATTTTATGACACAAAATAAAATCTCTTAGGGTAGTGCAGTTATGAATCATTTAGTGTCCTAGAATATATGAACATAATTGCCATCTAAGATAATAGAAAATACATAAAAGAATCTCTCAGAACTCAGTGGGCATATTTTAAATCCTACAAATATTTCTGATTTGTGGAATACTATATCACAGAATAACAAGCAAAAGAATATAGGTTGTGTAATTCAATAATCATCTCCATAAAAAAAACCTGAACTCAGACTTGTGTAGTTATTTAGTAGAGGAATAATTCTGATCATTAATATGGAGGATGTTTAATATAGTATGCAAGTCATCCTAATGTGTTCATCTGTGATGGGACACATTTTACTTTGATATTTTCCTGAGTTCATCTATAAGAGAAAGGTAATTAAAAATGAAGATGCAATGCTTATTCCCATCACAAATCATACTTTATTGTAATGCATACTTTTAGATACACATTTAAAGGGTATCCATCATAAATTTTTATGTTGTACATGAAGAAAAGTGGGTAATATTCCAAATAGGTAATAACTTTACAAATTGTATGGAAATCAATGGCACAAATGTGCTGGTGCTGCTTTATTTTAGAAATACACAGCAGTAAAATTCATCACTTAGGAAGAGTTTTATTCAAATGCTTATAAGTTCAGAAATCTTCCTCAATCAGAACCTTTTCTTTCCCTTGTTCTTTTGTTGGTTTTATTATTAATATAGAAAAGAAGTGAATAACCAAACCAGCATTCAAGAGATATGAGTATTTCCCAGTGTATTTTCTTTAAATCCATGGAAAATTACCTGGAGTATCTGGCATCTGTGACATACTTGCAAGTTCTTACTCCTCCTCTTTTTGTCTTCCAAGATCTCTGTGCATGGGTAAGATTAACTGGGGAGGAAAGAACTCATCCAGGAACAACTGAGTTGTTTTGAAATTGTCTGGATTGTTGAACATTGCTGTGGGGATATAAAAATGCCATGGTACAACCATTTGAATATTTTAAAGCTATCTATACCTTTCTTCAAATGAATTTTCACTTGTAAGTTCAAAACATATATCTGCTGCTTTCACTAAAACATGGATGCACTTTGTTTTACCATCCTCACTGTGCTTCTTGGACTTCATCAACGTTCTCTGAGTATAGACTATACCGAGTAGGGCCCCAAAAGTGTTTCAAAATCAGTGAAGAAAAAGCATGGACACTTATTACTCAATGTTCAGTTCACTTCCATCATTTATAAGAAGGGGATAATAGTGGCTATTTCCTAAGGTTATAGGGAAAATTAAAATAAAACATGAATTTTAAATGTTCTCTATAATCCCTTAAAAATAACAAGCGCTAAATAAATGTTAATTCTCTTCCTCATATATTTACTGACATAGAAGACTATCCCTAATATAATCACATAGGATTCCAAAGTAAAATATCTTAGTTTACTAAAAGACAATGAGACAGACACTAAAACTAAAGGCTTAAATTGTCACACAGCTTTAGCATTATATTTTAGTCATTTTTAAATCTTACTTCAGCAGGGTAGACACTTAGAAGAGTAAAGAGACACTCATTCATTCAATTATTTATTTGTTCATTCAGTAAGTATTTATGGAGAATCTATTACATGGCAGGCACTGTGTGGTAAAGCAGTGAGCAATACAGACAAACTCCCTATTCATAGATAACATAAATATATTAAACATATGATCTAAAATGTGCACTTACCAAACACATTTATTATACTTCATAATCCACAATCTTATTCATGGTTTTAAATTTTAAACATAATTTCCAAGTGGTCCATAGAATTGAAATAACTCAAGTTTCTGTTTCATTGTCTTTATAATCACTGCCCTATCGTTGTTTACTTTAAATCCACTGTTTAAATGTAGGAAAATGTAGCACCAAAGGGGCTGGAGATAAAAGTGATTCTTAAGTGAGCCAAAACAAGTTCAAATCTTGATGAATTTACTCTTTTTTTAAAAAAAATATTTTATTTATTTGAGAGAGAGAGTAAATGAGAGAGAGAGATCACAAGAGAGCAGAGAGGGAGAGGGATAATCAGACTACACATTGAGCAGGGAGCCCCAGTGTGGGGCTTGATCCCAGGACTCCAGGATCATGACCTGAGCCAAAACCAGACGCTTAACCAACTGAGCCACCCAGGTGCGCGTTGATGAATTTACTCTTTAAAAAATGTACATACTCTTTAAAAAGCAGAATATGTGCGATTCAAGGACTAACTGTATAACTGGGAATTTTCCAAATTATTAAGGCATATGTAACAAAATAAATGTGTTATTTAAAACACACAACACACACACAAGTATATGTACACATATAGGTATATATGTGTTTGTTTTAAAATAGCACATTAATTTTGTCACTTACTTTATTTAAAATTGCCAGTGCATGTTGATAATATAAGGCTAACCAATGTTCAGTTGGTTTTATTTGTGTTCATAAATTCTCTATAAAATATGTCATACCTTTGTTGTCTGCACCCAAGTAAGGAAGATATCTCCCACCATTTCAATCTTGGCCTTCCCCTGGACCACACCCCTCCTTCCTATTTTAAGCAACCCCTCCTTACTATTGGGAAGGCTGTAGAACTGAGGGTAAATGTCTTATAGTATGTCAGATAGAATCAATGAGCCCCACACAGCATTAGAGTTAAACTCCCCTACTGACTCTAATCCATTCCCATTAAATGGCAGCACATGGGATAAACTCATTAAGATTATCTATCAGAAAATTATAATTTGATTAGTTCCAGTTGTATGTAGGTAAGGGAGGACTAATCGGTCATGTTTCTTATTTTCTGTTTATGTTCAATACAAAATAAGAAAGTCTCTATACTTGCAATGCAATCATTTCTAGTTTTCAGATAATTGAATATGACATCACAGGAAAGGTATTCTTTTTTACTCCATGAGTGGAATGTAGGCTGAGCAAGAGAGGAACCAATCCAAATATTCAAAGAACCCAGTCTGACAAACTGTGACTTTACTTAGAGGCTGCAGCCACAGTACATGTAAATTATATAGCCCTAAAGCACTGCTGATGGGAATAAAAGTTTTTGTAGATGGGGATTAAAGTTTGATCAATGGGAAAAGATAGAATTGAAGAGAGTAATGAAAGTATGCATAGGGTGGGACAACACCTGGCTAAAAGTTTGAAATGTGAAATTTGAAATGTGCAAACATTCCCCATACATACAAGATTTATAGATAAAGATTTTTATAAGATTTATAGATAAAGACTTATGTAGGGACGCCTGGGTGGCTCAGTCGGTTAAGCATCTGCCTTCTGCTCAGGTCATGACCCCAGAGTCCTGGGATTGAGTTTCACATCGGACTCCTTGCTCAGCGGGGAGCCTGCTTCTCCCTCTCCCTCTGCCTCCTCCCCCTGCTCGTTCTTGCTCTCTCTGACAAATAAATAAATGAAATCTTAAAAAAAAGACTTATGTAAATGCAAATTGTAGATTTTTACTATGCTCTTTAAATGAGCTAAGAAAGATATGGGTGCTGTTTCGCCAAAAAAAAAAACAAAACAAAAAAACTCCCTATGATCCTAGTGATCATGCAGGGGACATTGGACACTTTCAGAAAGAATAAAAAGTAGAAATTATAAGGATATGGTTCTTCTCATCCTAAGTGGCTGCAAATGCTTAGACAAAATTTGGTTCAACTTGGCTTCAGAGGAAAATTTTTCACACTAAGATCGCCTATTTAAAATATTTTCAAACTAAAGAGCTACTAGAATTAACATGCGTCAGCACTCTTTTTGTTCCCCCTTTCTTTGAAGAGGCATAAGAACCTATACTGTATTCGTCTGGGATAGAACCAAAATACTTTGATGGGATTATAGTGGGAAGAAAAATAGATTCTTTATTTTGAGGTTCCTGGCTTGAACCTATTCCAATAAACAGAAGATTTTGAGCATGTGTATTTTCCCAAAGTGTTATAGTTAGCAAGAATCATCCACATTCTTAAGGTGAACCCTTACTAGATAGAAGTTACAGATTCATGATGGTGACTCTGTTTAAAAGAGTAAGGGAAATGGTGGGTAGTGGAGTAGATCCAACTCTACCTACATTAGAATTCAGACCCTAATAACCATGCTCAAATACCCCAGCAGTTCTCCAAACGTAACTACAAAGCGTCTCCCCCCACCCAATCTCACCCTGCTCAGTCTATCAATGGACTTGGTGGGAAAAGTTTAGTAGAAACACCTGAAGTGACAGGCCAGTCACAGAACTTCAGGACATCAAGGGTCAATATGTGGCAAAATGTGTTGTGGAATATGATGTAGGAATATAAAAGAGGGGAGTGAAATGGAATATGTGATTCCTGGTGTCCAAAGATAAGGAACAAGTAAGTGTTCCATGTATAAACCATCATAAAATCTACTCACTCACTTTTCTGACTTGAAATGAGGTGATGATCCTGGTAAGAGACCCCTCCCCACCACCCCACATGTGGCTGGAAGCTGCCTACAGAGGTACTCTCTAGCCTTTTCCACTCACTAACCTGGGAGGGAAGAGTATCCTCACTTTGAATATATTCAAAGCATTTCTCTAGGGAGAGTCTTTTAAAGGCCAGAATTTTCCCTACCTCCTTTCTGGGAATTTAGTCCACTTTCCTCACTTCCTCCCAACTTCAGTGTCCTAACCCATGCCAATATAGGAAATGGAAGTCTCAGTAAATCTTTGGTAGGGAAACAAAAAGAGAGAAGCACTCTGTTACTTCCATGATGCAAAGAGTTCAGATGAAAGAGATGTTCAAAAATAACAAGAGAAATGAAGATTTATCATAAGAAGCATTTATGTACCAGATGGACCTGAAATTCTAGTAGCTTTTAAGTTTAAAAATATTTTAAGATTTGATAGACCTGAAAAAAAAAAAAAAAAAAACTGAAACATTCCCACCATTCCTACATCTGATCCACTGTGGGAGAACCAGGACCAGGTAGGTAAGGGAGAGTAGTGGTATAAAAATACTAGAAGACCTAGTATTTTTAAGGATGTGAAAAAGATGGAGAGTTTCTTGTCATTTAGCTGAGGTAGATATTTTATGGGTTGAGAGCTTACTCAAAGGATATTTAAAGAAAAACTTTGCAGCATACTCTGAACTCTGCTAGGTATATATCATCATACTGGTAATAAGATTTCCTTATGGCTTTGGGGGGTGACTTTTCTTACTTCCAAACATTATGAGCATACCCAAGTTTATTCATAAATAAATATGTTCTCTTTCTAACGTTCACAGATCATCACATTTCTAAAGAACAATTTCAGAGTCAGAAAAAAGTGGAGAAATTCTGCATACTAGGAAATTAAAAAAGGAGAAAAAGAGCTCTAGAACATCCAGGGATGTCTATAGTGAAGGTCTTTATTCAAGTAATTAATTTTTAATAGAAGACCCTTGGATATCCCTTAAAACTTTTGTCAATTTTGAAGAAGGACTAAGTTAAGTTCTTTCAAAATAATTTACAAGCTTAAGTGATTCAAAGTAAAGGAGTATATTAAATGCTACAAAACAGGTTGGAAGCATTCAACATTAGGGGCCAGAGTATCTCACATGTTGTGATCCTTATTCACAACATGAACAATTAACCTTCTGTAATTTCATTAAAAAGATGGATAATGATGAGAAAGGGTAATTAATGGCAGACATCTGCATTTGTTTGTTTTGATCTGCAGTCTTCCTGGGATTTATTTGAAATTTATCAACTGAGTAAGTGTGCATTCTAATTCTCTTAAAGGTATTGATTACCTCATGAAAGCTAGACTGAAATTTGAAACTAAATCATGAGATTTCTAAGGGGTATTCTTGAATTGGGCTGGTTCTATTTTCTGCCATCATTATTTTCACAATTGCCACAATCAAGAACTACATCAAAAGGAAATTAATCTGCAAATATTCTTATATATAAATATATAAAAATCTGTGCTAAGGGCAAAACTCATTAAATAAAAACACATGATTTTCATTAAAATTTCTTTTGAGAGCTATGAAGGGTAGGTTGGATTATATCACTGTAAGGTATTTACTACTTATAGCTCTAAATCAAGAGAGAAGTAAATTTTTATTTTTTTTAAAGATTTTATTTATTTATTTGAGAGAGAGAGACACAGCGAGAGAGGGAACACAAGCAGGGGGAGTGGGAGAGGGAGAAGCAGGCTTCCCGTGGAGCAGGGAGCCCTATGTGGGGCTCAATCCCAGGACCCTGGGATCATGACCTGAGCTGAAGGCGGATGCTTAACCGACTGAGCCACCCAGGTGCTCCGAGAGAGAAGTAAATTTTTAAAAGAAAGAAAAAAATGTCATCTTATATTAATAAATTCACATTACACTTTTCCAGTAGTCAAGTCAATTGAATTCAATGGCAACAGGATATTTGAAAAGTGCAAGGGTAGGTTCATGACAAATAATAGGCAGATGGGTCTTTAGTGAGGGTCCTTAAAGTATGCCAAGAATGTATAACTTTTTTTAAAAAAATTTACCATATAAAATACTCTTAAAATATGGAAGTACTATCTCTAACGACTTATAACCTATAAGTGAAAATATAATTAATTTAAATTCATATTAAATGGCACTGTGCAGCATAGGATTTTAATTGTATCGTGCTACTTGCATTGTTTCATGAAAAAAAAAAAAGTCAATTATGTTAGTGAAACACATTATGTTACACCATCATGAAGATTTAGGATGAATACAGTATAAAATGTCCCAGAAGTCCTTCAGTTAAAAAAGAAAAAAATAATAATAATTTTATGCAATTCAAGGTTTTCCCTTCCTGATTTTTGCTTCACAATTTTTTTTTTTTTTTTTTAGTGAGAGAGAGAGAATGCACACACTTGAGCGGGGGGTGGGGGATGGGGATGGGGGGAGGCAGATGGAGTGGGAGAGAGAAAATCTAAAGCAGGCTTCGTGCCCAGACTGGAGCCTGACAAGAGGCTGGATCTCACCACCCGGAGATCATGATGTAAGCCAGAATCAAGAGTCAGACACTTAAGCGACTGAGCCACCCAGGCACCCCTTTGTTTCGCAATTCTTAACTGGTGAAACACACTTTGGAAAGTGTAGTATGATAATTTAATTCAAAAGCTTAACTCTCAAATCATATAATGTTGGAGAGGAGAACTGAACAACTGATAGACTGAAGGAGTTGGACATCACTTTTGACACAACATGAATCCCTATAACACAGTAGTGGGGTTAGAGGAGGTTTGGTGTCAGGACCACCCTCTTCTATAACATCTATATTTGTTCTGCCAGTTAAACTCGGCCTCCCTGGGACGTAACTTTGCTTTCCTTTCACTTGAATTCCCCATCCTGTAAATAGGGAAATTTATTGTGGAGGTATTCCCCTTATCTTTTTGTGGTTGTTCTTTCAAGTTTTTATTTATATTCTAGTTTGTTAACATATAGGGAATTTTGGTTTCAGGAGTAGAATTTACTGATTCATCACTTACATAGAACACCCAGTGCTCATCACAACGTGTCCTCCTTCATGCCCATCACCCATTTAGCCCATCCCCTGCCCACCTCCCCTCCAACAATCCTCAGTTTGTTCTCTATTGTTAAGGGTCTCTTATGGTTTGCCTCCCTCTCTTTTTTTCTCTCTTCCCTTATGTTCACCTGTTTTGTTTCTTAAATTCCACATATGAGTGAAATCATATGGTATTTGTCTTTCTCTGACTGACTTATTTCATTTAGCATAGTAAGTTCCAACCACATCATTGCAAATGGCAAGATTTCATTCTTTCCGATGGTGGAGTAATATTCCATTGTGTGTGTGTGTATGTGTGTGTGTGCGTTTGTGTGCGCCACATCTTCTTTATCCATTCATCTGTTGGTGGACTTTGGGGCTCTTTCCATAATTTGGCTATTGTTGATACCCCCTTATCTTTAATCTTCAGTTGAGCTTTTACTTTTGTGGAAACAATCACTATGCCGGAAATGAAGAAAATACTCAAATGGGCTTATAATAACGCACTGTAACTACAATGTCACTACTAATCAAAAGAAGATTATGGTCAAACTAAATGTGATTCTTTGAAAATCAGAATATATGTAAGAATAAACACAAGAATGCTTTAAATTTCATTTAACCAATATTCAACTAATCTCTAGTTACTTTTGCCACACAGCTATCTTGCATAAACATGACTTTTTTATACTTGCTAATTCTATACTGAAACCCAAACCACTTGGTTAAAATTATTGAAAATCTAGATCACAGAAAACTGTGTAGTTTGTTTGTAAATGAGTTTATAATTTAAAGTTTCACTTTGCTTTCCAAAGTCTCGTGATATTTTCTTGCAAAAGAAAACATTCAGTGTTCTTTATTACTTTATTACTTAGAATATATATCTAGGTATATCTAGACTATCTTCTTCAAAGTTTCTCAGTAGAAATATAAAATACTATGATATTTATAATATAGAGATGGAAAAATATCTGGAAAAAAACACAAAAACCTGATGCACTTTTAATAATCACCTAACTGTAATCACGCTCCCTGTACTTTCCTTGCTACGTGGACCAAGCCATGTGTGAGTGACAAAGGCCTTTTAGCCTGTCTAGCTTAGGCCTGTACCAAAAATCCAACCAAATGGCCTTTAGATCCCTTTTCACTATTTTTTTCCTTTTCACTAAATTCTTGACAAATCTTAAGCATAAGAAAACTGTAATCTAAAAATTGATGCAGCAGAGGAAAAAATATTTATTATGAGGCCCTAAAGCAGAGTTGTATTAGTCAATGAGGAAAAATAATGAAATGAAAAAAGCAAACAAATAAAACAAAGGACAAAAACAAAACACAAAAAAATCTTCAAACTCATTTTACCATGTTAGCAGATTAGGATAAATTAACCAACAAACATGGTCTCAAAAAGAGAGTGAAAACCACAAACAAGATTAACTTTAGACTTTTTTCTCTGAATAGTAACTCCATCCCTGTGTTAAATATGGTCTAATTAGGTCATGGATCCCATCATTAATAGTCTTCTGACCGACATGGCCTTAATATTTCCTTCAGTCTGACTAAACTTTAGACAGCTTTGCTTCTGATTATAGGCCCTGATCTCCATTTTCTTAGGGCTTTTATTTTAGAAATCTTGCAAATGTAAATTCTTTTAATGCTTCTTTGAAATGTAAATCTTCTCATAGCCTCTTGCTAGTTTTGCCACACAATTATGTCTTTCTCAAAGATTTGGGAGCAAACCGCTTAATGTAATCATCAAGAAAATAGGGCCCCTATCTCCCTGTTTAATGGAGAGTAAGAGCCTAAATTTGGTAAGTACCAATTAGCAAAAATCGGATGACCTAATCACATTGACCAACCTCCCTCTAACGTTCTCCTGTACTTTTCCACTAGTTTACCTCAGTGCTTAAAAATTCTCCTGCCTTTGGTTTCACCAGAGTTAGATTCAATATGTCTTCCCTATTGCAATAGTCTTAAATAAAATCTTCCTTACCTATTTAACTCCACAATCTTTCTTTGATGCTTCCTTTTTTGGAATTAAGAGAGATGTGGCCCAATTTGACCTCCATCTAGAGGCTAAGAATTGTCCATATATTTCTGTAAAACCAAAACTTCTTACGATAATTTTATAAAGAAATATTTTAAAAACTGCCCTTCGTGTGGGAATTAGTTCAACTTTCTTCTTCATCCAACATTTTCGACACCCACTTACAATCAAGGTAATAGCATAGGTTAAGAGACAGGTTTTAACTTTCCTATCTTAATTGGCTCATAAGAACATGTTAACAAAAATAATTTTATGTACATTTCTTCGAATATAATGCAAGGTATGTTATTAAACATAAAGGAAATATTTGCAAATACGTATTTAATTTTGCCTGTTTGTGGACCAGTAACTTAAGCAGCTGGACTTTGATTATCCCTGCCCACCGCCCCACCTCCGTACCAAGAGTCTTAATTCATTCTGGCTGTTCTAACAGAAATGCCATAGACTGGGTGACTTATAAACAACAGAAATTTATTTCTCACAGTTCTGGAGGCTGGGAAATCCAAGATTAAGTCACTGGGACATTCAGTATCTAGTGAGAGCTTACTTCTTAGTTCATAGATTATCTCATTCTTTTTGTATCTTTATATGGTAGAAAGATCAAGGGAAATCTCTGGGATCTCTTTGAAAAAGGCATTAATCCTGAGGTGCCTGGGTGGCACAGTTGGTTAAGTGTATGAGTCTTGGTTTTGGCTCAGGTCGTGATCTCAGGGTTGTGAGTTGGAGCCCCGCAACAGGCTCCAAACTCAGCAGAGTCAGCTTGAGACTCTCTCTCTCTCCCTCTACCCCTCTCCTCCATGTGTGCTCTCTCTCTCTAAAATTAAAAAAAAAAAAAAATAGGGGTGCCTGGGTGGCTCAGTTAAGTGTCTGCTTTCGGCTCAGGTCATGATCCCAGGTCCTGGGATCGAGTCCCGCATCGGGCTCCCTGCTCGGCGGGAAGCCTGCTTCTCCCTCTCCCACTCCCCCTGCTTGTGTTCCTTCTCTCGCTGTCTCTCTCTCTCTCTCTCTGTCAAATAAATAAATAAAATCTTTAAAAAATATATAAATAAAATAAATAAAATTAAAAAAATAAAAATAAAAAGGCACTAATCCCATTCACGAGGACACCACCTTCATGACTTAATTATTTATCAAAGTCTCTACCTCCGAATACCATCACATTGGGGATTAGATTTCAACATATGAATGGGGGAGGAGCACATTCAGTCAACAGCACCAGATAATCTAACTTTATTAATATCTGTAACTATATTCACACACAAAAATTTAACTATGGCCACAATTATTGAATCAACACTGCTATATTTGACATACTATCATTGTTTAGTGTTTTGCAACAAAAGTTCATTACCACTCCCGTACCCTACAGAGCCTTTTTATATGTCTTTTTTCCTAATTGTCCAGTTTCCATCAAGAAATTTTAATACCACAGAGATACTGTATATCTATTTATGTACTGTGGTGCTTTGGAAGGCCATAAACCATTGTAATAGCTAAGATATGATGGCTCCAGAGAACTAATTCTTATTCCCTTAAAGGTGATAGGACTCCCTTTAAGAATGCATGGTTAACAGCGCTCACCATAGCACATACCCTCCCCAATGTCTCAGACCTGTACCTCTGAAACAAATAATACATTATATGTTAAAAAAAAGAAGAAGAAGAAGATAGTAGGAAGGGAAAAATGAAGGTGGGGGAATCGGAGGGGGAGACGAACCATGAGAGACTATGAACTCTGAGAAACAAAGTGAGGGTTCTGGGGGGGGATGGGGGGATGGGCTAACCCGGTGATGGGTATTAAAGAGGGCATATATTGAATGGAGCACTGGGTGTTATACGCAAACAATGAGTCATGGAACACTACATTAAAAACTAATGATGTAATGTATGGTGATTAACATAATAAAGTAAAATTTTAAAAAATAAAAGAAAAATAAAAACATACAGAAGTTAAAAAAAAATAATGCATGGTTTAAATAATTCCTTTGATAAGGTACAAATCACACTATATAATATGACTAATATAAAAACAAAATCTATCTCTGCCAATTAATTGACACATATATTATATAAACATCATTACTTTCACCAATTTAAAATGCCATCTTAGCTTACTAGAGTCAGACAGGAGAAAGTGAAAGGGCAGTTTGTGGGGGAGGTGACAGAGTTTCAGATCACACTTGGGTAGGACATAATTTAATATGTTTATGCCTAGAAAATATTACCTAAATGAATCTATATGTAAATGATAATGACCATAATAAAAGTAGTTAAAAGGACTGAAGAAATATTGAAAGGAATAATTAATTCCCTAAAAAGCAGCTTTGTGCATTCATTATTATCCTCATTCACATCTGTTTCATTATATATGTCTTTTTATACGATGTTGAAGAAAAACAGATAATTTTCTATTCACCCTGGAAAGTCCCACAGCATGTCAATAATTTTCTTCTGAGTTCTTTTTTTTTTTTTTTTTTTGCACATAGCTGGATGGCCTACCAGGTCCTTTATGCAGTTGAATTTACAAGGTGACACCAAGTTAAAACAAAGTTCCAGCTTGGATGCCTTCACCTCCCTCCCCTGAATCCTGATCCACTGGCTGCCAAATCTCGAAGGGGTTTGGGGTAGGATGCTTGGTCATGGGAAAAGTTGCTATGGTTGTCCCAGCACATGGGTAGAGGGGAAGGTTTCATTTCTTCACAATCTGAATGACATCCTCGTCCTCCAATGTATGATCTTTACCCACTTTTTGAGGACTGTGTTTCACAGACAGATGCCAGACCAGAGCATATTTAAATTCTTTGATAAGATTTTTGTGAATCTTCATGCAGAAATCCTCCACCGTAGTCCTAGAGTAAGGCAGCACCACTGGGGATATATAATCTGGCTCCTGGCTTTTGGGTTTGGTGTAAATCCTCACTAGTTTCAGATAGTCCCAGATTTCCAAGAGGTCATCAAAATTCCAGTGGTGATGGGCAGAGATGGGTACACAGTGAGGCACCTTATAGATAATATCCAATTCCTCGGTGGAGATCTGATCAATCTTATTCAACACATAGATACAAGGGATATAAACTCTGTTTCCTTCTACCACTTCGAGGAGGTCATCCGCTGTGGCATCACTACATAGTGTCACATCAACATTGTGAATTTTGTATTCAGCCAGAATGCTCTTCACAGTTTCAGCATCCAGCTCACTCTGAGGGAAAGTGGCCGTGAGATTAATGCCTCCTTTATCCTTCTTCTTAAAGCCAATGTTGGGGGGTTTGCGGTTCCAGCTCATTTTCAATTATCTTTTTTTGTGTCCCAAGGGTTTCAGGACATCCAGAACAATCAGGATCAAGTTACATGTTTGGGCCACTGCAATGACTTGACGGCCTCTACCTTTCCCATCCTTGGTAGCCTCAATGATACTTGGAAGATCCAGGAGCTGGATCTTGGCACCTTTGTATCTGATGACACCAGGCACAGTGGTCAGAGTAGTGAACTCAAAGGCTGCCACCTCAGAATATACCCTTGCCAGGTTACTAAGCAGTGTTGACTTCCCCACTGATGGAAAACCCACAAACCCAATTCGAGCATCACTTGTCTTGGCCACATCAAAACCTTCTCCTGGCCCACCACCACTACCACCTTTTGGGGTAATGAGCTCTCTATGAAGCTTATTAAGGCGAGCCTTAAGCAGCCCTAGGTGGTGTGCTGTGGCCTTGTTCTTTTGAGTCCGAGACATCTCGGCTTCGATCTCCGCAATCTTGGCTAAGGTGCTGCTCATGGTGGTGAGTCATAGGGGGTTGGGGGAAGAGCGTAGTGGCCTCCGCACAGACTACTTCCCCTCACACTTCTTCTGAGTTCTTAATGAGAGACTTTAAATTTCAATAAAGAATATTCTTCCATTTGGGAACTCAGGAAGAGTTCGCAGCAGTTCATTCCCAGACAATATTTTATGGCATCATTATACCAAAATTTTCACCAAGTAATTTCACTCAAATAATTCAATAAGAAAATACCTCTGTAAACTGTTTTCTTGATCTTTATAGCATCAACTAATTAATGGCAGTCTTTTAAAAAATCTTCCCACAATAATATGTTGTTGAATCCAGTTGTTTTCAATTTCATTATATCAATGCTTCAGTCAGAATAATTAAATGAGCTTATTAATGTCATTGTCATTCATGAGCTTATTAATGTCATTTTAAATTATATTGTGACATACATTTATCTTTTTAACATATAATTTGACTCTTTTCTATTCGTAGTACTTTCCCACAAAGTCTGGTGTACATATGCGGTGTGTAATAGGATATTTAGAGACTAATTTTCAATACCTTCATAAACACAATTCCTGAAACAGTAAGATCATTCAACTGAAGGCAATTTTTTTGTTGTTTAAATTTTAGACAGTTGTTTTGGTTTTGTATTCATTGGTATATGTAAAATATGCTAAAGTAACATAAGAGGGAAAAAAACATGATTTAATATTATTTAGGTACTTTAAAAATATATTCTACATGTCAATTATACATATTATACATATGGTAAATATAGAATACATATAGCATAATAATTTAAACCTTAAACCTTTGACAATATATTTTGTTATTAAATGTAAATACATGGAAACTTAAGCCGGGGGGCATTGAACATACATACAACTAAAGACACAGACTCTGGAATCAAATTGCTAAGTTTGAACCTGAGCTCTGACATGTACTCTCTGGATGACCTTTGTCTAATAATTATTAGCCACTAGTTATTTATTCTCCTTATTTCACTTTCCTTCTCTGTGAAAGAGGGATATTAATAGTATATGGATAAAAAAAAAAAAAAGACATGAAACAGTTTATATTGTGGCAGGCCAAATGAAATGAACCTCTGGAGGAAATCAAAATAGATAACTTTAGTATTAGGGATTGACTGGAAAAAAAATAGTAAGTTTCTGGTGAGGGAATGTTCTATATCACGATATGAGTTGAAAAGATGGATGCATTTGTCAGAAATTATCAGTTTGTCCCTAATATCTCTTAATTTCATTTATGCAAATGATACCTCAGTGATGTTTAAAAGATGATGATGATAAAAATATTCAATATAATTTCCAGCAAGTATAGAGTGACTGTCTCATAGTAATCAATTACTGACAGCCTTGAAAGTGAGGGCTTGGCCGTGTCCTCACTTTGCCTATGATGATAGTGGCAAATAGTAGCTTTGAGCTTCTCCTTCCTTCCTTCACTCCACAGATATTTTTGAGTGACTTCATGTGCTGATACATCAGAGTTGAACAGGACATAATCCCTGTCTTTAAAGAGCTGATAGTGGAGCTAATGTTGGCATTTCTCTTTTTTTTAATGTTGGCATTTATTAATTTGCCTCCTCATCTGTAAGAGAGTGTGATGCTGGTAAGCACCCTCTTAACCTTAAACTAAGTAGAAGAATTCATTATTCATGAAACAAAAACTTAGAGCTACTCTGACTTTAGGTATTCCTGGATTTAGAGACCAAAAATACGATATTTTTGGCTCATATTTTCCTCTGTCCATTGACTCTGCTTTTCTTTGCACGTTCTTTCTTTCTGACTCCTTCATCAGACCAGGGAAATTTGTGGCAATCCACTTACTGACACAAGTATTCATCTTCAAGAAAGAGAGACCTTTTATTTCCCAGGGTACATATGCCAAAACATCTGTCAAAAAACTAGACCGATCTTGACTGTCTAGCTATACGGCATGGACAGTGGGTAGGATTATCTTCACATAAATCATATGGAATAGATTTTCAACACCAGGAAAATAGATGATGGAGACACTAATTACAACAAAACGACTATCAGACACATCATTCCACACTGAGACAGCATAATGTGGAAAGTAGAAACTACGAAGCCTGGATGGATACAAAAGCAAATTTTGCAATTTATTTACTCTGTATTTTATCAATTTACTTAAAATCTCGCTGCTTCTGTTTCATTATTGCAAAATCCTGGATTGTGATACTATTCACCTTACACTGTTGCCTTATAAGGCAATACAAAGAGTACTTAAAATGGCATCTGTCACTACATAATTGCTTGCATAATGTAAAATCTAAACTCTATGATATTATAGTTAATTAGAATTGGTGTTATTTTTGCCCTCATCTTCACTCTAGTAGCCAGAAACTATAGAAATATTGTGAAATCCATAAATGCCTCAGCAAACCATGAAATTGAAATCATGTTTCTGAAGAATAATCATACTAAATAGGCCTTCATCCAGTCTCTTATTTCGCTAGAGTTTAATTTTTTTAATAACATAAAGAATATGATGCAATGTCTCCCTAAACATGCCAATTTGGGAAATACCGTCACGCTATCTATAGACAAAACTGAGGTGTGTTTTAACTGCTATGACACTACAGATGTAAAATAGATAATTGCTTGCGTTGTTACAGGAGAAAGTTGATTTCAATAAAAATTGCAGTGTTCAAATGTAGCATCTCGTAAATGTCAAGTTATATTTTAGTTAAAATTTGCTAAATGTGAGTTACTTCCAGGGTCTTAAAATACTGAGATATCAAAGGAGTCTTTCTCATTCCTCTGTGGAATATGGTTATATTTCTAGAGCAATTTAGAAGCCTAGAGACCGCAGGAAAGTCCACTCTCGTTGGTCTCTTTATAGTTGCATATAAATAGCTGGTCACTGTGATATTTTGTTTTATGTTTTAATAGCAATGGCGAAAACATATGTATCCCCACTGACTTCTTGGATTACATCTTGATCAAAAGTAAAAGTGCTTTATCACTACACTTCGTGCCACACGTAATTTCCTTTGGATCCTCGGAGAGTCCAGCAATTTTACACTTTTCACTTGAGGGAGCCACTTCTGGTGTAAAAAGAAAATAAAAATAAAACACCAACCAAAAAAGTTAATGCCTTATTTTTCAACGTTACATCCATCAAAAGACTTGTTCTGGTCAAAGACAGAACAGCTGTAAAATCTAAATGAAGGGTTAGAATCAAATATATCCTAATTGCCTTTTTCAATACCGTCTGTTCATTTGCTGTGTTTGGTAAAGTACCACTAAATATGTAAAAACAAGTTCATTACACAATATTACTCAAAAAGATGCCATGTATTAGTAAAGATTATGGAAACTTGTTTATGTTGGCTTCCAGAAATATATTAAAGAAATAAAAACACATTTACCTATAAATGAATTAAATGCATCTATTCCTACTCATGTTCAGCTTTATTTTGGTTTGTTAACATGTAAAATATTAAAAATAAGGAGGTTGACCTTGAATTAAAATATATGGCATTATTTATGATAGAAAAATAATCGTTGCCACCACAGTTGAACAAATTAAAGGGGGAAAGTAAACCTAAACCAAGTGTTTGTCTCCATGCCGAAGAAATAGTTGATGTTTGAATTCATTTACTTAATTTATACATCTTTGTGTATGTATACAAAGCTAGCGATTAAAAGACTATTGATTCAGCCACAGAAAAATAGTCTGTTATGTTGTTCTTTTCTCAACATAATGAGAGAATTTTTTTTTTTTTCCCAACAAACACAGAAGATTCTACTTTTTTCGGGACGTGAAGTTAGGGAAAAAGGAATGCTAATAAAAATAATTAAGGACTTACCAAATGCCAGGTGCTTATCAAATATCAAGTATAGTGTGCCAGAAATGTTAGTGGAGGGCTTAAATCCATAGGCTTTGGAGTCAGACATAATTCAAATTTGAGCTACCTTGTATGGTGGCGTTAGGCAAGTTTTTTACTTCTCTTCAAGCACCATTCCCTCAAGTGTAAAGTAGAGATAATACTATCGCTACCTTAAGTGATTTCTGTATTAAATAATATACAAAAACTTTAAGTGTCTACAATATACTCGATAAAGTACTTTATATCATTACTTCATTACTATTTTGTTTACTCTTCCCAGCAAACCAGAGACATATATATATATATATCTTTATTATACAAATTAAGAAAAGTGAAGTCCAGAAAATTAAAATGACTTGACCGAAGTTAAGCAGCCAGTTAAGGTAATCTGAACCCAAAACTTTAAAACCTATTGGTTTTTTATTATACTATACTTTTGTCCACTTCTTATTTTTTGGTGTCTTTTAGGCAATGAGTGTTTTGCCCACGCACTGTACAGCTCATTGTGTAGAAAATGGACAGGCTGTTCACGTAAAGAACGTTACGTTTACAATTTTAGTGCACATCACAATAAAATTATCATTTAACAGTTACTTTCTCTCTCTTCTTGGCACAGTAAAAAGAATTATCCCACTTAATTTTCAGATCATCCTGAACAACTGGTATTATTCCTTTTTTATTTTACAGTGAGGAAATGGATCACAGGGGACAAGTGATTTGTTTATGATCAGGCAACCAATGTGAAAAAGATCCAATACTTGAAACCGTGTCTCTCCTACTCTAAAGTTTATAATATAATCATAAAGCAACACTATCCCCCATGTGGGTCCAGCAAATAAGGCCAGGTTTATATATTCAAGAATTGCTCCCACCAACATAAATTGCCACATTCACGTCTACTCTGAGAAGAATTTTCCTGGGTGTTACAATGTACGATTATGAATTGCAGCTTTCATATTTCAAGTAGAAATACTAAATAGGTGGAAACTTTAAAAGACAAATATCTCCTCCTTCTTAATGTCCTTAGAAGCAATCAGAGTTCTTAAACTGTTGCAGTTTTTTGATAGCTTTGAAGTAAACTGAAGATCAAAGGAAGCAGCATGAAAGGCTAGAACTTGCACACCTTCGGAGAACTATTATTCATATAAAGAAAATTCCAGGTGTATACTTTGAAGTATGGTTACAAATAAAGAAGAGAACAAGGACTTCAGTCCACAAAAAATCCTGTGAGTTTTGGATTTGCTTAGCCAGAGCTCACAATTACATATGCCAATCCCTTGCAATAAATCCATATAAAATTGCGTACCTATATCATAAATACCCTAAACTTTTGCCCCATTAGTTCTGCTTCTCTGGTTGAATCTTACCCAATATCTATGCCAAACTTTTTCTTACCCAGTTGAGGCTCCCCGGTTAGAGCAAGAAAATTATAAAAATAGTTTGGTGCCTACAGAGTCTAGATAGTTTTTAATTGTGTGGTGGATGGTAGGATTCCTTCCTTAAGTTCATAGACAGCACCTCAGCCAAACTACTTGCAGATGTTATTTTCCTTTTCAAATGTGTGATTTCCATAAGTTTATAAGATATTCTTCTTTAATGGCAAAAACATAAAATTGATTTTTGCGTTCCAAATAACCATGAAAATGTCATGCTGAATGATATGTTGTCATATGCGATGAGAAAGAACAAAATAGAGGTAGGTATTTTGCAAATGCCAGTGGTGGTGGTATTATTTTTATTTATACCCATTTATACCCATTAAAAAATAATTTGACATTGCTTGCGAAGGTCAACCAAAATAGAAGTTAAATCCAAGTTGTAAGGAATGATTTAACATGATTTAAATATTCTGAAAATACATTGATCAATAATATAAAAATGTAAAAAAATTGTTACTTCTATATTTCTCTTATCTTAAAGTTAATCCAGTTATCCACATTTTTATTTTTTGGTTTTAAAGCAAGTGTAATCTCTTTGATAATTAGGAGTATGCAGAAAATAAACTGAACTTGTTATTTTCATGTCTGATTTATTATATTTTCATTAAACAAAAATTTTAAGTCAAAGACCCTAGAGAAATCCAATCATTTGACTACTATTTTTTAATAATGTTATCATAAAATGACAACCGGAAGCTTCTTAGGTCATTTGTATCATATCAAATTTCAAGAATAATCAATGATATAGGACAACCTCTTGTTGATTGCATGCTTGCTTAAAATTATTGAAAGATCACATTCATGACTTAATTCATATACAAAAAATCACTTTTAGTACTCAACATAAGTATAAACTATGCATATTACTGTTTGATTTCCATTGGTTACTTTTATTTTAGTGCATGATAACAGGAAAATTGTGTATCATACAATACTCTGACCCTATATAAGGGTTTTGACATGCTTAATATTATTATTCTTAAGGAGTTAATGGGTTAGCATAAAATGAAACCTCTAGAACCAGCTTTGTCACTGTGATGTTCACATTCGATCAGTTGTTAAATATTTGAATATCATATTAATTTCTCTATCAGCACTCTTTTCTATTAGCCAGTATGCAAACACAGAGCTGTTTCATATTCAAATGCATCACCCAAAGACTATTCTATTTATATTCTAGCTCCTTTGCATTTGTCTTCCTACTGGGATTTTGTATGATTTCTCTGGGGTACCTTTAATGACACTACTAGGAGGAATTTGATTGGTCCCTTAGAATCATTTAGATAAAATTTAGAGACGAGTGAATGGGAGTAGACTTGCTGAGGAATGAACAAGAAAACTATAAAATTTATATACATACACTTTCTCCTAAAGTAAGCAACTCAAACATAAGGAGGTAAATTGTTCATGTAACAATGGTCATTGGATAAGCTTCCTTATTTCAAACAAAGCAAGAGCAAAACCATCTCTAGCCTCCAAAGAATTTATGATTACATGACACTGGTATCAAAATAACCCAGTGTTGATAGGCCCAATAGCCAAAGTAGTTCCTCTGTGGCATTATATCCTGTTCATAGAGAGAAAATTCGTGGTTATATTCCCAAACTTCAACTCTTCCCTGGATACAGGGAATCAGGTCAAGAATATGGAAAATGTTTCCTTCAACCCATTAGTCCTTGCCTTTAAGAATCCAGTGGATGAGGTATCTAATTTATTTTAGTTATCCAAGTCTAGCTAAATACTTTAGGTTTGCAATTACAAACCTAAAAAAAAGTTGAGTTCCATGAAGCTGGGAGTATTGAGCACTGTATCTTTGTAGTGTGCTCCCACTTGCTTGTCGTATTCCTCACAGGTATGCTCCCCAAGAACTTATCAGTAGCTTTCTCTATGGGAGAAACACGTGGAAGCCTATGGGTGTGAAAGAACATATAAAGAAGCTGGATGGGGCTGAGGAAAGTTTCTGGAATGATCCTTAATGTGGTATAATCTCCTTGGGAGCTTGTCAATAGCTAATTCTCTGGGACAGAGATTGCAGAAAAACCAGAGAACTGAGGCTAAAACTGAAAGTAGAGTTAGAAGTTTTATAAGGATGAGCATGTTGTTGGTATAGTAGCAGAATAGATAGTCTTTAGAAGTAACTAGCTAGGAGACTGGAATGAGTAGTCACTAGAGAGGACTGCCTCTTAAAGATCAAAATTGTTAATTCTCATTCCAAATATCTATCATACAAAGTTCCTTGGGGTGGAGGGTAACTGCTGTTCTATTGGCTCAGTGTGAATCTGCCAAAACAGCAACTGGAATTTCTTGTTATGATCTTTGCTGAAGGCTAGCAAAAATGCTAGTAAAAAATTCCACCAAAGAAAGGCAACCAATATTCAGATCCTCTACCCTGACAAAACTGAAAATCTAGGAGTTTGGGAGGGTGGAGAATCTTGAGGAATGGTGTATTTCTGCTTCTCTGTTTTCAGAACTTCTTTGAATAAAGTAGGTAGATGGATGGTTTCCATTGCCTAGAAGAAGGATAGAGGAATGGACAAAACTTAGACACTGATTTCATTTTAGGTGGCTCCAAAGCTACTCTCTTGTGTTTTCAGAGATCACATACGGTGACAGAATGCTGTGTTCTGGGTATGAAAGAAGGTTAATAGTCAACGAGGAATAAAAGCCCCATGGATTAGTCAAGCACTGCCAACCCCAGGAAGTGGATAGAAGGTATAATATCTCTCTCTCTTTTCTTATTCTTAATTCAATTAATTATATCTCCTGATAGAAGGACTTGTATTTGATTAGTCTTTAAGATTAGGGGTTGACTGGGAAAAGACAAAGTTTTCTGTAAGATTAATGACCATCACAATTCTCTTTGTATTGTGCAGTAATGTCAGCTTGTTCTATTAGCAGGCACTACGAGAATCTGTAAAGAATCTCAGCATCCTTCTAGATTTTCCAATGATATCTGTGCAACTACTGAGCAGCTGGTACCCAAGTTCAGACTATCATTTTACCATTTTTAAGAACACTCAAATATTTTCTGTATAAAAACTGTCGAGAACATATTTTAGAAAAAAATTTCTTTCCTAGAGCACAATGTTATTTCTAGTAGTCTGGCCCAAACATTCTTCTCCAAAAGATGCCAAGAGAGCAGGAACAATTTTTTTTTTCAATTTGTCAGTAACTTTATTCTTATAATTCTAATTGCTAAATATGATACCTGATGGTATTTGTCTGAGCCCTTCCCTCAGCATGTGATAATAAATTCTTCACGTAAAATCCACCAAAATCGCAATCATTTTTTTTCATCTTTTTTAACACACTTCTAGACACTGAAGAGTAGGAATGTGGAGGAGAATTATGACAAACAGTTTTTGTCATGTACTTTGACTTAAGCAAAGTGATATATATTTCCTGGACCGAGGAGTAAAATGTGTTACATATTAACACATTTTGTGGCCTCAAATCTATAAACATCCACTACTATGGACCTTACAAATTCTCACATAGTCAGTGAATTTTTATGTTTTAAACTAGCTCATATGTAAACAATTGCAAAACTATTTCCTAACCATAGTAGTATGTGTACATACCAATTCATGTAATTCATGGAACATCATGTAATAAAAGTTACCCAAATGTTTTGGGGTTTTTCATTTTGTTTTGTTTTGTTTTTTGTTTTTCTAAGTAGGCTCCACACCCAATGTGTGCCTGGAACTCAGGACCCTGAGCTCAAAATTTGCATGCTCCACAGACTTCCAGGTAGGCACTTCTACCCAAATTTCTTTTTTTTTATTTATTTTTTTATTTTTTTAAAGATTTTATTTATTTATTCATGAGAGACAGAGAGAGAGAGGCAGAGGGAGAAGCAGGCTCCCAAGGAGCAGGAAGCCCGATGCGGGACTCGATCCCAGGACCCTGAGATCATGACCTGAGCCGAAGGCAGACGCTTAACCATCTGAGCCACCCAGGCGCCCCCTACCCAAATTTCTAATAATAATACTGGCAACTTCATCATGATTTTCTTTTTTTTTTTTTTAAAGATTTTATTTATTTATTTGTCAGAAAGAGAGAGAGAGAGAGAACACAAACAGGGGGAGCGGCAGGCAGAGGGAGAAGCAGGCTCCCCGCCGAGCAAGGAGCCCGATGTGGGACTCGACCCCAGGACCCTGGGATCATAACCTGAGCCGAAAGCAGACGCTTAATCGACTGAGCCACCCAGGTGTCCCTCATCATGATTTTCATAGCAGCTTCCCAAATCCTAGAATTTATGGTATTGACTGACAAAGCAAGGCAGAAAACTAAAATTATCTTAAATATTGACCTTATTTCATCATCCAAAACGAAGTCCAAATTCTTAAGTGAATTTATGTTCTTGAAGTTGTGGGGGAAAATAACTAATGTGCTATTTTATGAGGGAGATACTTTAGATTTCTGAATTATTGAAAAGCAAAAGTTTAATCAATAAGTTGGTGTTACACTTAAGTTCTAAAATCTCAGATAAATGCCCAGAAAGAAACCTAATAAATTTGAGGGGACAAATGTCTAAACCTCTACTCTGAATTACTAAAGAAGCATACAGAAAAGAATTAAAATGGAATTATATACTTTGCCTGTATCTATGAAAGATTAGTAAAAGGTATATCTAATTCAAAATCCATGTCAACGTTTTTCAAAATTTGCCTTTTTCTACCTTTTTGACACATATCTTCTGAAACTTCTCATCTATCTTAATCTCAGCTCAATAATATCAATCTTGTTTCACAAGAGTGTTTTTCTGCTTTGTGCCTTTCTCCTTGAACCTTTTGTTAAGTTGAGCAACCTAACCTCCTTTCCATTGATTACAACTAAATTTCTTATTCAGAATACCAAGTAGTGATGAAAAATCACTGAAGACTGATATAGTGAGTCTAGAGGTCAGAAATAAGAGGTACAACTCTCAATATTTGCATGCAATTCTTTTTCAGTTCCCACATATATTTGCCACCTGATAACTGTCTGATATGAATGAGAATTTTCAGAAAATAAAAGCCTAAGAAGTTAGGGATCATGTGGAAAGCCAGCACAGCAATAACCTCTATATATTTTCTTCTTTCTGCTATATATTACAGGAATGTCCATGACTGTTCTGGGAGAGATATTTATTTTCCTTCCACAGATGAGACTCAGAAAGTACTATGGTTTTTATTATCCACAATGCAATTCTTCATAAAGTGTTACCTTGAAAACTGAGAAGCTTCTTTTCTTTTCACATGTACTCCATGAAGTGCAAAATGCAAGATGCCATAGCTAAAAGTTTGCAGTTTTAAGATAATTTTTTTATTAATTAAAATAAACAAAGTGGATTTAAGATATTTGGAGAGAAAACATTTCCACACTGCTTGCCGAGATTCAGGCTATAGCCGCCTCGAAGTGTGTCTATTATCTGCCCTTGGGTTTAATGGCATGTGTGGAGACAAGAAAGTTCATGTTCACAAACATGGTTTCCACTGATATCCATGAATGATGCTGGGATTTAAAATGTGTATTTAGGGGTGCCAGGGTGGCTCAGCAGCTTAAGCGTCTGACTCTTGATTTCAGCCCAGGTCATGATCTCAGGGTTGTGAAATTGAGCCCCGCATGGGGCACTGTGCTAGGCATGGAGTTTGCTTAAGATTCTTTCTCTCCCTCTCTCTTCCCCCACCTGTGCTCTCTCTCTCTCTAAAAATAATAATAATAAATAAAATAAAATAAAATGTGTATTTAGATAACTGTAATGCTAAGTGTATTGTTGGAACCACTAAGATGCATGGGAAAATTGGAGATTCATTCTTAATACGATATTGGGTCTGTTTGCATTTACCTTTTGTGTGACCTTAAAGTCATCCTTTTTGGAAGTTCCCCAGGAAATTTGGAATTCATAATGTTTGTCATCACTCACTCCATTCCTCAGAAAAAAGACTTGACTACACACATGTATTTTATGTCTGCTGAAAATGATGTTAAACTGTTGTAATGTGGTTACCAACACAAAGATTTCAGTATTTTATGAAATCTCAAAATACTCTCTTAACTTATCATATACCAGTTATTATAATTGTCAATTTGCTCCATGCTTACTCATACCATTCATATCATGTATATATCATCTTTACCTTACATAAGAAAAACAATTTGTGACAGGTAAAGTAAAGGTCTTATTGAAGCCTTTTCTTAACTTCTTGTCTGCTTCCCTTGTCAACAGTCACTAAAACCAGTATTGAAAAATGGTTTTCATCATGGCATGCTATATTATTCATCCATGACACGCTCTTCTGATCATGTTATATACAGTGTTTTACTGTCTAAGCCCTTTGATCATATTATCTAAATTCAAGGTCGCCACCAACATTATACCATTCACTACAAACATTTTTATGCTTTATGTCCAAAAAGAACAGTAAAGTTTAAACATCCCAAAATTATTTAAATTTTAAACATAAGATAATCAAAGATTATTGGTAAACTATAAAAAGTAAATTCTATGATTGCAAATGATAAAAAAAAACTTTCCTGCATTTATATATAAATCAAGGTCAAGAAAGTTTAACATTGACATTCTGCAGAGGCCATGATTTTTGGCAAATGTCAAATTTACCTATGTCCAAAGCTAATCATTTTTTTAAAGAAAAGTATTTTAGCATAGATGCACAAGGATGGAATTTCTAAATATATAGTTACAGTTTGCCTTTTGATTAGCTGTTTGGGTGCAAATAGGATTCCATTTATAGAGAAGAGAAAAGATCTAAATACTATTATTCTTAGAATTCTCATTATTTTAATTACAGAAACCATGGTACTCTCTCCCCAAGGTTAATTTGCTTTAGAATTTTGCAGCTCAATCCTTTATTATACGTTGCTCCAATTTCCCTGGAGTGGAAATGATACTAATCAAAGAAGGGATGAAGAAAGAAATTTATAGTTATAATTAATTAAATACTTAAGTATACATATTGGAGCTTATAGAAAAAAAGGTATAATATAAAACTTTTAGGTATTTGAGCTAGTTTGAATGAAAACCTGATTGAATATATGTGCACCTTTTCTTAATAATTTTCCTGAAGTCAAATAGTTATTCAAACTTATCCTTACTGAGACTTAGCTAGCCCTTTACTTATCTCTAAATGAGTCCATCATGTCTGACCCACAGATATTATCTCACAGACATTCATTTTATTTAAGTTCCCAATTTCAGCTCATTCCCACTTGACCCCCACTCAATATTGTTATTAATAATATAGATTATTAATAATAATAATATAGGTTGCTTCATACCTAATAGAAAAAGCTGAGTTTTTCACATATCCTGATCTCATCTCAGTATAACAATAAATATAAATATAAATATTCCATTTGTAAAATCATAAATGGTCTCAGGTTATCAACCTTTAACACATCAGAGGCTTTAGTTGTATGAAAATGCACTTTGTTTCTAAGATGTTTAAGCTCTTGCAAAAGGTTCCTTTCTTTATATCTTAAAATATTCTCAAGTTGCTAATCTTTTTAAAAATGATTAAAGTATCCTTTCAGGGCTAGTTAATCTCTCATTTAAATTCCTTGAAATGAGGTTTAATTAGAACCTCCATGTGCTCCTTATTTTCATTTTCTTCTATTTGGCTTCCACTCTTATACTACTCTAGTCAAAGGTGGCCTAAAATTCACAAATAAAAACATTGGATGTCTCCAATCTTTTACACAATACTTCTCTTGCCTAATTCCTCTGAAGCATTTGGTGTCACTGATCACTCATTACTTGTAAATTTCTCTTGCTTCCTCTTCAATGATATTTGCCCTCTTGGTACTCCTGTTATAGTTACAAACTTCTCTTCTGTATCATTGTCTCCTGCTTTCCTTTCACTACTCTCTAGATCTTAGTGTCCTTAAAGCTTGAAAGCCTTGTGTTAGAAGTAATATTCAAACTTCTAATTAACCCTTTATAATTCTTTGTATACAAATTTTTTTTTTTTTTTTTTTGACAGAGACAGTGAGAGAGGGAACACAAGCAGGGGGAGTGGGAGAGGGAGAAGCAGGCTTCCCGCGGAGCAGGGAGACCGATGCGGGGCTCGATCCCAGGACCCTGGGATCATGACCTGAGCCGAAGGCAGACGCTTAACGACTGAGCCACCCAGGCTCCCCTGTATACAAATTTTTATTAAATTTACTCTGATTACTTACTTAAAGGTTTATTTCTCCTTTACCTCCATGTGCTCAGAACTGAGAAATGTCCAAGTAACCAGATTGAAATGGCTCACTGAGTACTTAGGGATGATTCAAAATAATAAAATTAGATTAAAAAAACCACACACACGCACACACACACAAAACAAAACAAATGTTCAGGAAAAATATACAAACTAGATTAGCAATGGGTTTCTTAACAGTAATATGGGTGCTAGAAAGAAATAGCAGTAGCTTTTTTAACTTTATAGGCAAAATGATTTTCTATCAGAGATATATACTCAACCAAACTACCATTCATGTGCAAAAAGTTTTAAAAAGAATGGCAGATATGTAAGAATTTAGAAAGTTTATCTTGTAATAGCCTTTGTTAAGAAGACAGTTGAGGGGCACCTGGGTGGCTCAACTGGGGCCTCGGACTCTTGATTCTGGTTTAGGTCGTGATCTCAGGGTTCTGAGATTGAGCCCCACTTTGTGCTCCACATTCAGCAGGGAGTCTGCTTGAGATTCTCTCTCTCCCCCTCTCCCTTTGCCGTCTCCCCACCAGGCTCTCTCTCTCTCTCTGTCAAATAAATAAATCTTAAAAAAAAAAAAAAAAAGGATAGTTGAAGATAATATTTTGGCAAACTAAGACTTTAAATCAAGGAAGAAAAATTCTTAGAAACCAGGTAACAGTGGCTCTTAAACTATTAGTAATTCCAGGGCAACAACCCGATTGCAGGTTGGGAGAGCCAAGTTTTACCATAAGAATGGAGACTGAAAGAAAATCTTTCAAAAGGACAGTAATGAACTCAGTAAATGAGAAAGTTTGATTAAGTGAGCAGAAAATAAAATGAAGACTTGATAAAAGTAAGTCAAAAAAAAGATTGTATGTCAGCGAAAAACAATAACAACATTATTACCCCATTACTTCTACTTTTAGTACTACTATTTTCAAAACAATCTATGAATGGAATAAGAGACAATTATGACCAAAATAGTTTATTTTTTTCTGTTATTTATTTTAAAATATAGATCAACTTATGAAGAAAATACTAGAGGAATACTACCATAGGGTGCAAAAGTAAAAGTGTAGCTGACTAAAGGTAAGATGTGAAAGTGAGAATCAAGAATTTGAGAACTTATATGTTAATGATAGCCCTGTCTTATAAAGTGGAGACAACTGGCATTGCTAAATAGTGATCTTTTTAAATTTTATTTTAGTTAGTTAATATACAGTGCAATATTGGTTTCTGGAGTAGAATTCAGTGATTCATCACTTATATACAACACCCAGTGCTCATCACAAGTGCCCTCTTTAATACACATCAACCATCTAGCCCATCCCCCACCCACTTCCCCCTCTCCTTTTCTCTTTTCCCCCTTCTCATATGTTCATCTGTTTTCTTTCTTAAATTCCACATATGAGCGACATATGGTATTTTTCTTTCTCTGATGGACTTATTTCACTTAGCATAATATAGTCTAGCTTCATCCACGTTGCTGCAAATGGCAAGATTTCATTTTTTTGATGTCTGAGTGATAGTCCATTATACTGCTTATAGATATGTGTATATATATATATATATATACACACATTATATTGTTTATATATATGTGTGTGTATATATATATATATATATGGTAATATATATATCACCTCTTCTTTATCCATTTATCAGTCTATGGACATTTGGGCTCTCTCCATAGTTTAGCTATTGATAATGCTGCTATAAACATCGGGGAGCATGTACACCTTCAAATCTGTATTTTTGTATCCTTTGGGTAAATACCTAGTAGTGGAATTGCTGTATTTTTAACTTTTTGAGGAACCTCCATGCTGTTCTCCAGATTGGTTGAACCAGTTTGCATTTCCAACAGTGCAAGAGGATTCCCCTTTCTCTGCATCCTCGCCAACACCTGTTGTTTCTTGTGTTGTTAATTTTAACCATTCTGATCAGTGTGAGGTGATAACTCATCATGATTTTGACTTATATTTCCCTGATGATGAGTGACGTTGAGCATCTTTTCATGTGCATGTTAGCTCTCTGATGTCTTCTTTGGAAAAGTGTGTCTATTTACATCTTCTGTCCATTTCTTAATTGGATTATTTGTTTTTTGGGTGTTGATTTTGATAAGTTCTTTATAGAATGTGGATACTAACCCTTTATTAGATATGTCATTTGCACATATCTTCTCCCATTCTGTAGGCTGCCTTAAGTCTTGTTGATTGTTTCCTTCACTGTGCAGAGGCTTTTTATCTTGATGAAATCCCAATAGTTCATTTTTGCTTTGTTTCACTTGCTTCTGGAGACAGTGTAATAAGAAGTTGCTGAGGCCGAGGTCAAAAAGGTTGCTGCCTGTTTTCTCGTCTAGTATTTTGATGGTTTCCTGTCTCACATTTAGGTTTTTCATCCATTTTGAATTTATTCTTGGGTATGGTGTCAGAAAGTGGTCCAGTTTAATTCTTCTGCATGTTGCTGTCTAGGTTTCCCAACACCATTTATTAGAGAAACTGTCTTTTTTCCATTGGATATTTTTTCCTGCTTTGTCAAAGATTAGTTGGTCATATAGTTGTGGGTCCATTTCTGGGTTCTCTAGTCTGCTTTCCTGATCTACGTGTCTGTTTTTGTGCCAGTATCATACTGTCTTGATCACTACAGCTTTGAAATACAGCCTGAAGTCTGGAATTGTGATGCCTCCCACTTTGCTTTTCTTTTTCAACATTCCTTTGGCTATTTGGGGTCTTTCCTAGTTCCATACAAATTTTAGAATTGTTTGTTCTAGCTCTGTGAAAAATGCTGGTGTAATTTTGTTAGGGATTGCACCGAATGTGCAGATTGCTTTGGGCAGTATAGACATTTTAACAATATTTTTTTCTTCCAATCCATGAATATAGAAGGTCTTTCCATTTCTTTGTGTCTTCTCCAATTTCTTTCATAAGTGTTCTATAGTTTTCAGCATACAGGTTTTTCACCTCTTTGATTAGGTTTATTCCTAGGTATTTTATGGTTTTTGGTACAATTGCAAATGGGATCAATTCCTTGATTTCTTTTTCTTCTGCTTCATTATTGGTGTACAGAAATGCAATAGATTTCTGCACATTGATTTTATATCCTGCAACTTTGCTGAATTCATGTATTAGTTCTGTAGTGGTCTTAACATAAATATTTAAGTACATGCTTCAGAATTAGAAATGCAAACAAAAGAATAATTAAGATAATATATTATATATGAAACACTTGTCAAAAATTAAAGTAGGATATATATTATTTAAATTTTATAGACCATATTATTAGTATTGATATGATAAATAACGTAGGCTTTTTAAAAGGAGCAAAATAGGGGCACCTGGGTGGCTCATTTGGTTGAGCATCTGGCTCTTGATTTTGGCTCACGTCTTATTCTCAGGCTACATACAAAGATGCATATAAGGTATGCAGGCTATTTAGCAAGTGGAATCTCTTCATCTATTTGGTAAGAAGGTTATAGACTAGGGACGCCTGGGTGGCTCAGTGGCTTAAGTGTTTGCCTTGGGCTCAAGTCATGATCCCAGTGTCCTGGGATCCAGTCCTGCAATGGGCTTCTTGCTCAGCGGGGAGCCGCCTTCTTTCTCTGCCTGCCACTCCCCCTGCTTGTTCTCTCTCTCTCTCCATCTCTGGTACATACATACATACATACATACATGCATACATACATAAATAAATAAATAAATAAAATCTTAAAAAAAAAGTTTATAGAGTAAATAGGATTTGCCAAAATTTACATCTGTGTTGTCTGCCAAACATGCAGATAGAGGAGAGAAGTCTAGTTTTTATTTGAACAAGGTAACAATCTTTAGTTTCATATTTTCTGCAGTTTAATTGCAATCTTCATAGGAATCAAGATTATCTGAAACTTCGCTTTTTAAATCAAAATTCCTAAAAGCTAGAAGGGGAATTTTTCTTTTTTGTTTCTTTTCTTTCTTTCCTTCCTTATTGCCTTTCTTCTTCACGCCCTCTCTCTCTTTCTTTCTTTTTTTTTTCTTTCCTTCTTTCTTTCTTTTACCATGATTCAACACACTTGATAAACCTGAGAGAGTATGGTTATAGGTAAGATCCTCAGAATTAACACTACGCTGTAAATGTCAAAACATTTGTTATTAAAATGTCCCCTTGTGTTTGTCCATAGGGCATTTTGTCGTGACCTCTGAATCAGGAAATGTAACTTTACAGTTTCTTAGATTAATCAAAGGAACAATATGATAATTATTTATTGGTTCCTGTAGTATGCCCAAGCTAATTCTGCAGTCACTATTTTCGACAGACAATTTGTGTCTTTTGGGGAGATGACAAATCTTTTGATTGATTTAGAAGTGATTATGTGTTTTATCCTGGATCTGTGAGTTTCTGTGTCCATATGTGCTTTCTTATGCTCTGCTCCACCAGGTCCAATAACAAATTCTATTCTGCAGATTGTCCAATATGCTCCGTTGTGGTTTTTTACCTCCCTAATCCAGTTGTATATGTTCTTCCATCTGCCATTAATAAAGCACAGCTGTTTATTTCTTTTATTTCTTTTTTTTGTTAAAGTCTGAGTCATCCTAGTGTTGGTATGGTAATCATCTCTTTTCATTCTCTTAAACCTCAGAAAAAAATAGTCACAATGTACACAATGTTAAAAATTAAGCTGGCATTACCATGATATAAAGCATTACAGCTAATCCATAGGCAAAGTAAAAGATAAAATATTAATGCTCACAACTACAACAACCTTCAGTTGCACATATAGTTGCATAATTTGGAACGAGCAACAACTCTCATGATCCATAAACCACAGATCATAGTTTCCACGATCAGAAACCAGGATTAAAAAAAAAAAAAGTAACAGGACTACAGAATGTAGATAAAATGCCATTTTCATTTAACACTAAAAACAATGCTGCTTTTAGCCCCTATTTTTAGAGCAACTATATGGGTTCTATACTTTCCCCCAAATTTCCAAACCCATCATCAAAAAATAGAACTTTTCAGTTTTTTTCGTATATGTGCTGCCGAAGCGAGCACAAAAAATAGAATTTTTCAAATCCAGAGAAGGGGTTTTTCTAAGAACCCCTTTTAGTATGGAAACAAGAGAGACAAACCAGACATTTTTCACCAGAATACAATAACCTGCAGTAACTTTTTTTTTGACAACACAACAGCACATGGAACAAAGACCTTGAATAGAAAGGTAAGTGAGGGGGGCGCCTGGGTGACTCAGTTGGTTATGGATGGACTCTTGATTTCGGCTCAGGTCCTGATCTCAGGGTCCTGGTATCCAGCCCTACATAGGGCTTTGCGCTCAGCAGGAGTCTGCTTGTCCTGTCCTTCCCCTGGCTCATTCTCTCTCTCTCTCTCTCTCTCAAATAAGTAGAATCTTAAAAAAAAATAAAATAAAAAATAAATTAAAAAAAGAAAAAAGAAAGATAAGTGAGGCACTACAAAGAAAAAGAAAAAGAAACAGTATAAGCATATTGTTTGTCAGGGGCTTTAGCATAGGAATGTTTTCTGGGAAATGGAAATGTTAACATAACAAACAACAGTCAAAAAGATTAACCCCTCAATACACAAGACAATTTCTAAGGGTCCTTATGAGTAAAGTCACAAGAAAGGATTATAAACTATACATACATATGTATATATAGTGTGTATGTATAACATATATATATATAGAGAGAGAGAGAGAGAGAGAGAGTGTATTTGTATAACATATATATACACACACAATTCACTTAACAGTAAAGAAAATTATTATACATACATATACCTATATATAATTTTCTTCTTCCTCCAGTATACCTATTTAAGCCATAGGATATCACATTTGCCAAAAAATATATATTCCATATTTATAATTTGTGCTTCTGGGAGGCAGCAATTTTAAAATAAAAACTGGTAAAGGGAAAAGAAAGAAAAGATAAGAGAATAAAAGAAAACCATTCTGCAAATCAGTTTTGATTATATGGAAAAAAATGAAATAGAAAACAATGAAGATATAAGGATACATGAATTGAGCAAGATAAAATCATTAAAAACCTTAATATCTACTAAAAATTGGCCAGAATTATTCTGATTATATAGTGGTTTTTATTGCTGTTTTTTGTTAGTTTTAACATGTCTTTTCATTTTACTAAATGCGACTTTGTTATAGCATTTTCCCTTAGGTATTCTTAGTAAAGTCTGATGTTTTGCAAATTTAAAAATATGTATTGTCACATAATTATGTTAATTTATATTCAAAGACTTCACACATATCTATTATAGTATCAAAACATGTTTCAAAATCTTAAAAGTGTAGTTGTAATCACCTTTTTCTTTACCATTAATATCACTTTCATTTAAAGAAATGAGTGCTAGCATTTTTATTTAGTACCTAAGAAAATGTTATTTTCACATTATTTTGTCTTTTCTGTATAAAAACATTGTATTTTATTGGCTCCATTCATTCTATAGGAATTGCAAATATCATCAATAGTAATTTTCAAAAGACATACTAGTGACCATTTGAGAATTTCTAGTAGATTAATATATACTTTATGGTTTGAGCTGCATGGAATCTATGTAAGTTGTTACTGCCATGCAAGTATTCACTACTACAGATTAGATATTTGCATTGTTTTTGAAATATTTCTTTTTTTTTTCAAAGATTTTATTTATTTATTTGACAGAGAGAGAGAAAGAGCGCGAGAGAGGGAACACAAGCAGGGGGAGTGGAAGAAGGAGAAGCAGGCTTCCCGCGGAGAAGGGAGCCCGATGCGGGGCTCGATCCCAGGACCCTGGGATCATGACCTGAGCCGAAGGCAGATGCTTAATGACTGAGCCACCCAGGCGCCCCTGAAATATTTCTGTTCTGTACCTAAGTCAGTAGTTAAAAGTTAAATTATATCTATAAACTTTCTGAATAAATTACTTTATATTGCAGCCACATTTTTAAGTATGTTATGTAAAGAAAGAAACCTAGTAGAGATTTATAAACAATGGCATTAAATTTATTTTTAATAGTATTTATTTAACAGTGTTTAATATCTTTTGTGAATATATCAAGTCTTACATTTTTCCTAACATAAATTACATAGTATTAGGAGAACTATGGGTGTTGCAACTGTGAATAATATAAACAGAACTAAATATTTTGATAGTTTATAGACAAATGTCATTGATTTATTGCTGAAAGAGCCAGAGAAACCTAAATTGTTCTAAATTGGAGTCAGGTACTAAATGAAAGTGAAAACCTGGGCTTCATTTGAGATTGGTGGGAAAAAATAGCATGACAGAGGAGGAAATGGGAAGGAAAATGGAATTTGGGGCAATGATTACAGATAGGAAAGGAGTCCAAAGAGATCATGCATTGAATTGTGTATGCTAATCATACTGATCTGAATATTCAACACACATCCAATATAATTTGCTCCAAATTACTGCCCAGACAATTTTTCCTCAAATGGATCATAATTTTTTTTTCTACTCAGTGTTTCAAATAAAGATTAAATCAACTTATTTATTCTTGTGCACTACCCTTTTGTTTCCTTATTTTTATAATCCCTGATATTGTATACAAGAAAAAATATTTATAGACAATGATTGATTCAAAGATGTCATGGTTTTATTTTTTAATTTTATTTTTTAATAAAAATTATATAAATTTAAGATGTACAACATGATGTTTTGATATATAGTCATCATGCTTTACGTTAGAATAGCTGGTGTAGATATACTTAGATAAAATAGACTTTAAAACAAAGACTGTAATAAAAGACAAAGGTAGCACATAATGATAAGGGGTCAATTAAACAAGAGGCAATCCAACAAAAGGATATATATTTCTAAATATTTATGCATCCAACATAGAAGTACCTAAATTTATAAAGCAACTATTAACAGACTTACTGTACTGCGGTCTATTTCTTTTAATGGAGAAGGTTTCCATATCTTGGCTATTGTGAATAATGGAGAAATAGATAGCAATACAATAGTAGTAGGGAATTTTAATACCCCCCTTGCATCAATGAATAGATTATCCAGACAGGAAATCAGTAAGGAACATCAGCCTTACATAACACATTAGACCAGATGTACTTAACAGATATTTATAGAATATTGCATACAAAAGCAACAGAATACACACTGTTCTCAAGTGCACCTGGAATGTTTTCCAGTATACATCATGTGTTAGGCTACAAAACAAGTCAGTAAATTTAAGAGGACTGAAATCTTATCAAGCATCTTTTCTAACCACAATGTTATGAAACTTGAAATTAATTACATGAAGAAAATTGGAAAATTCACAAATATGTGGACTTTAAACAACATGCTACTGACCAACAGGCTACTGAACTTTGACCTGTGGTTCAAAGAAGAAATTAAAAGAGAAATCATAATATACATTGAGACAAACACAAATGAAAGTGTAGCATGCCAAGATTTATGGGGTGCAGCAAAAGCAGTTCTTAAGAGGAAAGTTCATAGTGGTAAATACCTACTTCAAGAAACAAGAAGTCTCAAATAAACAACCCATCTTTACATCTCAAGAAACAGAAAAGAAGAACCTGAGAAAGTAAAAATCAAGTAGAGATTTAATACTAGTTATAGCAAATAGAGTCTCCCCACAACACAAGGAAATTGATAGGCAGCTAAAATTTGAATAGCGTCTCTTAACCTGATTAATAGGAGTATAGGGCGGAGTATAGTCACTTCTAGTAAGAGATTTGGCAATTATTTCATGTGACTACTTTAACTTGGCGAGATTTAGAAGCAAATCAATAAGAACCATAACCTAAAGTTAGTAGAAGGAAGGAAATAACAAAGATAGAGGAAAACTAAATGAAATAAAGATGTAAAAGTCAATAGAGAAGATCAATGAAACCAAGAGCTGATTCTTTAAATAAACAAAATTGACAGTCCTTTAGCTAGATTCACCAAGAAGAAAAGGATAGAGGACTCAATTCAATGTTAAGAAGATTCAATTCGGAGGACTCAGTTCAGAAGAGAGGAATCTATTCAATGGATGAAAGAATAAATAAATTAGGATATATAAATTTATATATACAATGGAATATTATTCAGCCATTAATAAAATTTTGACATTTGTGACAGCATGGATGGACCTGCTAAGTGAAATAAGTCAGACAGAGCAAGATAAATACCATATCATCTCTCTTATATGTGGACTCTTTAAAAAAAAAAAGGTAAGTTCATAGATACAGAGGTCGCCAGAGGCTGGGGATGGCAGGTAGGAGAAATGAATGAAGAGAGTCTAAATGTATAAACAAAAAAACAGTTAGGTACAAGCTAATGATATTGGGCCATATCTATAAAATAGAATTCAATGGGACTATTTATGAAGATGGTATTTTTGATATAGACAGATGATGTAGTGAAAATAACATTATTATAATATGATTCAATTTTGTATAATATGTATATACATTCACGTGCATAGAAAAAGTCCGAAAGGCTATACATCCAAATATTATCAGTTGTTATCTCTGAATGATAGAATTACGAGGGATTTATTTTAGGCAGAAGGAAATAGATTTCTAGGTTTATTGATCCTACTAACTGCAATTTTATTCTCTTTGACCAACATCTCCCCATTTCTTGTATCTCTTCTCCTGAGATAACCACAATTCTACTTTTTGTTTCTATGTATTGTTTAGATTCTACATATAAGTGAGATCATACAATTTTTTCCCTGTGTCTGACTTATTTCACTTAGCATAGTGTCCTCCAGTTTTATCCATGTTGTTGCAAATGGCAGCATCTCTTGCTTTTTGATACTGAATTTTATACACACACACACACACACACACACACACACACAAGTTCAGTTCTTTATCTATTCGTCTGTCAACAGACACGTAGGTTTCCACATCTTGGCTATTGTGAATAATGCTGAAATAAACATGGGGGTGCAGTTATCTCTTTGAAGTACTCATTTCATTTCCTTTGTATACATACCTAGACGAAGGAATCCTGGGTCATATGGTAGTTCTATTTTTAGTGTTTTGAGAAACTTACATATTGTTTTCCATATAGCTGTATCAACTTATATTCCCATCAACAGTGTAGAGGGTTCCTTTTTCCCCTCATCTTTGTTAACATTTGTTAATTATTATTTTTTTAATGCTAGCTATCCTAACAGGTATGAGGTGATATTTCATTGTGATCACACAACCCCAACACTTGGTTTTTTTCCCAAGAACATTGAGAGTCTTCGGGGCAAGCTACTTAAGAAGGGCACTCCATCCCTTTGTCAGTATTTTCCCAGTCATGCTCCAGGGAGCAGTCATGGGTAGAGATCCTAGTTGTGATGCTAAGGAAAATAAGCCTCTCAGATACGTCACAGTCTTTGCTGGAACCTGAGAAAGTAAGAATCAAGTAGAGATTTAATACTAGTTCTTAGCAAATAGAATCTCCCCACAACACAAGGAAATTGATAGGCAGCTAAAATTGAATAGAGTCTCTTAACCTGATTAATAGGAGTATAGGGAGGGGTATAGTCCCTTCTAGTAAGAGGTTTGGCAATTATTTCGTATGACTACTTTAACTTGGAGAGATTTAGAATCAAATCAATAAGAACCATAATAAGTGTTTTAGGGAATTTACTTCAGAAGAAACCATAAGCTTAAATTTTGAAAGCCAGTCTCTGAGTTCACTTGCAGCTATGCAAGTCAAGTCCCATTAGACTCCTTGACCATGCACTATCTTTCCACAAACTGGGACTTGACTCTGCAGTGAATAGCAACACTAAAGAATGGGAGGGTACTGGAGGTGGGGTTAAAAGTCTGAAGATCCTGAGTGCAATGCTCAATGCCTAGAGTCTGAAAGGATAAATGCTTCTGGTGAAACAGTTCCTGTTAAGGCAATTTAGGGATAATCCCTGTGTAGTTTCTCAGGAATTCAGGGTGGAATTGAGCTCCAGTTGCTCACAGTTCCCACAGTGCTCATTTTTGTACGCTTTTATACTTTTCTCACTTCGCTGTCTCACTTTCCTCATTTGGACTCCTTGGGATTACTTTGTCCTAAACATTCTGGACCCAAGTCCTCATCTTGAAGTCTACTTTCAGGGACTCCAAATTCTGCACTGGCAGAAAATAAGCTATGCAGCAGGATGACCACCCAATGCAGGATGGCCAGAGAAATTCCTCACAGACAGCAAAACAGTGCAGGGCAGATGGGCTTACCAAGGAATTTACTTCTCTCTCAGGGCTGGGACTGTCCGCATTTTCTGACTAGCAGGACTTTTAGACTGCTGTGGACAACTGATTCATGTATGTATTCCATTCAGGTAGAAAGTCCTCGCTGACTAACAAGACTCATATTCCCTTTCAGCTCTGGAAGCTAAGTATGTGGATGCCCAACTAAGGACAGCTAAAATTTCCCAGACTCATTTTCAACTAGGACTTCCCCTGTGATTAAGTTTTCTCTCATAAAGTGTAAGCATAAGTGATGGGTACAATGTCTAAGTCTGGCACAAGAAAATTTCACAGATTACTTCAAGCTCTTTCCACCTTTTGGCTTTCTGACATAGCTAATATCAGGTCCATGTTACAGGGTCACATATTAAAAATGACAGAGCATCTGAGTTTGTGAAAGCATAGACTCTCTGTCATGCAGCAGAGGAAGCATGCTAGTGCTGAAAGCAAAATGTAAACTTAGCCGTTATACATTTGGGGAAATTTTATTAGAGTGAATTAACTCCTCATAACTATTGCAGCATTCTTCCTTTTTCCAAATGGATATTTTAGTAGGCTAATTATATTTTTGCTCCATCATGGTACATTAGTTGTGGAAGGACAGATATGTTTATTTTTTAAGGTTATCAGGGGAAAAGTAGCCATAGCATGACCTGAGAGAGAGTACCTACTGCACATCATCAAGAAATCCTAAAAAGTAAGCTGGATATGGTGCACATAGGGACATGAGGAGTTCAGTCTTGGAATCAGTGATAAAGTAGCTCTATTTGTGGGAAAAAATGGTATTCAGGAAAGCTATGGTGCATTTCTACCAATAGCCTAGCATCCCTTCTTATTTTCTTTCTTCAATTTTTTTAAAAATCCCTGAACTGTAGTTGGTAATGTGGACACTAAAACAGAGACTGCATTTCCTGGCCATTAGATGTTGCATTGTGCTTAGCATGGGACCAATGAAACTGAAGGGGATAGATGTGTACATATCTTGTGCTTTCTCTTCCCTACTTCCATAGCCTGAGACCCAAAGCTAGAAGCCAAACAACATATTTAGGATGTCAGAACAAACTCACCATTTGGAAAAATGGGGAGACATAATGTAATTTCTATCATATCTAGTTAAACTGGAAAGTAAACATAAAACTCAATTGAAATTACATTGCTTCAAATTAATTAATATGGACATGTTTAACTGCAAAAATACGGAAGAACAGATTGGTGGTTGCCAAGGGCAAGAGTGGGTGGGTGGAGGTGCAGGGTGGGGATTATGGGTGAAGGTAGTCAAAGGGTACAGAATTCTAGGTAGAAGATGAATGAGTCCTGGGGATGAAATATACAGCATGGTGACCATAGTGAACATATTGTATTGTATATTTGAAAGTTGCTAAGAGAATAGACTTTAAAATACACATCGCACAAACACACTAAAATTATAACTATGTTAGGTGATGGTTGTGTTAACTTTATTGTTGTAATCATTACATGTACACCCTAAACTTACACTACATTTTATGTCCATTATATCTCAGTAAAGCTGGGGAAAAAAAAGATTGGGATAAACAGATACGTAGTAAAGAATCTTCTGATGCTATTTGCCTACTTTAGAGGTTACCTCCACCTTCCATCCACCAACCACTTACTTTCATATAAAATGAAAGTTAGGTTTCCTCTTTATATTGTTAACACATTCCCCATCCTCCTTCCCAGATTTAATCTCTCTACTGAGGTTGTTTTATATTCTTACCATGCATTAAAAATTTTAGTCAGCCAAAGCTGACCGAATAACAAAGCAGTTCATATAATTCTTACATCTGTTTAAACAGGTTTAGACTTACCTTTGAAGTTGGTGTACAGAAATACTTTGCTTGCGATATTCCTTTAAAGTATATTTTGCAGCTACTTCCTTATGTATGATTAATATTTTATATAAAATTATTTCCTATGTATATATGCAGTTAAATTATAAAAATACATTTACTGAATTCCGTAAAATCTTCTAAAATATCTCATAAAATGATTTATGTTTTTTTATCTGTTGATCAAAACAATGGTGATGGTGTATTTTAAAAATTAATGAAATTAGATAATATTTATATGAACACATAGCTATGCTAAATCTTTACTGAAAGAAAAATTGTACATGAATGAATATATTTAAGCCAAGAGCACCACAAAATAAATCAGCTAGAGTATGATTTTAGAACATTTTTAAATGGGTAAAGATATAACATTCATATGCCTGAATAAGGAGTAAGAATACTGTTTTAAAATGACCTATATGGTCTCAGAAGACTCTTAGAAGAACCTATAGAAAGAAAATTTGTAAGGTTAGTTCTTTTTTAAGTTTTTTTTTTTTTTTTTTTAAGATTTTATTTATCTATTTGACAGAGAGAGAGACAGCGAGAGAGGCAACATAAGCAGGGGGAGTGGGAGAGGGAGAAGAGGGCTTCCCGCCGAGCAGGGAGCCCGATGCGGGGCTCGATCCCAGGACCCTGGGACCATGACCTGAGCCGAAGGCAGGCGTTTAACTAAACTGAGCCACCCAGGTGCCTCTTATTTTAAGTTTTTATTTAAATGCCCATTAGTTGGGCGCCTGGGGTGGCTCAGTCGGTTAAGCATCTGCCTTTGGCTCAGGTCATGATCCCAGGGTCCTGGGATCGAGTCCCGCATCGGGCTCCCTGCTCAGCAGGAAGTCTGCTTCTCCCTCTCCCTCTGCCATTCCCTCTGCTTGTGCTCTTCTATCTCTCTGTCAAATAAATAAATAAAATCTTAAAAAAAATAAATTCCAGTTAGTTAACATACAGTGTAATATTAGTTTTAGGTGTACAATATAGTGATTCAACACTTCCATACAACAGCTGGTGCTCACAGCAAGCGAGACCAGTTCTTTTTATTTATTTATTTTTATAAAGTACAATTGACACACAATGTTGCATTAGTTTCAGATGTAAGACATCGTGATTTAGCTTCTCTATACATTATGCTGTGCTCACAGGAAGTATAGTTACCATCCAATATCATACGACGCTATTACAATAGCACTGACTATGTCCCCTATGCTGTGCCATTTAATCCCATAACTTATTCATTCCATAACTGGGAGCCGGTACCTCTCACATCCCTTCCCCCATTTTGCCCATCACCTCATGTTCTCTGTGTTTATAAGTCTGTTTCTTTTTGTTTGTTTATTCATTTTTTTTTTCTGATTCCACATGTGAGGGGAATCATGTTATTTGTCTTTCTCAGTCTGACTTAATTCACTTATCAAAATATCCTCTAGGTCCATCCATGTTGTCTCATCTATAAGTCCAGTGTTTTAGTTGACAGAAAAATTAACTGAAACTTCTACGTGACAGCAGGACTTACTTTACATATTTTAATTGCAGAGCTTAATAAATAAAAGGAAAAATTATTTTTATCCCTCAAACATTTGTGTTCATAACTAAAAAAAAACATTCATTAGAATAAAGTAGTTAATAATCACTACTGATATAATGACTACAAAGTGTGAACACTCAGTAGTTATAATTATACAAAAATAATTTATTTCCCCCATTACAATAATTCCACATAAGCAGGAAATACCTGGAATATCACTGTCAACTACATCATTGTATGTCAGAGTGAGTATACAAAGAATGCCCATTTTAATTGGACATATTACTTATTCCTTTGTTTACAGCAGTATACAAGTAAGAATTTTGTGGAATTGCCACAAAGAAAATTAAATTTAAATTAAGCTTTTAGATTCATTTACATTGTGACCTTGGCCATATTATTGCGTCTATGAGACTAAGTTTTGTTTAATGTAAAATGTAAGGAAACAATCTGTAACCTGCAGCATTTATTTTGAAATCTTTATTATCTGTCATGCACTATGCTAGATGCTAAGGAGATATAATTGAAGAAGATAGATCCTGGCTTAAAGGATATTATTTCCCAGAGAGTAAAGGAAACAAACATATCAACGACTGCAAGAGAGTGTGATGTGTGCAAGGTGATAAAGGTCACACTGTGTACTCTGTATTCAGGAAGGGAGAGAAGATCTGCCATCAGACTGGGTCAAGGTGAATCACTGCAGAATGTGCTTTGAAAGATAGATTGGAAGCGGTTGGATGAAGAAGGGAAGACATATGCTCCAGGCAGAGAAAAGAGTACATGTAATGTCAGTGAGACGTAAAATGGCACGGGACATTTTTTGAATGAATAGTGAGAAAAGAACCAAGAATGGAGGATGGGAAATGAGTCACTAGGAGATGGAACCAGGCAAATTATAAAAAGCTTTATGTTTTAAGCCAGGCACTTAAAATTTATGACAATGTACTGCTGTTGAAATATTAAAGTATGTTTGTATCTTAGAGAAATTATTTTGATAGTAATGTGGATGGTTGAAGGTTTGTGAAAACACAAGCAAGAAGTGCAATTGGGAATCAAATCTGTATATTTAGACAATAATAGTGAGGAGAATAACAGAACTTGGGACCATGGAAAAAGAGAGATGAGGAATGCAAAATTAAATAAAGAAGAGAATTCACAGATTCTGGTAGTGATCAGGCATGCAACAGATGAAGGAATCAAGGTTTCTGAGTTTCTAACCTGGATGATTGCAGAGACAGGGCAATTCACAAGCATGACAAATACAGGGAGAGTGGACATTTGGAGGGAAAATCGTCTTCAGATTTCAACGTATTTACTTTAGCTTTTAGTGCAACATCTCGGTGGAGAATTAAGATGATTTTGGTTCCAAGGACAGAATCAGACATAGATTTGGAGTTATTGGGAGTTTTGATTTATATGTGCTAATCAAAAAAATTGTCCAGATGAGGTTATTCAGGGTGACATTATAGAGAAAGTAGAGCTCTGGAAAGCAATGGAGGATATGACACAAGCAGAAATACTACCCAGGTTTTTGGTGATGAATAATTAAAAAAAAAACTCGGTTTATATCATAGTAAATGCTAAAAATGTCCATAATCAGTCATATGTATAATTGGTATATATAATTATATATAATATATATTATTAAAATAGTATGTATTAATTTGTAGTCTATGAATTACATAGTATGAGTATATATGCACACGTGTGTATGTGTGTGTGTTTGACTATATATATAATGTATATCATACATATATGTGTAATCTCTAGATTGCTACAGGCCTAGAATACAAGGTAACTCTAAAAGAAAATGTCTTGATTGGTCATAAATTTAAAAAAAAACATAGTAAACTTTTAAACATTCCCTTCATAATAAAATGTAGGAAATATTCATTTAAAAGCAAAATGTGTTTGGATAAATTATTTTACTTGCCATTTCACTTCTGTAGTTAGCTATAGATTTGTTCTATATTTACTACCCAGCTTCCAAGTTATTTTGATTCATTCTCCCCTTAAGTGGAAGCTTCCCTTTTTTCATTCCATTTCACCTACTCCAGATGTCTTTGAAATCTATATTGGCATAAATATCCAATCGATCAGAACAAGTATTGGGCCAGATCTGATCTCAATTCACAGAAGATAAAGATTTGGCATAAATAGAATTTACCATTATATTCTTAGTTTGTATTTGACTTGTTTTTATTTTTTTTAATTTAATTTAATTTTATTATGTTATGTTAGTCACCACACAATACATCATTAGCTTTTGATGTAGTGATCTATGATTCATTGTTTGTGTATAACACCCAGTGCTCCATGCAGTATGTGCCCTCCTTAATACCCATCACCCATCCCCCCACTCCCCTCACCTCTAAAACCCTCAGTTTGTTTCTCAGAATCCATAGTCTCTCATGGTTGTCTCCCCCTCCGATTCCGCCCCCCTTCATTTTCCCCTTCCTTCTCCTAATGTCCTCCATGCTATTCCTTATGTTCTACAAATAAGTGAAACCATATGATAATTGACAAATCAAAAATGTTTCCTGGATTTTAAAACATATAGTGAGAAATTTTCATTACATTTGCAGAATGAATAGAATAAGAGAAAATAGTATTACATCCATACCTTTTATGTATACTAAATGGAGATTTACCGCATGATAAACAACAGATGATTATTTTGTGTATGTGTTACGATCTAATAGCTATAGACATCTGAGTACAGCTTCGGTGACTGCATGAGAAAGGCAGGCTGCTGAAATCTTCAATTAAGGAAAAAAACAGATCCTTCAGGTCATTTCTGGGAGAATAGAAAACTGCATTGCAATTAGAGTTTCCTCTGGGAGAAATAGCTCAAACTAATCCTATTTATAAATAACAAAAGGAACAATGATAGCAATTTATCATCAGTCAGTGCCAAGGAAGTACACCCAAGAAAGTGACCAGGGAGATTAAAGATAGCACTGGTATGTGTGGTGGATGCCTAAACCACAACAAAGAATGGCAAGCTCTTGGGACACTATGTTCTGCTTATATTTAGTTTCTTTACCTTAAAAAAAATCCCTTAATCCCTTTGATTTAGCAGAGATATGAAGTGCTTCTATAGATACTATATCACTATTCATCTCATGTAAGAAAGTGGTGTATTTAGAATTATTAAGTATTTTTATGATTACATTTCTTGTCCACTATTGGCTTATTATTTATACAACTTTAAAAAATTAAGATATTACCTTAGGATATGTAATATATATCTTTAACCATAATTTACCTTAAAATAGTATTATGTCTCTTCATACATAGTATAAGAACCTTACCAATAGCAAACTCACAATTTCTACCTCCCATCTTTTTTGGTACTAGTGATATATATTACATTTTTAGATATGCTGTAAACGCCAATATATCACTACTACTTTTTTTTTTTTAAAGATTTTATTTATTTATTTGACAGAGAGACAACGAGAGAGGGAACACAAGCAGGGGGAGTGGAAGAGGGAAGAGCAGGCTTCCCGCCGAGCAGGGAGCCCGATGCAAGCCTCGATCTCAGTACCCTGGGATCATGACTTGAGCCGAAGGCAAACCCTTAACGACTGAGCCACCCAGGTACACCACTACTACTTTTGATTTAGCAGTTAACTTTTAGAAAGATTAAACATTAAAAAAAATTATTCCTACTTTGTTTTTTGCCACATCCAGCACTCTCCATGGCTTGTGTAGATGAACTCTCTATCATACTATCATTAATATGATGTAAGTTTACCATATTCCTTCTGCTTAAAGAACTTCTGTTAATTTTCTTATAGTAGAGGTTTGCCTGTAATGAATTCTTCCTGTTTTACTTTGGCTGATAAAGCTTGTTTTTCTCCTTTAATTTTGAAAGATAGAAAATACAGGATGAAAATTTGAATAAAGAATCTAGGTTGGTAGATTTTCTTTTATTTTTTTTCAAAACTAAATGTTTCAGTTCACTCGCTTATCACATATCATTTTTAACAAGAAAACTGTAGTTCTTGGGGCACCTGGGTGGCTCAGTCGTTAAGCGTCTGCCTTCGGCTCAGGTCATGATCCCAGGGTAGTGGGATCGAGCCCCGCATCGGGCTCCCTGCTCGACAGGAAGTCTGCTTCTCCCTTTCCCACTCCCCCTGCTTGTGTTCCTGCTCTCGCTATCTCTCTCTCTGTCAAATAAATAAATAAATAAAATCTTAAAAAAAAAAAAGAAAACTGTAATTCTTATATCTGTTCCTCCATATATGTCTTTTTTTTTTTTTTTCCCCTGGCTAGCTTCAGAATGTTTTTAATCTATCTCTTTCTCTCTTTCTCTCGTGTTGAATATGATATGTCTAGGAAATTTTCATTTTTCTCTTACTTTAAAAAAAATTAATAGACTGCTTGATGCTGTCTGAGCTTCTTGGAAATATGGTCAGTTATCTTTCACAATTTTTGTAAGAATTTCTGTCTTTATTTTTTCAGATATTTTTCTGCCCATTACTTTTCTACTCCTTCTGAAATTTCAGTTGCATGCGTGTTAAACCATTTGATATTGAGTAGCAGCAATATGTTCTATTATTTTCTTTTCTACTTTTTAAATACTTTTTCTCTTCCATTTTCTTTTCTATTTTCCTTTTTGTTTCAATTTAGGTAGTGTCGATAAGCATTTCTTCAATGCCACTTATTTTTCAAACTTTATCAAACTTATTCAAGTTCATTGATTAAGATTATGATATGAGGAATGTTGAAAGACTTCCAGGAAAAGAAATTGAAAAAAAAAAAAAAAAAGCTGTGGACTAATCAATCTTTAAAGAGGCAAAGTTTGAAAATGCATAAAAGAGGGACTCCCGGGCTCAGTTGGTTAAGCTTCTGACTTGTGATTTCGGCTCCATTCATGATCTCGGGGTCATGAGATCAAGCCCCAAATGGGGCTCTGCACTGGGTGTGGAGCCTGCTTGGGATTTTCTCTCTCCCTCTGCCCCTCCCCCCAAAAAAAGAATAAAAAAGAAAAAGAAAATGCATAAAAGATATGAACCCAAAGGAAACACAACATATCCTGAACAGGATATAAAACTAAAGTGTATCCACATATATTGCAAAAATGTGTAGAGTGCCAAACTAATAGAACATCTTGAAAACACCAACAGAAAAAAGAGAGATAACATTCTATTAAAAGCAAAATAGGGGAAATGTAAAAGTTATTAACAGCACCACCTTAACAACAGCAATAGTTATCTTGCCTTTTATCTCACTCACATAATATAGATTCTAAATCTTGAGAAAGAACATTTTTGACTTAAGAGTATTAAAGATGCAGAGATGAGAAAGCTAAATATCCAAAGAAACTTGTTTTTTCTCACAAATCAAATTTTCTCTGGAAATGTTGTATGGTATAGTTTAAAAAAATGCCATTGGTAAATGAGTCGTAATGTGATATGACAAAACCAGAGAAATCAGATGTAAATTTATATTTCTGAGTATGTTGCTGTTTCACATGATACATTTAGGGGATGCAACTTCTTGTGTAGTTTTAATTTTTATTATTTAAGTTTGGAAATGATGCCAATTTTTTTGTATTTTTTAGTCAATGTGTTCTCTTCAGTGACATATATAGTGTGTATAACATATGCGCACACACACACACACTGAATATACATATATACATTGATGTGGATATCAATATACAATGATATGTAATATACTTACACATATAAATACATAAATAATAGGGGGTGAAAAGCATAGCCTTTACATGCTCTACAGCCTCTAAGCAGCAAAATCTTAGTGCTATGATATATAGAAATGGAGAAGAGTATTAAACCATATTTGAGAATTTTTAAAAACCCTAGATTTTTGGTTAGAAAGCATATGTTTGAGTAGCTGTGTTGACGGAATATAAGTTGGTATATCCTGCCAAAACAAATCCTCTGGGCCTCTATCAAAGAGGGAAGTGGGATGATGGAGAATGTGGGAGAATGAAGTTGAATAGCTATTCTAGGACATTCTTCAGAATCACCATGTCAAAAATGAACATGTTTCTTTTCCATTCAAACTTGCTTCTCCTTCTTTGTGACATATTTTACATGTCAAGACAACTATTTATTTAGCTAATCAAGCTAGGAGTTTATGTAACTCACTGTCCCTGACCCCTCACCTGCCTTGTTAAATCTGTTATCAATGTTGTGTTTACCTGCGTCATAGATCTCAAAACTATTTTATTTTATTTTATTTTTTTATTTTATTTTATTTTATTTTTTTAAAGATTTTATTTATTTGACAGAGAGAGACACAGCGAGAGAGGGAACACAAGCAGGGAGAGTGGGAGGGGGAGAAGCAGGCTTCCCGCGGAGCGGGGAGCCCAATGCGGGGCTCGATCCCAGGACCCTGGGATCATGACCCGAGCCGAAGGCAGACGCTTAACGACTGAGCCACCCAGGCGCCCCTCAAAACTATTTTATTTTAATTTTCTCCTCTCTCTCTCTCTATTCCCATTCATACTACTTTATTTAGATGTTCTGCCCTCTTTCAATTACCTATAAATATTTCTTCACAATTTTTCTTTCCACACACATCCTTTTTTTAAAAAAAGATTTTATTTATTATTTATTTGAGAGAGAGTGTGTGTGTGTGTGAGAGAGAGAGAGGGAGCACGAGCAGGGGGAGGGAGAGGAAGAAGCAGACTCCCCACTAAGCAGGGAGCCCCAACGGGAGGCTAGATCCCAGGACCCTGAGATCATGATCTGAGCTGAAGGCAGACGCTTAACTAACTGAGCCACCGAGGAACCCCCTTTCCACACACATTCAATATTTATTATGCATTCAGGGTGAGTTTTCTAAATTAAAAATTTGACCATTTAACTCACCAGCATAAATCTCTTATGGCTTTCTGCTATCTTTAAGATAGAATGAAAATCTGTGGTATATTTGGGCATTTCACTTCTATTTAGATTGCTTTATTTACTGATATTCAAAGGTTTAATTTCTCTCATTTTGGAGTTTGTTCGATGTCCTAGAACTTTGGATTTTCTCATTGTGATTTTTATTTGCGGGTGCATATTTTGTTATTGTTAAATTTAAAATGAAGTTCCAAATATCATAGATAAAATTAAGAGTAGAAAAGCACATAAGTGTTAATGTATGAATGTAGATAAATATCTGGCTGTTCCAAATCATGCATGTTCTGTAGAATACGTTTTCATGGCCATTAGAAGGGTGGTACTCTTTTTGGCCATCCCTTATCCAACTATGCCTGAGGAGGTAGAGCAGCAGGTGGGAATTAAGACACCTAAAAGTAGAGATAGTATGCATAATGTTGAGGAAATGTGTTTCTGGAATAACATTTCCAGTGTCTGCCCACACCATTTATTAGTTATGTGAACCTCAGTACATTACTGAAATTTTCTGTTTATACCTCCTATAATTGAGACAACAATAGTCCCAACTTCATAAGGTTGTTTTGAAGATTAAGTGAGTTAATACATGTAAAGCAATTAGGATGGTGCCTGAAGATAGTTAAGTGTTCAATAAGTGTCAAGTTATTATAAACATTACTGTATTTTAAAATATTATACATAGCTAATTTGCCAATCAATTGTATGGGTAAAATAGATGCATTTTTAAGTCTTAAAATGACTCAAAACATTTCATCCCATAAACTTGTTGCACTAAGGATATGCCACAGCAAATGAAGGGATGAACCAAGAAAAGAGAAAACCAGGATCCAAAAGAGTGGGGAACCAAACTAGAAAAGCAACACAGAATGGCAGCTGATCGGCTGAGAAAGTAAATAGCATACAGGAGCAGAAGAATAGAGAGTGAAAGGAGGGTGTTTTCAGCCAATAGAGAAGACTCGATAGGACTTCATTAATTGGAAAGTTTGGGGAAATAATTGGCTAATATAGAGATATGTATTTCATAAAAAACATAAATGATTAACTCTTTAAGAGTTTATAAGTAAGGACTTATTTCTAAAATATGTTACTTGGATCCACAATGAAAGGTTTCTCATAAATATAATGTCTTTCAAAACCTTTCAAAATAGGAGTCAAATCATAGCTTAAAGAAGTAAAAATATAAATATAACATTATTTTTTCCTTTTTTTAATTTTATTTTTTTATGTTATGTTAGTCACCATACAATACATCATTAGTTTTTGATGTAGTGATCCACGATTCATTGTTTTCATATAACACCCAGTGCTCCATGCAGTACGTGCCCTCCTTAATACCCATCACCGGGCTAGCCCATCCTCCCACCCCCCTCAGTTTGTTTCTCAGAGTCCATAGTCTCATGGTTCCTCTCTCCCTCCGATTTCCCCTCCTTCATTTTTCCCTTCCTTCTCCTAATGTCCTCCATGTGATTTCCCCCCCAAGGACATTAGGAGAAGGAAGGGATAAATGTAACATTATTTAAATTTTTTGAGCAACCAGTAAGGAAATTAAAATAAGGATTAAATAAGGTAGGAAGATGGTTGGGAGGAGGAAAGGTGCAAGATGATACAGATGAACTAAGTTTTCATCTTTTATAACATAAATTAATAGCCAATACCTAAAATTGATAAACCAAGCACATACAAGAAAGCATATTAATTTGATATATAGTGGTAACTAACAGAAGACTAACCTAAAAGAATCAAGGGAAGTTACAATAATAGGAATTGGAAGATGATAGCAGCAGGGGATAGCTGCTTTTTGTTAAAACCATTCTATTTTTCTTTTAAAAATCATCAATATATTATATATAAAATAATAAGAAAGCAGATGACCTACTAAATAAAAAATTTTACACTACATGAAAATATATTTATTCACACCAGAAATCAAATAAAGCTTAGATTTTTAAAGTTACATTGGGATTAAGTTATGATATAAATAAGAGCCTGGAAGGGATAAGACGGGCATCTCCATATGTTGCTAGTGAAAATATGAGCCATACACTCATTTTTGTAGAAAATAAGCATTAAATGTCAAATAATCTTAAATTACCTCTTCTGAAAGTCTATTCCAACAAAATACATATCTATGTTTAGATTAAAATAGAGAACAAATACTAACAATTGAATTTTCATTATATATAGCACTTGCAATTTTGAAATTTGTGTCTTGATTTCAAAATTAGAAATACATAGATGAATTATGCAGTCAAGGAATTCAGATTACACATTTGGAAAATTAAATATAATAATAAATTGGTTTTAAATAAACAGAAAGCCAAATTAATTCTTTGTCAAATATCCATATCATTAACTTTTCTTTCTTCATAATATTAGTAACAAAATAAATAAAACTGTATGATTATTCACTCATATTTCTTGTGTAAAGAAAGTCATTTTGGTAGGTGATGTATTTTCAAGATACATTCAAGCCACAGAAAATAGTTAAGATACTCTTTTTAAGTATGTGGCACACATCGGATCACAAGGAAAGAAAATTAGTTATTCTGTTTTCTCTACTGAATTCTCAGAATCTTGTAAAGTATCTTCTTTAGCAGGTGTTCATTAAATACTTGTTAAATCAATGGATTACTTAATGAACAGCTTAGAACCATTTTTTTTTCCCATTTTACATGGGGAAGAATGTTTTACCAGCCAGTGAAACAAGGAGACAGTTGTTCAATGCACACTATACCACAGCTGCCAAATCCTAAGGGAGGGACATCTAGTTCACCTACCGTATTTCCATGTGGCTGGCTTTCATTAGCTATTAATATATTAGAAACTGAGGCAGCCATGAAAATGTTAGCCTCCAAGAATTTACTGAACTCTGGGTTAGGTAGGTGACACTTCCACAGTCCATGGGCTAGGTAGGGAATCTGAGCAAATTACACTTACATCTATAATTTGTAAATAACCATATGTAGATCTCAAACTGGTTTTAGTTTAATGGTGACAGAAATTTTCCTAATCTTCAAGATTAATGGTCTAATAAATTAACACTTCCATTTTAATTTTTACCATTTCAATTGTAATAAACACAACAAATGTATTTATTGGGGTTTCTGCACATTCCATTAAGATATTAGCAACTTTGTGAAACTGTATTATGTTGAGATCAGAAAATTAGAGAAGTAGGCCCTGGAAAATGGAACAAGGGAAATACTGAAACTGTGTAACTTAGGTGGGCTTTGATTGTGAATTGAAGAAAATACCAAAATGTTTTTATGATAATCAGTTTTATTTATTTATAGTCACATATTGCATATTTATAAAAATCTCCATCTAAAATTAGTTAGCATATAAAAATAAATGTAGTTGATGTATTTGGTATACATAGAATATTGAGTTTCATCATGGCGCATATATATTAGTAAAGTTATAATGTCAGAACTTTACATTTATCAGAAGACTCTTTTCACATCCTGTTGATTTTTTATCTCTTTTCTTTTTCCAAGAGAGTTAATAAAAAGCAAGAGAAAATTCAGAGCCAGATATATCACAGCAGCAGAGAAAAAGCAAGCAGCTGGTACATAAACATGATTGTAGACTCATTAGATCATGAATATATATTCACACTTACCTGCCATTCCAAGGTGAGAAAAGTTTTAGTTATTGTCAGTGCTGTAGAGTTGCAATAGCTCACTGGACCCAAAGCTGCTTGAAATATTATAAACAAGACATCTAAGGCATCCTTAAGGGGAAAAGGGAAACAACAGAAGCTGAAGCCAAAAAAACAAAATAAATAAATAAATAAATAAATAATAAAGCTATCCATATGGCTCTATGAAACTACTGCCAAAAAAAAATCCCAGAAAATGTAATTGTCTTTATTATAGGGATTCATTACTATTCTAAATACTCTGAAAATAATTCTTTGTGTGGAAATAGTTTAAGAAAATACAACTCTTTATGTGGCTTACTATTAAGCCCACACCCAGGGCCTATGCGTTATACGTGCTAGCAATTGAAGAGGAAGAATAAACATGTTTAACTGATGACAACAAAAATGAATATATATTTGCTTAAAAGCCTACATTTTTTGGAAAAGTGGAAGAGAAGTGATCATTTAACATATGTACATACATTTTTGTATGCTAAAAATAAAATATTCTGTTAAATTAGTAACTAAAGCAGGATACATAATACACATAGAAATTAATAGAGGACATTGTTTTGAATGAAAACATGAATTGATGGTATTTGCAAATAATGGCTTGAATACCCCCTAAATAAATTTATGTTATAGAGTAAACTTCTTGGGAAATTATTTTTTTCTGACTTTCAACTGTTTAATAATGAACAAATCACAAAAATGTATGCAAGAATATTATTCTTTTTCATTACATTAGAGTTTGTTTCTAAACATCTGCATAACTAATATACATAACACTGTCCCAGTTCCTAGAAAATAAATAAAATACATGTAATATTGTTCGATGAAACTAGGCTCTGCCTATAAGTTTAAATGATAAAGCTAGTTTTAATTCAGCCAAATCCTAAATGATTCCATTTTTTTCTTACCTATTTGTTTCAGCACACTTCCACAGTCTCATTTTGTTCTTTATAACATGCAAAATAGATATAATCAGTCCTTATCTCTAAAGTTGATCCCTAGAAGTCTTACATTAAATTCCTTAAGAGAAATGTATTTTTTTTTTTAATTTCAACATGTTTAAACTAGATTTTGCGATCCTAGAAACAAAAATTCAAATGAAACCAATGGTACTAAGAAATTCTAAGTGAGTAGAGAAATTATTCCAGTGAGGAAAATCACTTCAGATAACGCAAGTTTTAATGGATTTTTTTGTTGTCGTTGACCTATAGGCAGCTCTGAATCCAAGATGTTTCAAAATCTACTTTTTTCATCTTTAGTGGACATATTGACTTTAATGTTTGGTTGCACAAAATGTTTAATTGAAATATGAAAACTAATTTTTTTTTTCAAAATAATGTAAACAGTTTGAATACTGGAGAGAAATTTATTTTTTGTAGCTAAATTCCCTTAAGTAGATTTAATTGTATTTTTCTTAAAAATATAACTAGGGTGCCTGGGTGGCTCAGTTGGTTGGGCGACTGCCTTTGGCTCAGGTCATGATCCTGGAGTCCCTGGATCGAGTCCTGCATAGGGCTCCCTACTCAGCAGGGAGTCTGCTTCGCCCTCTGACCATTCCCCCTCTCATGTGCTCTCTCTCTCTCATTCTCTCTCTTTCAAATAAATAAATAAAATCTTTAAAAATATATGTATAACTAAATACATTTTCTTAATTTTACTCATAAACTGTTATTTGGGATCACTTAGTTGCAAATTAACTCTCAAATGAATATTCAATAAGAAGTTTTGATTCATGCCAGTTTTGATGAATTACAATTGGTATCTTTGTGAATATTATTTTTGGCTCATTCATCCAAAGAAGTTTATTATATCTGGGTCACATTTCACAGATAATATATTCCATCAAAACCTCTCCTTCTTCTAAGTTTTAAACTAATTCTAATTTTAGAGTATGTACTTTTGTACACTTTCCATTTTATTTTCTATTTATTTTTTCTCCAATTGTGAGTTTTATTTTTATCAGTCAATTTTGGTGGTTTCCAGATTCAAAATTGTGATACAGCAATCATTTTCTCATTTATAACAATTTTACTGAAAGCAGCTTTAGAAAGTGTCTTTTTTTCTAAATTTCTTTCTAGCATTAGTTCATTAAGAATTGAAAATAACTGTTATGTAATAAATAATCCATAAAAACTTAACGAGCATTGCCTTATTTTCTAAACTAATCGGTTAGTAATACATTTCTTAAATACATCCCTGACCAACTTGTGTATTGTGTCATAATTATTTATGCTTTAGAAGTGATTGAAGGGATCATAATAATCTCAGTCATTCTTGTTTCTAAGCAATTATGTTGGGTCACATATTAGAATTGAAAATACCATTATCAGGGTGATTTGATAGATTCTTAGAATTCCAAGTTATATGCAATTCTGCTCTTAGGCGTCTAGAGACAGAATTATTGGCAAAATGTGTCATGTTAGAGATACTATAATGAAGAAAACAATTATCTAATTTTTGGTGTTATCTTTATGTTACCGTACCCAAAGTTTGATGCAATTTTCTGATTTTAAAATGAACCAAAGCCGACTGTCAAGGAACCAAACAACTTCCAAGCTGTCCATTCATTAGCTAAAGGACTTTCTATAAAATTTGTGTTTCAACTAGCTACTCCATACCTCCTTATTTTGTTTTATTCTTGAGTTTAAATTTTGGCTTTTACTGCTAATATTATATCATTTTATAGTAATATAACTCATTTTTATAGTAATACCTTTTTTGTTATTCATATAAAAATGCTATAGATGACCTTAAAAATATGACAGCCCAGTAGAAATGGGCATGTCCAGCAGGCAGATCTTAGATTACAGTACCATTCTCCAATAAAAGCTACCAGAGCTTATTAGAGATAAGACTGAGTCTAGGATTTGGGATGGGGGATATACAAAATGAGCCTGGAGCATCTTACAGTGCCAGAAAATAAGAAATAACTCAAAAACCAAACAAACGACAACAAGACACTGAAGAGAGAGAGTCAAAGGGGCACAAGGGACAAGTGAAAGAGCTCTCAATAATCAAGCTGTGAAAATTTGATCAAAAATTAAACAAAGCTGGGGAGCCTGAGTGGCTCAGTTGGTTAAGCATCCTACTCTTGATATCGGCTCAGGTCATGATTGCAGGGTCGTGGGATGGAGCCCTACATCATACTCCACGCTCAGTGTGGAGTCTCCTGGAAATTCCTTTCTGTCTGCCCCTCTCCCTGCTTGTGCTCTAAATAAATAAATAAATAAATAAATAAATAAATAAATAAATATCTTTTAAAAAATTAAATAAAGTAGCATCAGATTTTAACCTAAATTTTAAAATCAATATCCATGAGTCCATGCTGCTATAAGTAACTTATTGAAAAATAAATAAATGAGTGAGGAAAGACAAATCTCTCATGCAGAAGAATTCAAAATAATTCATATAGCTACCTCACCCTCAAGGAAGTAAAAGCTAACTCTCTATTCCTTAAGTGCAAGCTGTACATCATGACTTTCTTCCAGAGAGGACAGTATGGAAAAAGTCCGGGGCAGAGGGAAGAGTAACTTTGCAGTGGAGAAACCTAACAAATACTACATCAGTTAGGTGATCAAAATCAACAGCAACAATTGTAAATTGTGTTGATAATATGTTTCCCTGATGATATGAGGAAAATGGCACTTTACCTTTTATCTTCCTCACAAAGCCTCTCAATCTCAGGATAGCTATGAGAAGAAAACATCAGAAAAACTCCAACAGAAATGGCTTCTACATCTGATCAGCACTAAAACTGTCAAGGTCAGAAAGTACAAGGAAAGTCTGAGAAACAGTCACATACGGGAGGATCCCAAGAAGATGTGACAACTAAATATGATGTATCTTGGATAAAATCCTGGAACAGTAAAAAGACAGTAGATAAGAACCAAGGATATCTGAGTGAACTACAGACCTTAATTAATGATAACATATCAATATTGGTTAAATGATTATAACAAATGTAACATACTAACATGTGACGTTGATATTAGGGGAAACCGTACAGGGTATAATGAGAACGCTATCCTCTCTTCTCAAATTTTCTGTAAATCCAAAACTGTTACAAAAACTAAAGTATATTAAAAATACTGTATATTACTACAGTTAAATATTGTTTCTATGCTACATATTTTACAATCACAACTTCAGATTCAAGTATTCAAGACACAACTAGACTCATGGCCTAATGCTCCATGCACCGAGATTAGTTGTTGTTTTTTAGGTACTATTATGCAATAAGATATTAACAGTGAAACAATCAGGTGCCCCAAATGTCTGTTCTTATTTTGTGAAGAGTACTTACACAGTGCTTGTGTACAAGTCATTTAATTTGAAGAGAATAAGTCTTTAAAGTCTTCCATAGGTCAACTTATTGAAGTATTACTTGAAAATTCTCCTTACTTGAAACTTCCACTTAAGAGTAAGATGTAGGAGGCCGTAATAGGTGAACATTCCTGATAAAATAGGAAAAAAAAAAAGAACTTAATAAGTAGCAGAAATCATTTTTTTGCATTTACAATTTTTTTTTAATTCATAGATTTCATTTCTTTCAGCAGTTTCAGGTTTACGGAAGAATTGGAAGAAAGAATAGAGTAAGTCCTGTATAATCTTCCACCTTCCCACAGTTTCCCATATTATTAACATCTTGAAATGGTGTGGTGCATTTGCTAAAATAGATGAACAATTATTGATACATCATTATTAATTGAAATCTGTAGTTTGCCTTAGGATTCACCTTTGGTGTATAGTTCTATGGGTTTTGCCTAATGTATAATGTCATGAATCCACCATTGAAGTACTATTATACAGGTAGTTTCACTGCCCTAAAAATCCCCTGTCTTTCACCTATTCATTCTTTACCTCTCTTCCACAGCCTCTGGAATCCACTGATCTTTTTATTATTGCTATAATTTTGCCTTTTCCAGTATATCATATAGTTGTAATCATATAGCACGTAGCCTTTTAAGATTGGCTTCTTTCACTTAGCAATATGTTTTTAAGTTTTCTCCATGCTTTGTCATGGCTCGATAGCTTGTTTCTTTTTATTGCTGAATAATGTTCCATTATGTGGATGTACATAGCTTGTTTACCCATTCACCTATTGAAGTACATCTTGATGGCTCTCAAGTTTGGACAATTATGAATAAAGCTACTATAAATATCATGTGCAGATTCTTTTGTGGTCATAAGTTTTCAACTCATACGGGTTCAATACCAAAAGGTGTGATTCCTGGATCATAGGGTAAGAGTATGTTTACCTTTATAAGAGATTGCCAATTACCTTCCAAAGCGGACAGCCAGTTTGCATTCCTACAAGCATAATGAATAAGAGTTCTTGTTATGCCTCATCCTCACTAGTATTTGATGTTATTAGTGTTTTGGATTTTAGCCATTCTAATAGACATGTAGTTGTTTCTCACTGTTATTTAATTTGCAATTCCCTAATATAAGATTTGAGCATAATTTCCTATGACTATTTGCCATCTGTATACGTTCTTTGCTGAGGTATCTGTTCATATCTTACCTGGGACTACCTTGAAAGTTTGGAAATTAGTCGATCCATAATACAAGCCAGATTTATTCCAGCACATATTACGAATTTTAGGGTGGCATGTGAGGCTAGATGTCAGGGCCAGAAAGACAAAATGAAATCACCCATGGTTTCACAGTGCCTAAAATATGAAGTCCCACTGATCCAGGGGGCAAGGGACTCAGGAAACGCTGGCCACACAAGCACAATGAGTCTCTGCCTCAAGACACAAATCAGATTGTGAAAATGTGTAAGATGAAGATAAAGAGTTAAATTCAAGACCTCTGAGGGATAGAGTGGAATCTTCTATAATCGGTTAGCTCTGAAGAATCAGAAACCTGCTAAGCTCTTAATCAAAAGACTGAGAAGAACCTACACTTAGTCATAGAAGCTCTTACAGGAACAACCTTTTGCAGATAACTAATAAACTCTGGATTAAATACTAAAAACAGCTACCTGAAGATACTGGAGAGTGAACAAAATGCAGGCAGGCTCTGTATGGCACTTGAATGAAGGGAATGTCTCTGGGTGAGTTTCCAGTTTTTATGACTTTTAGCCTGAGGCAGGCTGTGGCTACATCTTCAAAAGAAAATGTGAAGTCTTTCTGGCATGAACAAAAGTATCTGGAGTTTGAGACTACTACAGGGCTGAATGATGAAAGAAATCCCAAGAAGAAGAGAGCCAAAGGAGAGCCCTGAAATCTGTGTATCAATACTGTCTAAATATCTGGCTTACCTTGACCAACAGTTACATGGAACAAACACTAAGCAGCTAAGGATTAAAAAATTGAACTTAGATTTGAGCTTCTTCACAAGAGAGTTTTCTGTCGGAGTCAAATCAAACTAACTGCCTGCTAAAGGATACAAACAAAATCAATATATGTTTGATATTTTGATGCTTCTGGCAGCCTTTAACTTAACATTTTTGCCTTCCACTAGGATGATTCCTTTCAGTTAGATTTTAAGTTTTGCAGGCTAAATTATTGTGAAAAATATTTAAAACTATTCTGAAATCAAGACATGCGCAAGAATAGTTCAAAGCATTTTATAATCTGTCACTGTGTTTTAAGCTACAAAAAGACATTCAAAAAATGTACATTAAAATTATTTTAATATCGCCTATTGATTTGTTTATTTATATGTGCAGGACTTTTGTCATTATAGTATTTGTATCTTCAGGGCATTTTGCCACAACAGAGGCAATTTTGCATGCCCTTTCTTTTGGGACTGCCGAAATTTGGCAGGTAAACATATGAAGCATGCTAAATAAATGAAATCAAATGTATTATATACATTGAGATGTATATAATATGTTACTTCGCATATAGGCGCACTCACTGTTTGAAATACTGAATATAGTTTATGCCACAAAAGCCCATGAATTTTGGTGATTTCTGTTTCACACAATTCTTGACCAACTCTCAAATTATCTATCTATCATCTCTCTATTTACCTATCATCTTTTTACCTACCCACCTATGTATCTCATATAATAGTGAAAATGAATTAATGATATGTATAAGCACACAAGAGAGACTATCCATTCTAAGAATCAATGAAGTAAATAACGCACTTACAACTTACATGATTACATGACTTTCATCAATTTTCCACAAAACTACTTATGGGTCCATATCTTTATTTTTTTTTTTTTCTCCTGCACTACTCACATAACTCCAGAGCCAGGTACTGTAGATCACATTTTCATGGTGAATTTCTCTGCGCCTGTGTCACGACGCTAGCTGAGTCAGCACGGTGAGGGGCGATTCCTAAATTGGAGGTGGCCAACCACACATGGCAAATGTCAGAAATATATGCTCCAAAACCAAAAGCAAAAGATTCCCCAACTCAATGTTCCTTCAGGGATGCCTTCAAAAGTGTCCACACTTAGTCCGGTATTAGCCAGTGTGAGAGAAAAGATGACAGGTGGTAAAATGAACCATTAAGAGGTAGTAGGCTTTTACAGTTGCATTTGAAAACTTTGGCAGGTTTTACAAAAAATATATAATACTGTTTGAACAAATATCCAGAACTCATTCTGGGGCTCTGGAAGAAGCCCACACAAGTGAAAAGGCCAAAGTTTTGAGTTTTATTAGCTTCACTGCAAATTCACCATCATATATTCTTTATACAGCATGGTCAGAATTTTGCTTATTACTCATGGAAATCCCTAATGAAGGTACCAACAGAGTGAAAACTTCAGAATTTTCATACATATCTTCAAGAGGTGGGCAGCAACACAGCAAAAAGGTCAAAGCATTTATTTTTCTTTTTGATCCGTGGAAAACCGAACAAATTAGAATTCCTAACATTGCACCTAGGTGGAAATTATCATCCTGTGAATAGTAAAACTGTACAGGTAAGGTACTTTCAAGTCTATTTTATTTCAGAAGTTTTGAAAAAGAAGCAAATAATTTAGAAACTTAGAACTGTTCAAGGAAAACCTTATTCATTCACCTCATCAATTAAAACTTTGTATTTTGTAGCATTTTTTAACACTGGCTAAGGAAAAGGATAAAATCACTTTGCATGGAATTCAAGAGTTTCTACTAAACTATTCAAATTTCTATTCAACGAATGCATTTCATATTTTCTATGCTTCAGCCGAAGTTATTTACTACCTTTTTATATGTGCACCATGTATTTTCTCATTACCTATGCTCTTTCTTCTGTCGGGAGTATTTTCGCCCTTCTTTGTTTTGAATAATTCGTACCCTCAAGAACCAACTCTTTAATAAAGCATTCTCTCCATCCTCAAGATTCATGTAACACAATGTATCCTTTTCTTTTTTTTTTAATGACAAGGAATTTCTGCCTTTCACAAAAATTAGCTCATCTCTCCTACTAACTGAAAACTCATAAAGATAAAAGACCGAATATTTTCACTTTTATATCCCTTATTTACCTTACTGGAGTCATGCAAAAATATCTAGACAATAATTATTTGTCACAAACAACCAAAATTACGCTGTATGTTAATAAAAATAACATAGTTAAACCTGACCTACACCCATTTTGCATGTTTCTGAGCCCTCTCTGTCTGCAACCCACAGAGTCTCCTCCCTCTCTTATTTCTCTAATTTTCTCTAGTTATCCCTATTTTACATATTTGAAGATGATTTTGCTCTAAGAAAAGAACTATAATGAACAGTATTTTCTGCACTGTGCACATTTACTTTCCCTTTATTGTTAGGTTTAGCCTCAATGTACTGACTACTTTTGTTGGACTCAATACAAAATAACAGCCCGCTTAAAAAAAAAAAAAAAAAAACTTATTTACAGTAGTTATATTGTAAATGGAATGCCCCCTTCCTTGTCTCAAATTGTCAAATACCACAAGGAATGTGAGTCAATGATCCATCTTTAATAGAACAAGATGAAGGAGAGTTACAAGCGGGCTAAAGAGAACTCCCACGGCTTCAGATTTCAGGGATAACTGGCAGAAAATTATCGAAAGGAAGCAACACACCTGGGAAGAAAAATAACCATCCCTTGTTTAGAGAAATGGGACGACAGTTCAGTGGCTGATGAGGGCTTCCCTAGACAGGTTTCCCATGAAAGAGGAGCTGGAAAAACTAGGATGAATGAGAAATCCCTTAGATAAGCCATATTTGTCAGAAGCTCTCCGTTGATGAGTATGTACGATGAAAGAATAAATTATGAACAGCCCTATATCTGTGGATTCCTAAAGGCCTGGAATAACAAAGCTAACACAAATTCAGAAATATATCTCATGTCATAAATAACATCACTGAGAATGAAAGGAAATTTATCCTATTCTCCGAAACTCCACTTAATAAGCATTTCTATCATGAAATTAGTTAAAGAAATAAATAGCCTACTCTGATGCTCTCTATCAGGCAGTTTTTATCTTCTATGCTGTGTGTTTGTTTTTTAGCAGTTAGTTGCATGGCTACTCTATATTTCAGCATAGTATTAAGGTATCCTTCTGATTTTTTAATACCATTGCCACACTCCTATTGAATATTTTGGTGAAAATTAAATGAAAGAATTATCAGAAATTAGTACTCTTTCTTTATAAATAAACATTTATTATTGCTATAATTATTAGTTAAACACTAAACAAGTTTAGTTTAAATACTTTTCCTTAAATCAGAAAGTCAAATGCACACACATTTGTGTGTGGCAGAGATTAGGAAAAATATGTGTTAGACTATGACCGAATTATGAGAAAACAATCATCAGGTGAATTGAAAAATTGTATAAGCAACTTATTTTATTCACATGACCAAACTTTTTGGTGGACCAACATGTTTAACTCATTATGCTTGATTTCAAATTATTTCAGATGCTAGATGATTTTTGTTCGCCACTTGTCCCATTTCCAAATAAGATGTAATAATGTATAGGTTAATTCTTTTGCATTTTCGTATTTCCATTTCCATTTCCAATAGAGGTTTTTCATATTTCCATTAATAGAGGTAACAGAGCAGACTAGATTTAAGAAGTGAAGATTTCAATGATCAGTAGGGAAAATTTAGTGTTCATTGTCTCAATCATTTAATTCTAACCATATTCAGACATTTTACAGATATATTCTCATTTGGAAAAATATCACTGAATGTAGTGAAAACACCAGATCTACGTATTACCTACTATGTCAGTAATGACAGCATTTGTGAGCTGGTTAGTAGCATTTTCGGGACACAAAGCACAAGGTAACGCTTCCTTCATATCCCACTAAATCAAACTTGATTTCGATCCTTTGTTTGGAATAATGGAAGTGAAAACGTTGTCTCTATATTCACAATTGCCTCTTGTTCCTCAGAGAAAGAATACCACTGCAGAGCCAATAGTAAATGTAAAGTGAATATGAAGACAAAAAAATTCAGCTATGCTTGAAATGTTTGAAATGCAATCACTACAGTGAGAATATATATTAACAGGTATGCAGTTGATGACTGACAGATTAATAGGTTCACTCACATAAAGGGGGGGAAAAAAGCACAGTAAAGGAACATTTGTCCAATCAAAACATTCGCATGAAACATATGGAGACTCTAGGTTTGTGTAGTGTGTGTGTGTGTCTGTGTGTGTCTGTGTTATTAAGGCTTCCTAGTGTGAAGCTGTGGAAATTTTAATCAGTACACAGGGGAAGACATAAGGGAAATAAAGGTTGCCTTCTAATAATGCAATTTGGAAAAATTGACAGAGTGAATGAGACCAGCCCTCTAGTAAAATGACTGAAACTAAATAATAATCTATAAATTGTTCAGTAAAATGGATTTTCAATAGCCTCGTTCTGCTCAAGGTGTCTAAGGTATAGCCTGTCTGACACGATCATTTAGTAAGTATAGCTTCGTCAACTATATTTTATTTGTATGGGCTATGTACCTCTCTGCTTCACCAAATCCACCTGCACTCCTCTCTCCTGTGCTCTGAGCCAAGAGAGATAGATGTTTATGGAATGCATCAAAGGAGCTCCTTGCTCTTGACATCCAATTGAACTAACAAGTACTAGCAAGAAATCAGCAGGTGGGAGTTGAGTCAGTCATGGAATATTTCTCCTGAATCCATCCCTGTAAGATTGCTGCAGATGGGTTAAGTTGTTTTAATGAAAGCTACTAATCTGTCCAGGTTTCAGTAACTTCGGGCATGGGGTGGATTTCCTTATTGCAAGCCAAGACTCCCTTGCTATTCATTATTGGTTTTTCTTATTCCCACCTGCAACATTTTAAAAGGTTTCTTTATTAAGCTATCCTCAAATTGCAAAGTCAGTGTCATTTATTTCATGATAAATACACATTTTCTTTTATTTTTTAAAAGATTTTATTTATTTATTTGAGAGAGAGAATGAGACAGAGAGAGAGAGAGCATGGGAGGTGGGAGGATCAGAGGGAGAAGCAGAATCCCTGCTGAGCAGGGAGCCCGATGCGGGACTCGATCCCGGGACTCCAGGATCATGACCTGAGCCAAGGCAGTCGCTTAACCAACTGAGCTACCCAGGCGCCCAATAAATACACATTTTAAGAGAAAACTTTTATTTGTAAGAATGAGAAAGTATTCACAGGGCCTAAAAAATTGAATTTCGGTAAAAAATAACCTGTCAATATATGTCTGGCAGCCTTTGGGAGATAAAGTGCCGTGGTCAATTGCTCCAGATGATGCAGTCACATTCTCTTGAAGGGATAGTCTTCTCAAGCTGTAAGTGCTGGCATTGGTTAATGTCACTTAATATTTTCCTTGTGTTAGTGCTTTTCAATTACATTTCATGATAATATAAATTCCAGTGTAGGTTTTTTTATTACAGAGTGATAATTCGTGAAGCAATAGCCAAAGGTTTCTGGGCTCCTTATAATCATATACTATATATTGTTCTCTGAGAATTTGCTTAGTGTAACTTGATACTCCTGAGTCAGTCTGGTCACTTCTCAGCCCCCAGTCTAGACACAATTACTAGACTCAAAAATCAAACTTTAAACTATAACTCAAGTTATGTCACCCTGAAAAAGACCAACTGGACAGACAAATTTCCTTGATGCAATCTCTCTTCAACTAACAAAATTTTAAAAACATTTCTTATCTTCCAACTTGTTTCTTTAAATATAGCAAAACCTAATCATCAATAGCAAAGGCACCTTGCCAGTTTATATAAGCAAGTCAGCTCCTATAATTGTGCTGATTTAAAATAAAGGAATCATGTATTTCCAATAATGTATTTCCAATAAGTATAATTTCTGTTCCATAACAAATATAAATTGTAGTGAGTATCCATTTACGAGTGTACATTATAAAGTTAAAGGAATACCAATGTGAAGAGGGTTAGGGCTCATTTCATTATTACTATTCTTTTTCCTCAATATCATAAATCAACATCTATGAGTAATATGTGGTTGACCCTGCCCTCAATTATGGGCATCTCTGGGGACTAGATAAGGAAGAAAGCTAACATAAGTCTAGACATTAGTTTGACTAACACTGATAAAATACTTTTTTTATGTTCAATGCATATACATTTTTGAATTGTGCTGAAAAAATAAAGACAAATAAGACATTTTTACTCAAAGTGAAAAAAGCCTAACCACCAGCCAACTTTTATCACTATAAAAGAAGGCAGGGTCTCAGGGGTATCACTTTCTTCATTTTTAATGATTTTGCTGGATATCTTTTGTAATGGGACATCCATGTGTGATGATATAACCACGTATCCTTAATGTGAGATTTCTTTTTTTTTTTTAAAGATTTTATTTATTTATTTGACAGAGAGAGACACAGCGAGAGAGGGAACACAAGCAGGGGGAGTGGGAGAGGGAGAAGCAGGCTCCCCGCAGAGCAGGGATCCCGATGCGGGACTCGATCCCAGGACTCTGGGATCATGACCTGACCCGAAGGCAGTCGCTTAACCGACTGAGCCACCCAGGCACCCTTAATGTGAGATTTCTTAAGAATTATCTATACATAAGGGAATGTGATTGACATTTAAGAGAAGCAGTAGCAAAGAAAGGTCCATAACGTCAGGGAACTTACATATCTGAGGTAGAAACAGACTTAACCAGATAACTGTGCATTTAATTATTTAATCTTAATAAGTCCTATAAAATAAAGGATGCTAAAAAGAATATAAATGAGAATTAAAGTAGTGTGGAAGTAAGAGAAAACAAGTTTGGAAGAGAACATAAAGTTGAGATTGGAAAGATTAAAAAAATAGCAAATACATAAAGATGGGACATAATAATGGAAAACCTTGCATGCAATAAAATTAAGATGTTTGACGTTAGAAGAGATGAAGGGTAAATTGCCAGGAAGCTCAAAATTCTATTAAACAGTCAAAATAATGACGTCATGCAATGGACTTCTTTTTATCTTAAAGCTTTCTAATTTCTTCTTTAATCTTCATTTTTACTAATTTATAGCTTTTAATGAGATATAAGGTTTTAAAGATGTTATTTATCTTTAAAGAATTGTGACTTCCTAAAGAAATATCCAAAAAGGAAAATAATTTTTTTCTCACAACTGCTATGGTAATACAAAAGATCCAAATATCAAAAATTTTCCTATACTTTAAAAGTTCTCTCTTAGGCACTTGAATTCATTTGCAAATGAATCTTTTGTAGTGGTCTCCAAGGACTCTTACTTACTGCAGCATTTTGTCTTTCACAGGTGAGAAATTTCAAGTGCCTACAATAATTTTATTTGAGCCTTTACTATCCTTTCAAAGCAGGTGCAAAAACCTAAAGAGCCATGGTGTTCATCACTCAGCAAGATTTTTATGTATGTAACATTGAAAGAAACCTGCAAATTTGATTTGAGATTACTTTTAGAAATCCTAGGAGAACTGACTTACTACTCAGCAGCTTGCCTAACAGGCTATTTTAATCACAATTACATTGATTATCCCTTGTCTGACTTCAAGGAATTTCACTTAAAGTCACACTCACATTCACATTCTCAAAACTTTCCTTATTCCTATTGATAAATAAGAAAAAATAATGGTTAATAAAAGCAATATTTTTATATAGGGCAAAAGGAGTAGTAACTTAAATATGATACCAGAACTCTGTACTAATGTAGGAAAATTCTATTTGAATAAAAATTATATCTGTTCAATAGCAAATGTAGTACAGGAATTTCTGTCATGAAAATTACAATGCTCAAGAATTACTATTGAGTTTATATCTTTTTGCTTGTTACATTAAAAAGATAAGAAACAAAGAACCATTGAGACCAACTCCTCTGTTTCACCTACAGTACCTATAAAAGTATTTTCTTTTGCATTACAAAATACCAATATTGTCAATATTCTTGTCCTGCCAGAAGATGATATTCTTTAATACCTTAATCCTGTCATTCCACTAATTATAAAGCAGATAATAGGCCAGTTTCCCGGGAAGATTTTATAAGTATTATTTTTAAATGAGTAGTAAGATCTTATAGTGATATGTATCATACTAATTAATAGGATTTCTAACACAGTTTAGTTATACATTTGATATATCCAATTATGTCCTTTTAGGAAAACGATATATTCCTAAACTGAAGCAAATAATTACATGGTCATCAAAAGTAAAGGAACGTATCTTCTTCCATTTGGTAGACTACTTTTTTGTTTTATTGATGGTTCCATTTGCTATACAAAAGATTTTTATTTTGATGCAGCCTCAATAGTTGATTTTTGCTTTGTTTCCCTTGCCTCAGCAGACATATCTAGAAAAACATTGCTGTGGCTGATGTCAAAGAAGTCACTGCTTATGTTCTTTTCTAGGATTTTTATGGTTTCAGGTCATCTCATGTTTAGGTCTTTAATCCATTTTGAGTTTATTTTTGTGTATGGTATAAGAAAGTGGTCCAGTTTCATTTTTGTGCATTTGGCTGTTCAGTTTTCCCAGCACCATTTATGGAAGAGACTATCTTTTTCTCATTGTATATTCTTGCTTCCTTTGTCAAGAAGGCAACCTACTGAATGGGAGAAAATAATTGCATATGATATATCCAATAACGGATTAATATCTAAAATATATAGAGAACTTACACAACTCAACAACAACAACAAAAAAAAAACAAACAATCCAATTAAAAAATAGGCAGAGGACCTGAATAGACATTTTTTTTTTAAAGAAGACACACATATGGCCAGCAGACACATGAAAAGATGCTGATCACTAATCATCAGGGAAATGCAAATCAAAACCACAATGAAATATCACCTTATACCTGTCAGAATTGCTAAAATCAGAAAACAAGAAATAAGTGTTGGCAAGAATGTGGAGAAAAAAGAAATCTCTTGCTCTGTTGGTGGGAATGTAAAATGGTACACCCACTGCGGAAAATAGTCTAGAGGTTTCTCAAAAAATTAAAAATAGAAATACCATATGATTCAATAATTCTACTACTGGGCATTACCCAAAGGAAATGAAAACACTAATTCAAAAAGATATCTACATCACTAAGTTTATTGTAGCACTATTTACCATAGCCAAGATATGTAAGCAATCAAAGTGTCTATTGATAAAGAAGATGTGGTATATATATACAATGAGTATTACTCAGCCATAAAAAGATGAGATTTTTTTTTCTGCCATTTACAACAACATGAATGGACTTAGAAGGTATTATGCTAAGTCAAATAAATCAGACTGTGAAAGGCAAATACCATGTGATTTCACTCATGTGGAATCTATAAAACAAAACAAATGAATAAACAAACAAAACAAAGTAATGGAACATAGTAAAGGCATTTTGGAAAATATTTAAAAATTGTTGTTATTGTTTTGAACTATTTTGTAAACAAAGTTAATTAATACTCATCATTCTTAACTAAAGTATTGAGTGTTTTTCCTGAGAATTCATTAGTTTATCAACATCGATAATAATTTTAGCAAAATAATTTTAATTCTAAATGTTAGTTGGAAAGAGATATTATGTAAATAAATACTTAATGACTGTTTGTATCATAATAATTCAATAAATTGTGGGTTGCAGATAAAGAAAATATAAATGGGTTTTTCACATACGCTATTACAATTTTGCAAGTTTGTTTTTAGTCCATTTAGTCCTAGGTTGTTAATTCTTGCTTTGTCAATCTTGAATTATGTAATCTGCTTTCATGATATTTGTTTCCAGACTAAAACATCTTGGGAAAACTGTCTCTTTGTACTGTCTGAAAGAATTCAGTTCATGGTATTAATATTACCATAGACTGGAAAACCTGTATGAATGGTAGAGTTTTTAGGGAGGAGAGTATACTTTAGAAATACATTGTAGGGAGCCTAGGTGGCCAGTAAGCTATGCATCTGACTCTTGATTTTGACTCAGGTCATTATCTCAAGGTTGTGAGATTGAGCCCTGTGTAGGGCTCCAGGTTCAGCAGAGTCTGCTCGAGATTCTCTGTCTCTCCCTCTCCCTTTGCCCCTTCCCCCTTCAAATAAATAAATAAATAAATAAATAAATAAATAAATAAAATCTTTTTTTTAATAAGAGAGAAACACATTTTGAGGAAATTATGGTAAAATGTCATATGTTCCAACTTACTCTCAAGTGATCCAGTAACAACAAAAAAATATCTACTGTATTTATACAGTGAAATGAAGTCAATATATCAAAATATGTATTGTAATCAAATATAGGTAAAACTAGGTAGATGGTATAATAGTGTTTATTATACTATTTCTTCAACTTTTCTGTATTTATAAAATTTTTTGTCATAAAACATTGGGCAAATAGGTGGGTATAATACCAAACTAAAATTTGAATATTTTACTTACTTTATATCACATAAATATTTACTCTTCAGTTTTTAAATGTGACCTTGTACACTATGTCTTGTGTACATTGAAGCTGGAGGATGTTGAGTTAAATTAAGACAAAACGCAAGAAGATGGTGTAAATATAAGCTCTGGATATTCAAATTATTCCCCGTTTAAAGAAGTAGCTATCAAAATCCTACTAGGAATAGAGAATTCTAATGTGTTATCTCTTTCTTCCAGGATTCTACATTTTTCTCTTTGATATTAGGAATTTATTTCATCAAAATAAGTTAAGATTTTCCTGTGTAGAGAAATGAAAGAAATAATGGGCTCCTTTTCAAGGGTTGTTGTTGTGGGGAAGATAAGGTTTAAACATCCGCTTTTAGATATAAATTATATACAAGTAATATAACTCTTCTATATGCATATATGTATATATAGTTAAAATGTGTATTATTATATAAATATTATAAATTATTACCTAAAGATAAAATAAAGAGTAAATTTTCAAGAAAAAACATTCAGGAATTAATTTTGCTGAGAAAAGAAGCACAAAGTTACAGTTATCTATACATATGTTGTATTATGCTAAGTTATCCCATGTTTGCATGAACATTATGAAAACAAAAAGTTGTGCCTAGGTTTTGAACTCTCTGTGACAAAGAGATCTGACAGGTAGTAGAATGATTTAGTAGTTTATGAAGACAATACTAAATAGAGGATAAGTTCATCTGCTGGCTGTAAAGCAGTTGGCTCTTTCTATCACATAAGACATGAAATCGTTTATTCTTGTATTAGAACTTGAGGTTTCTTAATAAATCTTTTTGCATGGGATGATTTTATCTTACCTGAAATTAATTAAATGCTCATATTCTGAACCAAATACGCTGAGTGTTTCTATGGTACCAGACTTGAAATCTAAAATAAATTTCAATTATTTTAATTTATACTTTAACTTTCTTTAAAAGTTATTTTTATTTCAAGATAAATTTTAATTATTTTAATTTATAGTTTAACTTTTAAAGAAAAGGAAAACAGGGATGCCTGGGTGGCTTAGTAGGTTAAGCACCTGCCTTCGGCTCTGATCATGATCCCAGGGTCCTGGGACTGAGTCCGCGTCAGGCTCCTTTCTCAGCAGGGAGCCTGCTTCTCCCTCTGCCTGCCACTCCTCCCTGTTTGTGCTCTCTCTCTCTCTCTGACAAATAAATAAATAAAATCTTAAAAAAATAAAAATAAAGAAAAGGAAAACATTGCTTTTCATGATGTATTAAGGTTCAGATATTTGGTACTTTTCCACTTCAGGTTTGTTTAACACAAAATCTCATTACTACTGTCTACTACCTAACCACTCATTTGAGTACTAATTTTATCAATATGTATTTAGAAAAATTGTATCTAATTCCTGTCCTAAACTTTCTAATACCATAGAATTAAAACATATGCTTTCTCTATACATAGATATTTATAGTATAAACAGATAATAATCTTATTTATGAGTGTACAAAAACAATAAATAAAAGTGATTTTTCAGCTCCTCTACCCACTGGCATTCTCTAACAGTAAAATAATAAAAGCAGCTTACAGATTGGAGTTTATCCTTCCAGATATTTTATGTGTGTGTGCATATTTATTCATATATAATGTACATAATGTTTAATATATAATACACTATTATATTACATAAAAATTAAATAGAACTTAATATTATTCAATATTACCTTTACACTTGGCAATATTTCTTGGGCCTCATTCTCTATCCATGTATGAGAATCTAGCTCATTTTTTTAGAAGTTTTATAGTATGACATGCCATGGAGGAGATGACTTCTCTCTGAGGTTTACTATAATAATCTGGATCAAGTGGTTATTATAACTGAGCATTGCCATATAATTTCAGTGTCTGTATTTGATGTGCTGTTAACTACCTTGGAGAAAAGGGGTCCTACTGTAACTTACAAAGGTAAATGAAAAATGATCAGTAAAAGTATGACATAAAATAATGTAGTCATGTCAAATGAAGGCTTCATTATGTTATCATGTGTAAAATGAAGCTACTGCAATATTTCAAATTTTATAAAAAGGCAGAAAGATTGAAGCATCACATGTCACTCACAATTCCAGATATGACAAACATGAAAAAAACCTTGTGCTGTAGATATCAATATCATTGTTGAGCTTCTATCAAGAATGTGGTTTCAGCACATCATTCATAACATTAAATTAATGAACTAATTAAATTTAATTGTTTCTATAGTTATATTAATATTTAATTTGTATATGTGTTTTGATTCTATAGCTACATAGAAACCATAAGTGTTTATATGTAAAGTATTATTACATTTAATATTTCAATAAAACTATTTGTGACACTGGGTGTTCACAATAATTTGATTATTCTTTAAAATAGGCCATACCTTATTCAACTGTAAGAGACATCGACATAGGATACAGCCTCAACAAGGATTACATATTATTTACTTGCTGTAGAGTAAACATTTAATTTCTGAGAATATATAACTTTTACATTTTAAACTTTAATATCAAAAGTGAAAATGAGGACATACCTTGATTTTTCTATGAAATGAAAAACAGAAATTAAACTAAGGAAGAATTTTCCAACATCATCGATGATCTACTTGACAATATAGAATATAAAATCCATTGGGGTAATGACAGCTGGTTTGGCCAGTGTCTAGAATATTTTGGTTGCTCAATAGGTGAATATATACATAGACATGTAACAGATTATTTCATATTGCATTTAAATGTGTTATTTTGCCTGCATAAAATGTGTATGTTGGTGAAGAGCAATTTGGGTGAGCACCTAGTGAATTACTCTTAAAATTAAGACATTAAATTTCCTAGAAAAAGTCTGTCTAAATTGAAGATGGAGAGAAAACCTTAAAATATTTAATTGCATATATTTCAACAAACAGAAATTATTCAGGTTACACGCACTTGTAAAAGATTCAGGAGAAAGGCAATATTTTCAGAATGGCAGAGGAAGGCCCTTCAAAATCTACATCTCAAAAAAGAAATCTAGATCTCCATAAAAACCATGACAAAACTGACAAAAAGTGTTGAAATCAACTCAAGACTCTGGATTTAACCAAAGGCTTGCAATAATCTGAGGAGTGGTTATTCAATAATAACAGCTAATATTTTGTAAGAACAGGCAGTTTTTGACATTTTTAACTTGCTCTATCCCTAGCCCCCTTCCCCAAGTTCATAGTAGCCTTTCAAATGACAGCCTTACAACCTGAAAGCTGTGAAAACTAGTAATGTTGTAGTAATTAAAGGGGAGAAGCCTAGTGTGCAGCTCATCCAAAACCCTCATCCCGAGAATTGGCACTATTTGACATGTATGTCGGCACCCTGTAAAAGTCCCATTCTTAGGTCCAGTTGTCTGAATCTGAGCTTGCTCAGTGGAAAAAGTTCTCTCCTTCAAGGAGTTGATTAAAAAATATAGTGACAACTATTGAACATCAGAGTAGACTAAGGCAAAGATACTGGTTGGGGCAAACAAAAAGAAAGTAAAATATTATAAGGAAAATATGAGGAGGGGCGCCTGGGTGGCTCAATCAGTTAAGCAACTGCCTTCAGTTCAGGTCATGATCTCAGGGTCCTGGGATAGAGTCCTGTATCGGGCTCCCTGCTCAGTGTAGAGTCTGCTTCTCCCTCCCCGCTCCCCCTCCCCGCTATTTGTGCTTTCTCTCTCTCTCTCTCTCTCAAATAAATAAATATTTTTTTTTAAAAAAAAGGAAAATATGAGCAAAAAGATGTCCATAGTGGTTTTGAAAAGTTCCTCATTTTTTCTAGATATCTAAAAGGCCATGTGCATGTACAAGGATGTTGCATGCCCAGAAAATCCCAATACATGTATGTTTCACTTGTGTCTAATTTTGAGGCTCTCTGCAAGCAGGAAATGAAAGGTAAAGCACAGTTGAAAACTGCCTACAGAAGCACTGAACATGACCCCAGATCAAAAAGCATGTTGACAAAATCTGGGAGACTTATTGATTCAAGGCATTTAAGGAAATCTGTCCAATCATTATCTAACCACTAACCTAAATGAGCAGAGACTTCAATACCCATAAATGTCAGGGAATGCAGGCCTTATAGAATTAGTTCAGGAAAGACACTAAAGAAACAGCAAGAAAAACAACAAAGTCAACACCAATAAAACCTGGGGAAGCAGGGAATGTAATATCCATAATTGTCAATTATATTGGTTGTTCCATTCAATTTTTAACAAAACATTTTTCAAAAAATACTAAAAACCATTAGTTTTTTTTTCCATATCAAGTGAACAAAAGCAGTCAGTAGAAACTCCATAAGGAAAGACAGATGTTGGACTTACCAGACAAAGATTTTAAGGAATAAAAATATCTTCAGAAAGCTAAAGGTAATCATGTCTAAATGATTAAAGGAAGGTATGGATTGATATCTCACTGAATACAGATTCAATAAAAAGAGAAATTATAAAGAAGAACCAAAAAGAAATTCTGGGGTTGAGAAGTACATTACTATAGACTGAATATTTGTGACCTACAAAATGTATGTATTGAAATGTATTCCCACAGTGTGATTGTATTTAGAAGTGGGATCTTTGGGAAATTATTGTGTCATGATAGTTAAGCCCTCATGAACAGGATTAGTGTCCTTATAAAAGAGGCTTCTGAGTGCTCCCTCATCCCTTCTACTATATGAAGACACAGCAAGAAGATGGCTGTCCATCTATGAACCAGACAGCAGGCTCTCATCAGACCCCAAATCTGTCAGCACCTTGATCTTGGACTTCCCATCCTCTAGAACTGTGAAAAATAAATGTTTGTTGTTTATAAGTCATACAGTGTGTGGCAAACTTGGTATATTAGCCCAAATGGACTAAGACATACATTAACTGAAATTTGAAATAATCACAAGAGTTCAACAGGAGATTTAAGTTGCCTTAAGAAAAAGTAAGTATACTTGAAAATAGGTCAATAGAAATTATCCAGTCTTAACAGCAGATAGAAAAAAAGAATGAGGAAAAAGTGGACAAAGCTTCATATGTCTAGGGGACATCACAATGTGTACCAACATGAAAATAATGTAAGTGACAAAAGGAAAGCAGAGAGAAAAAGGCAGAATGTGTATTTGAAGAAACAATGGTCAACAACCTCTCATGTTAAATAAAAAGCAGGATTTATAGCTCCAAGAAATTCAGACTCCTAATAATATGAATTCAAAGATATTCAAAGCATGACACATTATAGTTAAGTTGTCAAGAGTCAAAAACAAAGAGAGCTTCTTTTTTTTGTTTGTTTGTTTAAATTCCAGTTAGTTAACATACAGTGTAATATTAGTCCAGGTGTACAATATAGTGATTCAACACTTCCATATATCACCTTGTGCTCATCACAAGTGCACGGAGCCGCGGCGTGGGCTCTCAGCTCGGGGTTGCCATAAACCGTGATCCGCGGCACAGTCGGGCCCCTGCTCTTCCAGCAGGTACCCAACAAGAGGCAGATCCTGGGAGACTCCCCTTCCTCCCCCAGGAGGAGCAGTGCAGGAGTGCACCACAGGGATCTGGTGGGTTTGGAGACTCCACACGGGGTCGTGAGCCAGAGAGAGAAACACTTGGTCACAGGCCAGGTGAGCACGGAGTGTGGCCGGAGACCAGGGAGATGGGAGTGACTGACTGCTTTTCTCTGGAGGCTCACTGAGGAGCAGGGCCCCAAGTTCTCAGCTCCTCCAGGGCGGAGATTGGGAGGCCGCCATTTTCACTCTCGTCCTCCAAAGCTGTAAGGAAAGCTTGCAGGGAACAAAAGCTCCCGAGGGCAAAGCCGAGCAGATTACTTAGCCCGGCCCGGCAAGGGCGGGACAATTCCACCTCCAGCAAAGACATTTGGGAACCACGGCAACAGGCCCCTGCCCCAGAAGATCAGCAAGAACAGCCAGCCAAGACCAAGTTTACTGATCAATGAGAATGGCAGAACTCCAGCGCTAGGGGAATACAGCACATAGAATTCATGACTTTTTTTCCCCCTGATTCTTTGTGCTTTCAAATTTAACTTTTTTAATTTTCTTTTTTTTTTAATTTTTCTTTTTCCCTTTTTCAGCCAACATATTATCAATCCCTTTTTTAAAAATCTTTTTTATTTTTCATTTTTAGAGTCATATTCTACCCCTTCATTGTAGTTAACTTTATTTTTCGTATATATATAAGTTCTTCTCTCTTTAAAATTTTGGGATACAGTTTCTTCTAACAGATCAAAATATACCCTAAATCTCTAGTGTATGGCTTTGTTCTAGTCTCCTGCTTGATCAGATTCTCTCCGTTTTTTTTTTAAGTTCTCTTCTTTTTTTTTTTCAACCAACTTCCTATCTTATAAATTCCTTTTATAAAATCTTTATAATTTTCACCTTTACAGTCACATTCTATCTCTTCATCGTATTTACCCTTATTTTTGTACATATATAAGTTTTTCTTTCTTTACAATTTTGGGAGTCAGTTTCTTCTAACAGACCAAAATACGCCCAAAATCTAGTGTGTGGCACTGATCTATTCACCAAACTGAACATATTTGATCATATTCTTTTTCTTTCTTTTTTCTTTTTTCTTTCTTTCCCTTTCTTTTCCCCCAGTTTAAGGTCTCTTCTGATTTGTTTAGTGTATATTTTTCTGGGGTCATTGTTACTTTGTTAGCATTTTGTTCTCTCATTCATCCATTCTCCTCTAGACAAAATGACAAGACAGAAAAAATCACCTCAAAAAAAAGAACAAGAGACACTACTGACTGCCGGAGACCTAATCAATACAGACATTAGTAAGATGTCAGAACTAGAGTTCAGAATGATGAAAATAAAGATATTAGCTGGGCTTGAAAAAAGCATGGAAGATACTAGAGAAACCCTTTCTGGAGAAATAAAAGAACTAAAATCTAACCAAGTTGATATCAAAAAGGCTATTAATGAGGTGTAATAAAAAATGGAGGCTCTAATTGCTAGGATAAATGAGGCAGAAGAGAGAATCAGTGATATAGAAGACCAAATGATGGAGAATAAAGAAGCTGAGAAAAAGAGATAAACAACTACTGGATCACGAGGGCAGAATTTGAGAGACAATTGATACCATAAAATGAAACAACATTAGAATAATTGGGATCCCAGAAGAAGAAGAAAGAGAGAGAGGGGCAGAAGGTATATTGAAGCAAATTATAGCAGAGAACTTCCCTAATTTGAGGAAGGAAACAGGCATCAAAATCCAGGAGGCACACAGAACCCCTCTCAAAATCAATAAAAATAGGTCAACACTGCGACATCTAATAATAAAACTTACAAGTCTCAGAGACAAAGAGAAAATCCTGAAAGCAGCTCGGGACAAGAGATCTGTAACCTACAATGGTAAAAATATTAGATTGGCAACAGACCTATCCACAGAGACTTGGCAGGCCAGAAAGGACAGGCATGATATATTTAGAGCACTAAATGAGAAAACTATGCAGCCAAGAATACTATATCCAGCTAGGCGTTCATTGAAAATAGAAGGAGAGATAAAAAGCTTCCAGGACAAACAAAAACTAAAAGAATTTGTAAACAGGAAACCAGCCCTACTAGAAATATTGAAAGGGGTCCTCTAAGCAAAGAGAGAGCCTAAAAGTAACATAGACTAGAAAGGAACACAGACAATACACAGTAACAATCACCTTACAGTCAATACAATGGCACTAAATTCATATCTTTCAATAGTTACCCTGAATGTAAATGGGCTAAATGCCCCAATCAAAAGACACAGGGTATCAGATTGGATAAAAAAAACAAGACCCATCGATATACTGTCTGCAAGGGACTCATTTTAGACCCAAAGACACCTCCAGATTGAAAGTGAGGGGGTGGAAAACCATTTACGATGCTAACGGACACCAAAAGAAAGCTGGCGTGGCAATCCTTATATCAGACAAATTAGATTTTAAACCAAAGACTATAATAAGATGAGGAAGGACACTACATCATACTTAAAGGGTCTATCCAACAAGAAGATCTAACAATTGTAAATATCTACCATGGCCAGATGGCTTCCCAGGGGAATATTTAAAGAAGAATTAATACCTATTCTTCTGAAACTGTTCCAAAAAATAGAAATGGAAGGAAAATTTCCAAACTCATTTTATGAGGCCAGCATTACCTTATCCCAAAATCAAAGACCCCATCAAAAAGGAGAATTACAGACCAATATTCTTGATGAACATGGATGCAAAAATTCTCACCAAAATACTAGCCAATAGGATCCAATAGTACATTAAAAGGATTATTCACCATGACCAAGTGGGATTTATCCCTGGGCTACAAGGTTGGCTCAACATCCGCAAATCAATCAATGTGATAAAATACATTAATAAAAGAAAGAACAAGAAGCATATGATCCTCTCAAGAGATGCAGAAAAAGCATTTGACAAAGTATAGCATCCCTTCTTGAACAAAACTCTTCAGAGTATAGGGATAGAGGGTACATACCTCAATATCATAAAAGCCATCTATGAAAAACCCACAGCGAATATCATTCTCAATGGGGAAAAACTGAGAGCTTTCCCCCTAAGGTCAGGAACATGGCAGGGATGTCCACTATCACCACTGCTATTCAACATAGTACTAGAAGTCTTAGCCATAGCAATCAGACAACAAAAAGAAATAAAAGGCATCTGAACTGGCAAAGAAGTCAAACTCTCATTCTTTGCAGATGATATGATACTTTATGTGGAAAACCCAAAAGACTCCACCCCCAAACTGCTAGAACGCATACAGGAATTCAGTAAAGTGGCAGGATAGAAAATCAATGCACAAAAATCAGTGGCATTCCTATACACCAACAACAAGACAAAAGAAAGAGAAATTAAGGAGTCAACCCCATTTACAATTGCACCCAAAACCATAAGATACCTAGGAATAAATCTAACCAAACAGGCAAAGAATCTGTACTCAGTAAACTATAAAATATTCATGGAAAAAATTGAGGAAGACACAAAGAAATGGAAAAAGGTTCCATGCTCATGGATTGGAAGAACAAATATTGTGAAGATGTTAATGCTACCTAGAGCAATTTACACATTTAAAGCAATCCCTATCAAAATACCATCCACATTTCAAAGAAATGGAACAAATAATCCTAAAATTTTATGGAACCAGAAAAGACCCCGAATAGCCAGAGGAATGTTGAAAAAGAAAAGCAAAGCTGATGGCATCACAATTCCGGACTTCAAGCTCTATTTCAAAGCTGTAATCATCAAGACAGTATGGTACTGGCACTAAAACAGACACATAGATCAATGGAACAGAATAGAGAGCCCAGAAATGAACCCTCAACTTTATGGTCAACTAATCTTCGACAAAGCAGGAAAGAATGTCCAATGGAAAAAAAGAGAGTCTCTTCAACAAATGGTGTTGGAAAAATTGGACAGCCACATGCAGAAGAATGAAACTGGACCATTTCCTTACACCACACACAAAAATAGACTCCAAATGGTTGAAAGACCTAAATGTGAGACAGGAGTCCATCAAAATCCTAAAGGAGAACACAGGCAGCAACCTCTTCAACCTTAGCCGCAGCAACTTCTTCCTAGAAACATCGCCAAAGGCAAGGGAAGCAAGGGCAAAAATGAACTATTGGGATTTCATCAAGATAAAAAGCTTTTGCACAGCAAAGGGAACAGTCAACAACCCAAAAGACAACCGAGAGAATGGGAGAAGATATTTGCAAATGACATATCAGATAAAGGGCTAGTACCCAAAATCTATAAAGAACTTGTCAAACTCAACACCCAAAGAACAAATAATCCAATCAAGAAATGGGCAGAAGATATGAACAGACATTTTTCCAAAGAAGACATTCAAATGGCCAACAGACACATGAAAAAGTGCTCAACATCGCTTGGCATCAGGGAAATCCAAATCAAAACCTCAATGAGATACCAAGTCACACCAGTCAGAATGGCTAAAATTAACAAGTCAGGAAATGACAGATGTTGGCTAGGATGCAGAGAAAGGGGAACCCTCCTACACTGTTTGGTGGGAAGGCAAGCTGGTGCAGCCACTCTGGAAAACAGTATGGAGGTTCCTCAAAAAGTTGAAAATAGAGCTACCCTACGACCTAGCAATTGCACTACTGGGTATATACCCCAAAGATACAAATGTAGGGATCCGAAGGGGTACATGCACCCCGATGTTTATAGCAGCAATGTCCACAATAGCCAAACTGTGGAAAGAGCCAAGATGTCCATCGACAGATGAATGGATAAAGAAGATGTGGTATATATATATTAAATGGAATATTATGCAGCCATCAGAAAAAAACAAAAAACAAAAAAACAAAATCTTGCCATTTGCAATGATGTGGATGGAACTGAAGGGTATTATGCTAAGGGAAATAAGTCAGTCAGAGAAAGACATGTATCATATGATCTCACTGATATGAGGAATTCTTAATCTCAGGAAACAAACTGAGAGTTGCTGGAGTGGTGGGGGGTGGGAGGGATGGGGTGGCTGGGTGATAGACATTAGGGAGGGTATATGATATGGTGAGCACTGTGAATTGTGTAAGACTTTTGAATCACAAACCTGTACCTCTGAAACAATACATTATATGTTAAAAAAAAAAAAAAGAAGAAGATAGTAAGAAGGGAAAAATGAAGGGGGGAAATTGGAGGGGGAGACAAACCATGAGAGATTATGGACTCTGAGAAACAAACTGAGGGTTCTAGAGGGGAGGTGGTGGGGGGATGGGTTAGCCTGGGGACGGGTATTAAAGAAGGCACTTATTGAATGGAGGACTGAGTGTTATATGCAAACAATGAATCATGGAACACTACATCAAAAACTAATGATATAATGTATGGTGATTAACATAACATTATAAAATAAAATTAATAAAAAAGATAACTACTTAAGTAAACAGGAAAGACAATATGTGTGTGTTTAGATTTTACATGTTTTAGTGTATAAAGATGTAATTGCATGACAGAGACAACACAAGGGAGGGTAGAGAGTGGGTCTATTTTGGAAAAAACATTTTATATATTATTGAAATTAAGTTAGTATTAATGTGAATGATATAGGTTTATGTAAAGATGTAATTGTAATAACAAAGGCAACCACTAAAAAAAATGTCTCAAAATATATAGTAAAATAAATGACAAGGGAATGAAATGGAGGACTAGAAAATGTTTATTTAACATGAAAGAAGACAACAGTGTAGAAATAGAGGAACATAAAAAAGACAAGCTATATAAAAGTAGTAAAATACCATATACAGTTTTCCTTTATCAATAATTTCATTAAAGTTAAACCGATTAAACATTCCAATGGTCAGATATTGACAAAATGAAAAAAAAAGTTATCCAACTATATATTATGAAGGAGACACACTTTAAAAAGTACAAGTAGATTGTATTATTTGTTTCAGAGGTACAGATCTGTGATTCAACAGTCTTGCACAATTCACAGCGCTCATCATAGCACATACCTTTCCCAATGTCTATCACCCAGCACCCCCCATCCCTCCCACCCCCCACCACTCCAGCAACCCTCAGTTTGTTTCCTGAGATTAAGAATTCCTCATATCAGTGAGGTCATATGATACATGGCTTTCTCTGATTGACTTATTTCGCTCAGCATAACACCCTCTATGGGTTTTTTTAAAAACTAAAAACCTAATGGGTCAGTGAATAAATCCTTAGGAAAATTCAGCAGTACTTTTAAATGAAAGAAAATGAAATACCAAAATTGTGGAATGCAGCCTAAGTGTTTCTTAAAGTGAAACTTACAGCTATAAACACCAATACTAAAATAAAGATTAAAAATGTAACCCTTTCACCTGAGCAAAATATAAAATAGAGAGTAAGATAAACTCAAAACAAGCAGAAGCAAAGAAATAAAATTGATTAGGGCAGAAATAAATGAAACAGAAAATAGAAAAATGTAGTGAAAACCAATAAGTCAATAGTTAGAGCTTTGAAAAAATTGACAACATTGACAAAATTTTAGCTTGACTGACCAAGGAAAAAGAAAGATTTAAATTACTCATATCAGGAATAAAAGAGAGAACATCTTTACTGACTTGATAAAGATAAAAAAATGAGGAAATACTGTGAACAATTATCTACCAAATTTATACATATATATAATATACATAAATGTAATATACATATATAATATATATAAAACCAAGAGAAAATGGAAAAATTGCTAGAAAGATACAAACTATCATAACTGAATCAAGAAGAAATAGAGAATCTGAATATTTCTACAAAACGTAAAGAAACTGAATTAATAATTTTGAAAATACCACAAGGAATAGAGACCTAGATGCCTTCAATGCTTAACTCCATTAAACATTCAAAGAATATTTAATACCAATACTATACAAACTCTCACCAAAATATAAGAGCAGTAAACAGTTTTCCACTAATTTTATGGGGCCAATATTATGCTGATGCCAAAACAAGACAAAGTTATCAAAAGAAAAGGAAAATACAGAGCAGCATCTTTTAAGAATATAGACAACATACTAACAAAATGCTAGCAACCAAATCCAGCAATGTATTAAAGGAATTATATTTCTTGACCAAGTGGGATTTACCATAAAAATGCAAGTTTGACCTCCCCTAAAATCAGCCAATGTAATATACCATATTATACAGTAAAGGACAAGATCTTCATGATTATCTCAAGAGATGCAGAAAAAAAGCCTTTGACAAAATATAGCACCTTTTACTGATAAACACTTAACAAACTAGGAATTGAAGGAGACTTCCTTAACCCAATAAAAGCCATCTATAGATTACCCACAGCTAACAAATAATGTTTAAAGACTGAAAGTTTTCCCTTTGAGCAGAGAGCAAGACAAAAACTTCCATTCTCACCACTTCTGTTTAACATTGTATTGGAAATTCTATACAGGGAAATTGAGCAAGAAAAAGTTATAAAAGACCTCCGGATTAGGAAAGAAGAAGTAAAGCTATCTCTATTTCTATTCACCTATAATGTGCTGCATATTATCTTGTGTATAGAAAATCTTAAGAAAGCCACAAAAATACTATTAGGACTAATAAGTCAGTCGGTTTACAGAAAATAAGTTCAAATCCAAAAAATATTTGTATTTTTATAAACTGGCAATGAAAAATCCAAAAATGAAAACCATTCCACTTATAATAGCATCAAAAATATAATACTTGGGAAAAAGTTTAGCAAAGAGTAAAATCTTGTCCATTGAAAACTATCAAGGGGCATCTGGGTGGTTCAGTCGTTAAGCGTCTGCCTTCAGCTCAGGTCATGATCCCAGGGTCCTGGGATCGAACCCCGCATCGGGCTCCCTGCTCTGCAGGAGGCCTGCTTCTCCCTCTCCCACTCCCCCTGCTTGTGTTCCCTCCCTCCCTGTGTCTCTCTCTGTCAAATAAATACATAAAATCTTTAAAAAAAAAAAGAAAACTACCCAATATTTTTATTGAAATTTTTAAATTTCTAACTTTTAAAAAAAATGTTTTTTAAAATATCAAACTAATGGAAAAGTATCACATATTTATGACTCAGAAGACTATTATTATTGCTATGACAAAATTCCCTGAATTGATCTACAGTTTCAATATAATCTTCATTAAATAACAATAACAACAGTAATAACAAAAGTTCAGGATGAAAAAAAAAAAAAAAAAGTTCAGGATGAAATCATCTTCTGGAAGATTATGATGCTACGTTTTTGCTCTAATAGGTGAATTTCAGAATCTCCTATCTGTTGATGGCAAAATATTGCTATATTTTTACAGATGGTATTGAACCAGCCTTTCAATGCTCAAACTTGGACTCCAGGAGAGAAGAGTTCAACTTCCTATTTCCTCACTCTGATTTTACTAGTGTAGCCTTGATTCTACAGCAAAGAAGGTAAGATACAGAATCATCATAAAATCATTCATTTATGTAGAGCAAATTTAGTTTGCCACTCTGGTGAAAACAATTTAAAATCACTGCTTGAAAAGTTTTTTTTTTCTTTTTCTGTTTTTTTAATTTTATTTTATTTTTAAGATTTTATTTATTTATTTGGCAGAGAGAGACACAGCGAGAGAGGGAACACAAGCAGGGGGAGTGGGAGAGGGAGAAGCAGGCTTCCCGCCGAGCAGGGAGCCCGATGCGGGGCTCGATCCCAGGACCCTGGGATCATGACCTGAGCCGAAGGCAGACGCTTAACAACTGAGCCACCTAGGCACCCCCTTTTTCTGTTTTAAAATGTTACTCAAGTGGTTGGCGCCATAGCTCAGGGGTTAGAGCACTGGTCTTGTAAAATGTTACTCAAAATGTAATGATCCATGATAAAAGCTACAAATTCTTTCAAATCATTTGGTGCTGAGGATAGATTTCCGTAGCTACGGCAAATTTATAAAACACATCTATCATTTTAAAAATATTAACGAAAAAGAAAAATGATAGGGTGTCTGATTCCTCTTCAACAAAGAGGTTCATGTAACCTTTCAATTGGTACAATTTAGTCACGATGATATCACATACTGAAATCTAACGATGTTGCTTATGAGAGTAATTTTTTTCTCCTTCTTTTCAATAATAAGAGGAAATATTCAGTACTAATAACACCTGGAGCTTCTACTGATTTAGAGTTTGAAAGGAAAATTAAGTCTGTTTCTTTAATTAGCCCTAATAGCTTCTAATAGAAGTAATGGTGTAAACAGAGTTTCTAGGAGGGGAGCCTAGAAGCAATTTACATCAGTGTCAAACACAAATTGTGCCTAAAGGTTTTGCATTCAAATAACTCAAGCTAAGTTAGGAAGAACTAGTATAATTAAACCTGCATATAAACCAGATTCAGATTAAAAACAACACTTAACGTCAAAGAATATGCAAGTCTCACATCTGAGAGTGGCTGCTTTCAAAAATATGTTTAAGTGAATTTTATTTTAATAACCACAGTATCAAATACTTTATTTTATCAATACATAAAACAGAGTAAGCACATTAAAAATCATAGTATGTATTGAATTATAGATACAAGAATACCAATTCAGCCTGGAGACATTGCTAGATGCACACACAGTGTTTTCTTCTTGACTCTTCTCGACTAGGTCGACTTTTGGGTTCTAATTTTCAAATTCTGTCTTTTAATGGAAATTTACGTTTGCTTCTCCTAGAAGTCAAAGTAACTCTCCACCAGGAACCACAATATCCCCCTTCCAACTCCCCTGGATTACTCTGAGGGTTTCAGGTTCTGCTCCTCTGCTTTATCCACTGGCTAAATGCTTAGTCTCACTGTTGCTATCAGCATTCTTTTCTTCGTGATGACTTGGGTTAGTGTTTGCTTGCTCTTGCCTTTTCAGTTGCTATTACTTCTTTGCAGATTTCATTTTTCACCTCAAGTCAGTCTCTCTCTTTCTCCTTAGTCTCTTAATTTCCTGTTAGCTCAGGAATGCAATGAAAATTGTGTTTTTATTTTTGTTTTTATTTTTTATTTTTTTAAAGATTTTATTTATTTATTTGACAGAGAGAGTTAGTGAGAGCAGGAACACAAGCAGGGGAGTGGGAGAGGGAGAAGCAGGCTTCCCGCCGAGCAGGGAGCCCGATGCGGGGCTCGATCCCAGAACCCTGGGATCATGACCTGAGCCGAAGGCAGACGCTTAACGACTGAGCCACCCAGGCACCCCGAAAATTGTGTTTTTAGCAGGATGTATTCTTTTGCATTGCAAATGACCATTACCAGCATCTATTTTAAAACATTATTTTGTCACTATTTCGAAGAGTGAAAGTATAATAAACCTCATATACTGGCTTTAAATGCGTAGGGGATAGAAAAAAAGAGCAAATGACATGACAATCCTGCCGATTCACACAGCATAAACTGAAGAGGGATGTTGGATATTCTCAACCGACAGCCATGTCATCATCATTTCCTTGCTTACTTACTTACTTACTTAAAATTAATTGGTTCACCTTCTTCTCTAAGCCTTAGTTTGAGAACTCTGAAGTGGGGAAAATAATAATACACAACTAAAATTATTTCATGCATGTTCTTAGCTGTTTTACACATAGTAAATGTTCGGTATACGGCAGCTATCATTTATCACCGTTATCATTACTTATTAGATAATGCAGAGTGAAGTAACAGGAGAGGACAAGGAAAATACAAGAATAATAAGAAAGGTAATCAGAGACAAAAATGTAGTTGTCTATTGAGTAAGATACAAAAAGAACAGGAAGTTGAGAGGAATAGAGAGATAAAAAAGAAAGATAAATAGTCATGGACTTGGAATAAGATAGAGATAAATAGATATTTAGGTTCAGATAAATTAAAGCAGATAAAAACAAGGAAAATAGAATTCTGGAGAAACAAATTCAAAGAAAAATAAAGAGGCAGAGAGAGATTGTAGATACTGATTTGAATTACATTTGTAAAGATTTACACTTAAGTCATTGAGCTTTAAGAAACCAAATATCAATGATCATAAACTTTCTTTAATACAGATTATTTCTAAAGTATTTTCAATTATTGTGAATGTTATTGCAGCTTTCCATCAGTCCAAAACTCACTCTAAATTTCATTCTAAACTCATTTCTAAATTCACAATTATATAAAACAATATTTGATATATTAAATATCTCTTTTTCAAAGGATATACAAAAATTCATATTTAAGGTGGTCAAATGGCATCTAACTGCTTAATTTTTATTCAGTTTTATTCGTTTCTTTATACTACCTATCAATTGTCCCAAATTATACAAACAGCAATGTTTACAATTCTAGTATTAGCAATGGAAAGAAAAGAAAATCCAGAGAGTTCCTATGTCATTTGATTCCTTGAACACAACATAAAAATAACATAAAATAAGGAGCATGAGCAGGGGGAGGGGCAAAAGGAGAGGGAAAGAATCTCAAGCAGACTCCCTGCTAAGCATGGAGCCTCATGCTTAGATCTGAGATCATGACCTGACCTGAGCTGAAATCAACAGTGAGTCGCTTAACCCACAGAGCCACCCAGGTGCCCCCCCACCGCCTTTTTTGTGGTTGCATTTTAAAAATTTATTGAAATGTCTGGCATATAAGAGTAAACAAATGTATGAATGAATCATTGAATATATAGAAGGTAATGAACTAGGAAGGAAACTGAGAATTATGGAATATCTTCCAGATGTATTAAGAAACTTTGTATGTCATTTAATACTCACAGATATCTCATGTAATAGGAATTACCATGCTCATTTTCAAAGTAAAATCAGGTTCAGAGACTCTTAGTAATTCACTCAAGGTCACATTGATATTCAGTAGTATAATCAGGCTTCCCATTACAGTTTAACTTATTTCAAACCCATTAACTTCCTACTACATTGTGCAACAACCCCACTATAAAAATACAATTTTCTGAGTCAAATGATTAAACACTTTATTCAGCTTCAGGAATTCTACCCTTCTTCAACAACTCATTAATATAAAGAATTATTCTCTATGCTGCAATTTACCTCTTTGTATTCTTCTTATTCAAATTAAATTGAATATAGTACATAGAGAATTACTCAAGCAGTCCAGAAAACAAGTTTCTTTTCCCATTTATAGCATCAAATAGCAATCTAACTTTGGGCAATTTAATAAACTTTATTAAAGTTAACTCTTTTATCAAGTGAGATTTGGATCAAAATATCTCTAATAATCTATTTATATAAATTAAAACCTTCATCAACATTTTCATCTTGTATATCCAAATATAAATCATAGCATGTTATAAGTTAAAGAACTTTTTCATAATTTTTCCTACATCTGAGTATTAAGTATCTTCTTTTTCATTTCCAGTGTATTTAACATGGTGTGGATAATTCCTTTTTTTTTTTTTAAGATTTATTTATTTATTTGAGACAGAGAGAGAGCAGAAGTAGGGGTAGGCGCAGAGGGAGAGGGAGAGAATCTCAAGCAGATTCCACACTGAGGGTGGGGCCCAATGCAGGACTTGATCCCAGGACCCTAAGATCATGACCTGAGCCAAAATCAAGAGTTGGCCACTTAACTGATTGAGCCACCCAGGTGCCCCTTATAAAAAGGAAAAATAAAAGTAACTTAATCTTATAACTTAGATACAAATTCTATTATTATTTTTGTTTTTTTCCTCCTAGGCTTTATTCTAAGCATATGTATGTTTTAGAGTCAAGTACATATCATATAGTTTATCTTTCATGTTGGATATTTTTACATAATATTTAAAAGTACCTGTGTTCAAGGTTATTTAAAATTATTAACTAGAATAATCACGAATGCATGTGGTACAAGCCTATGGCTGTACCATAATATTCTCAAACATTCCAAGAATGAAGAATATTTAAGTGTTTACAATTTAAATATATATCTCAAGGTATTTTAAATATAGAGCACCAGATGAAATAAAAACAAAGATGTACGGCGATCCCTTTCATACACTATTGTCTCCGGAGAACTGTCTTATTCTTTCTGTGATTCAAAGGAAAGAGAATAAATGATTAAATGTGACAGTGTGAATGAGGCCTAATCCTTCTATTTATATAGAAAAGTGAAACTTCTTTTCTTTTTTCTTTTCTTTTCTTTCTTTTCATTCTGTAACTTATTTTCTAACAATTCAAAAAAAGAATCAAAATGCTTTGAAAATTTGGGAGACTACAAAATTTGGCAGGTTGGTAAGGGATAATTATATTGAAAAAGTGAAAATGGCAGGGTAAAGTGAAAAGAAACACTCTGAGGGAACTCTGGAAGTTTCTATTTTTCTTACATTCTACTAGGTCATTTAAAAAATGTCTTTGGTCTAAATTAGATTTTTTTTAAGGCAAAATGTGATATATCAGTATATTTAAAGATTACATTTTCTTTTAAAGTTCATTTTCTTTTACTTAGCTAATTCAAAGATAGTTTGGAATATTTCAATAAATAGCACATTTATAATTTTACTTTTTAAGTTCACATATCTTTGTAATTAAATATTAAGTTACTTTGGTTTGTATCATCTAACTAGAGTAATCATGACCTGCCTCTAAATACTGCTTGCAGCTGTGAAAAATAGGGAGGTTCCTGGATATAGAAGCTTCTGTTCCTGTGGAGTTGAGGTGTGTGACCTTCCTAGTGTGCATGTGTGCATGTGTTCACCAACCTGGAAGCTCTCTGAATCCAATCCCCTGCTTTTGGGATTTTATAGAGGCTTCCTCACATATGCATGACAAATTAACTTCATTTCCAATTCCTCTCTCTTCTGGAGGATGAGGGGGTAAGGTGCTGAAAGCTCCAGGCTTCTTCTCATAGTTGGGTCTTTCTGGTGATCAGCCCCCATCCAAGAGCCATTCAGGAGTCCATGCAGAGTCACCTTAATGAACAAAAGATGCTCCTAGTGTTCTTATCATGTAGGAAAAAAAAGTAAGGTCAAGTGATATTTAAATAATTTCAAGGAAATTTGAAAGTAATCTTTTAAAATTGTCCCCATAGAAATTTTCCAAGGGAGTAGAGAAATTCATTGCCTTGAAATGGTTCAGAGATGAAAAATGTAATAATATGCATTTCCTAATCTATAACTCTGGTCTGTGTATTTCTCAGAAACCACTTGATATTCTAATTATACATTAAACTTGTATCATATTATAATCTTATTTATTCTGTAATATCCATTCCTTATTGTCTAGCTCCTCCTTGCAACATTTGTACTTTAGGTATTTTTTTGTACTTCAGATATTTTAAATACTGCATTGTTCATGGTAAAAGCAAAATGTTTTAAAAGAAATTATGTTCTAATTTAATCACTTGTAGTCTAAGTCTAGATTCCTTACAAGAGGTGTTATTCAGTTGAGTTGATTCTCTCCCTTGCAATAGAGGTAGGCACTAAACCCAGAATGGGCCTTTCTATACCCTTGGTCACAGTCATTGTTTTGGGGATAAGAATGAGAGTGGGTCAAGGCACAAAGTAATTCTTCATTTCTTGACTACTCTAAAGAGGTCCTCTCTTTATGATCAAAGATATGAACAGAAAGAGAAATATAGACCTAATGCCAATATTTTGAACAAAATTCAGCTGTACTTGAAGCCAGAAGACTCCTGGATTTTTCAGTTTACCTAAGTCAATATATACTCCTTGTAAACAAGATCGATTGGGGTTCTGTCTGTTATCAATGAAAATTTTTATCTAATGTAAGAGGAATTAAACTTAAGTGTAGAATTCCAGGAATATCATCTGAGAAGAAAAATTAGCTTTCCTGGTTTGTTTTGATTTAAAAAAATGGGCATCCCTCACCATAAGCTGTCTTAGTTAAGTCATCTCTATGTCAGATATGGATTTTAAAATGTTGGTTACCATTTAGAAAATTGGTTACTCCATTATCACCCATGTTAGGTATCATCTATATTTCTAAATGGAGAATGCCATTGTAACTCATATATTTTGGTAAGAACAGCTTCTGACTTGAGAAAAGCAAGAAATTTGGCTCAAAGAGCTAATCACTGTCCTTGCACATCTTAGTCTTTGTGTAAATGTACTCTTTTTAAAAGTAGTATATAAAAGACAAGTTATATACTTATCTGATACCTCTGATCAAGAATCTTCCAAAGCATTCTTCTCAGATGGTGATAAAGATAGATAGTGAACAATATCTTCTTTAACCTCCTGTCAGTGGCTTTGCCAAGGCACATGAAATATGGCAGATTTACAGTGTATCAGTAAATGAGTGTAAATGACCATCAGACATTTCATCGTTACAGTGGTTAGAGTCGTTTGTTATAAAAATCTAACACAGGTCCTTGATTGATTTCTTAATATTCACTTAGTACTAGTATGAGTTTGGCTGTATATATTATTATGAAGCTCAGAGATCTATGTTACACTTGAGCAGGACATATCCTATTTATATTGCTTCTAATCTCTTGGGAAAAAAAGCATAGTATCTGAATCAAATGTAGTCTTAAAATATTTTTTTTAAGATATTTAATTTCAGCTGTTAATTTCAGCTAGCAATTGTAGAACATAGCACCTTGATACTATTAGGAAAAAAAAGTTAAAATAAAGATATGAATAATAGTCTCTTGCTGTACCTGCCAACTTGTTATGGTGGAAAAATGTTAAGCAGTAAAGCTGAAAAGAGTTAACTGCTTTTATTGACTAGAAATATTTAGGCTGTGACAATAGCAATGGGAAGTCAAACTACATATATTTAGAATTTTTCAAAAGACACCATTTTGTGTTCTAGGTGCTTTTTTATGTAATTATTTCTTAGTCTATAATTCTTAGAAATGGGAGTGGATTAAAAAGGGAGATGAGAAAATAAATTATCAAAAAAACAAAGAAAAGAAATCACAGAGGAAGTGATCTGATTTTTCTAGAGTGACCAGTCTTACTAGAAGTTTCCTTACCATACTTAATTGTGGCATAGGAGTGAATTGACTTTCTAAAAATATTGAGAGTAAAGATGAAATAAGTCACTGGAACTTAAGCATCTGTGTATACAAGAAAGCTTATATCAACGGAGATGTGAAGTCATTAGAATGAGTCCTATGTAGCCAAGAATCTAAACTGGTAAAAATAGTTCATGTATGTGGTTTGGGGAGAAAATAAAATACATTAAGACATTAACACCATGTTTCTACAGCCTAGCTCTTCAGTCAGGATTCAGTGAGGCAAGCAGAGTCACTATGGGTATGATGGGATAAGGGATTTACTGGGCTAATTTGACATTTTACATTTATGGATGAAGGTTGGACAGCCAAAGCCTGCAAGGAGAAACTAGGAAGAAAGAAGTCAGTCACTAACTAGTCAGTCTGCAAAGACAAGCACTTCTGCCCCCAAATGTGGGCTTGGGAAGAAGAAACTTATGGTGAGATCTATGGGCAGTTGCTGCCTCTGAGTAACTTTATCTCTTTCCACAGCTAAGCATATGGTGGTGAGCTTAGGGTCTCTGTTGTTCAACAAGTTCAACAATCTGAAAGAAGAGCTAAAGAGATCAAAGAGAAATTGAAACCCATGGATGTGTGACAATCTTCAGTAATGGCCCCCTGCTTCTTTTCTGTTTTCCAAATCTTTTGGCCAACTCTCACCTAGGATCATGCAAGGAAGAAGATTCTGGAAAATATTGTTCCAGCTTAACCGAATCATGAGAACACAAACCGTGACCAATGTTTTTGCCCTTTTGAATACCAAGTTGTCTAAAACCAGCCTTTAGAAGAGGGAGTTTTACAAAGAAAGTGTACAACCTTGAGAAATGCATTCAGAATGGCACATATTCAGTAGAGGAGATAGGCAACATTTTAACTTGATTAAATCTAACCAATTTTGACGAAAACTTCGGTATTTATATAAGTATAGCTTTTGACTGTGACTATAAAAGGATGGCCCATATTAACTAACTCCAATATAGAACAGTGTAATATGACAAAAGCAAATTACAAATGATTGAAGAGTTGTTTTCCTAATAGACAGAGGAACTGTCTTGCACTTAGCAGTGAAACATAAAGAATGAATATACAAATGTAAGGAGACTGAGACAGATGAAAGATGCAACCAGTTGTAATAGCAGCAGGAACTAAAGAAAAGTAGCACCCATTACAGCTTGAAGAAATTAGTGTGTAGGGAATCTGAGAGGCCCTGGGACCAATAACTTTTAAATACCACTGCCTCAGGAGAAAATTACTAGTTTGGAGAGACAATAGAGATTCCAAGGACAGAGTGACAAAACAGAAAACTGGGACAGAACAGGACATTGTCTTTGGCTACTTTTTGTTAAAATATTTAGACAATTCTTGACAAAAGAAAAATGGGCCACTAAACAAGAAGAGGACTATTAATAGATCATAAAATAAATATGCATATCAATATACATATTACCATATTAGTTATTTTATGACCATTTCCTTGTAGTGGTATTACAGATTATTTTAGAATTGGTCTTTAATTCCTAAGCACAATTTGAAGTAATCCATTTGTTGTAATCCATTTGTTGTTAAAATAGAAATCCTTTCATCCAAGTGAAATCAACTAACCATTTGGAAATGATCTTGACATACTTACTGGTGACTGCTAAACAACTGGCACATTTACAGTTTATTGAGCTGTCTTTCAAATGTGAACTGACCATAACTGGTGTCTCTCCCAGAAACAGTCTTATATGTGGTGCTGCATAACCCAACTGGAATTTATCAGACATTTTCAACTCTTCAACCCCTACCCTCCTCTTTTATCACAGTGGTTGGGAAGCAGAAGCTGCATTTGTTATTCTCCCTTGAAGCTACAGTTCTGCAGCTATTTACATAATAGAAATAAAGAACACACTCTTGGAATTTGAAAGAAATTTTAACTTAGACCATTTTCTTGCACTTTTGATGTCTCGAAATCAAGATCCAACATGTATGAATATTTGTAGCAGATTCCATATTTTTGTGCTTAGCTCTAAGTTTCATAGATACGAGACAAACATAGAGGGTGTGTAACTGAAGATTCCTTACATTCTGCGTTTCTAGCCCTTCAATCAATATTGTAACCACAAAATTCCTTGTATTAAATTCTTGTTGGTTGAAATACCTCAAGTGGATTCTTACACTGTTTGTTTCATTATACGCTGACAGATACTCAGGTACCTCTTAGAATCCTTATTTGATCATGCTTACACTGAAATCCTAATAAAACACCACAGTAGAAACTGAATTACAACATTGTAATATAATATCCACTTTATTTGGAAAAGAAAACATGACCAGTAGGATTGTGAGATTATGACTGAATAGTTTCAAATATCAAAGTAACCTGAGAACATGAACAGTAGGGCTTGCCTTAAACTTTTGTGTGATCTTGCTCAATTGGCCCAAATCATCTGCACTTAGAAATAAGATGAGTCATGTGCAAACATTGGAATACTCCTAAGCAGCAATTATGAGTTACTTTCAACAATTACATTTGAAGTTATTTAAAGGTAATGTGATAGTATTTTTTTTTAAGTTTTAATTTATTTATTTGAGAGAAAGAGAGAGAGAGCAGGAACACAAGCAGGGGAAGTGGGAGAGGGAGAAGCAGGCCTCCCACAGAGCAGGGAGCAATGTGGGGCTTGATCCCAGGACCCTGGAATCATGACCTGAGCCGAAGGCACACGCTTAATGACTGAGCCACTCAGGCGCCCCAGGGTGATAGTACTTCTTACCAAAGCAGATATTTTTGACTCTACAACTTAAAAAAAAAAAAAAGGAAACAAATAGGGGAAATGTATTTAAATTAAATCAGTTATTTGGGGAAAACTGGTCTATTATCTGTTTTTTTCCTACCATTATAATGTTTCAGTTATGTTTAATATTAAAGACTCACTCATTTGATCTGTTGGTTGGCTTATTTAATTCAGAATATGGTATCCAAACTTGCTTTACTCCTTGGCTTTTCACAGTTTAAATTAAAAATGTTTATTAACTAAAGGCTCAGTCTGCCCATATCTTAAGCAAAGTAGTCAATACATTGGCAATCTCATATTCAGCAGCTGATAGGCTCTGCAATTACTCTTGCTGAAGACCTGGTATTCGGTGTGCAGGAAAGCCCTGGTTATATGTAAGTCCACTGTCTTTTCTTTCTCTCTTTCATCACTACCCTTCCCATTGCCATATTGCTACATCAGTATAACTAAACCTCATCCAGCCTTGATATCCTTGCTCAATACTTACGTGTTCAAATCTGGTACTACATCAATCAAAAACAAGCTAGTTGGAGCCTTGACACTCAATCTTCCTTTTGTCAATCTCCCTCAAATTGTGCTCCTTCAGCAGTGACGCTATTCTAAGCAGGCTGGTCCACTATCTCCTGTCTGATTCCAAGCATTGCTTATCACCGATCATCTCACTGTATCATAACTCAACCATTTTGATGGGTCTGTTAAGTTTTCCAGGGCTGCCCAAACCAAGCCAGAGTTAAGTATGACCTCTTGGAAACAATGCAGTTCTGAAGTACCATATTGTTCTGCCAAACATGACATCCCTAGTCAAGTTACCTTCATCTGTCTTTTTGCTCCTGGATCCCATTTGCTTCAATGCCTACACATTTTTGTCTGAAAGCCAGCTTTTTCTCTCTGGGACATGATGAAAGCATTTCAGTTTTCCTTTTCTGTCATATTTCATGGATCTCATAAATCTTACACTCCTTGAGAGCAAGATAAATGGCTTTCAAGCATATAAAAACTTATTTAAGCATGTTTTCCTGGATGTGTAGCTTTTTATCCTGAACAATTGGAAGTTTATATGAAGCTAAATAATTATCAACAGATAGTATCAGACTATTTCATATGCTAGGAGCAAAAGAAAAATTGATTAAAAAGACTTTCAAGCTGTTCTATAGCACATAAACTCTTTATAGCCTTTATACTTTTTGATTTCTCAACAAATCTTCCTGACCTGCTATTTCAATGAAAACATCTTCCCCAGAAGTTTACATAGATCAGAAACATGGGACAAAGAAATGTTAGATGTCTTCTTGTCTATAACACCTACTTGCTTCACATATTTTTCTTATGAAAAGAAAATCCCTTTATGATGTATTAACTGCTATCAATTATAATGAGTACTATTTGTATTTAAGATATATTTGGCATACTCAGAGTTAATTTTGCTGACACATTAATAAGAAGTTATAAAATGTAAAATAGGAAAACACATATTGAAGAAAAAATATGCAAAATAAATGAATGCTTAATAGTTGTACATGAATGCCCATTACTAGAGAAATATTTGCATAATTGAAAAACAATCCTGTGTAAATTCTATTTTCTTGATCTTCCTTTCATATTTTTAATAATTCAATAAATTAAGAAAATAATTTATATGATTGCATACAAGCCCTGAAATTCTATAGTTCTAGGAATACATAATAAGCCGAGATCTCATACACTTAATTCAGTAAATATGTCTCAAAAGATAGTGCCTCATGAAAAGATAAATTGCTCTCATCATTTCGTTGAATTGTAAAACTGTCTTATCTTGAAAATCAACTTAATATAAAACTCTCATAAAATTCTTTTTTTTTTTTTTTAAAGATTTTATTTATTTATTTGAGAGAGAGAGAATGAGAGAGAGCACATGAGAGGGGGGAGGGTCAGAGGGAGAAGCAGACTCCCTGCCGAGCAGGGAGCCCAATGCGGGACTCGATCCAGGGACTCCAGGATCATGACCTGAGCCGAAGGCAGTCGCTTAACCAACTGAGCCACCCAGGCGCCCCTCTCATAAAATTCTTAAAAAAAACAAGTAAAACATCAAACTATCTTTAAATAAAATAAAACTATTTGAAAGTTAAGCATTCTTCCAAAAGGCTGAGCACACATTGAATATATTCTTAATGGGAAATTTCCAAAAATAATTGAACTGTATGGTGATGTGTAATAAAAAATAGATATTCTGAATTGTGACTTTTTAAAAATCTAAATTCCACTAAGTTTAAACTAGAAGTTATAATTCAAGTGCATTTTTATTCTTTAAATCTATTACTTTTACCATTATGGCTAAACCACCCATATATTTTATCCCTCTTCAATCCATACCTAAATGTCAAATAAAGAAATGCACTGTTAATATAATGTAATTATTTGTAACTTGGGTTCTTTGGCAATCTAAAAATAACTTTAGACAACAAAAGCAAAAATAAACAAACAAACAAACAAAAACCAAGTGGGACTACACTAACCTTAAAACCTGCATGGCAAAGGAAACCATCAACAAAATGAAAAGGCAACATACTGAAAAGGAAAAAAAAATTGCAAATTATATGTCTGATAAAGAGTTAATATCTAAAAATATAAAAAACTCATACAACTCAATGACAAAAAAAATCTGACTAAAAAAAATGGACAGGGGGGCGCCTGGGTGGCTCAGTCGGTTAAGCGGCTGCCTTCGGCTCAGGTCATGATCCCAGCGTCCTGGGATCGATCCCCGCATCGGGCTCCCTGCTCAGCAGAGAGCCTGCTTGTCCCTTTCCCTCTGCCTGCCGCTCTGCCTGCTTGTGCTATCTCTCTGTCAAATAAATAAATTAAAAAAAAATTAAATTAAATTAAAAAAAATGGACGGGAAATATGAATAGACACTTTTCCAAAGAAGGCACAGATGGCTGATCGGTACATGAAAAGACACTCAACATTATTAATTGTCAGGGAAATTAAAGTAAAAAAAATGAGATATCATCTCACACTTGTTAGAATGGCTAATATATAAAAAAAAAAGACAAGAAATAACAAGTGTTGGCAAGGATGTGGAGAAAGGGAAACCTTGTGCATCGTTGGTGAAAATGTAAATTGGTGCAGCCACTATGGGAATCAGTACGGAGGCTCCTGAAAAAAATTAAGAATAGAACTACCATACGATTCCACTTCTGCTTATCTATTTAAAGAGAATGAAAACACCAACTTTAAAAGATAGGCACCCCCATGTTCATTGTAGCATTAGGTACAATAGCCAAGACATGGAAACAACCTACATGTCCACTGGTGGATGAGTGGATAAAGAAAATGTGAAATATATATACACAGTGGAATATTCCTTAGCCATAAAAAAGAGTGAAATCTTGCCATTTTCAACAACATGGATGGACCTTGAGGGCTTTATACTAAGTGAAATAAGTGAGGGAGAAAAAGATAAACACTATGTGATCTCACTTATATGTGGAATCTAAGAACAAACAAACAAAAACCAAGCTTATAGATATAGAGAACAGATTGGTGGTTGCCTGAGGCAAGGAGTGGAGTTGGGTGAAATGGGTAAATGTGGCAAAGGTACAAACTTCCAGTTTTAAATGAGTACATCAAGGAGATATAACGTATAGCATGGTGACTATAATTAATAATACTTTATTGTATTTTGACGTACATAGGAGAGTGGATCTTAAAAGTTCTAATAACAAGAAAAAAAGATTTTATAACTATGTATGCTGAGAGATATTAACTACTTATTGTAATGATCATTTTGCAATATATACACATTTTCAGTCATTACATTGTACATCTAAAACTAATATGTTACATCAATCATACCTCAATAAAAAATAAGCAGTAAATGCAATACACTATATTGTTCATACATCTTACAAGAAGCATTAATTTATGATACAACATGTCAAATGCAATATAATAAACAGCTTTAGAAAAAATGCAGAACATAGTATACAATTTAAAAAAAAATTAGCTGGGGAGGGGCCAGGTGTGGTTGAGGAGATATGAGAATTGGGATCAGCAGCCGAAAAAGGTTTTGGTACCATCCCTGATTATCTGCATTACCTTGATTATTCTTTTAAGAAGTCTGACATAAAATCTTTCATAAAATGGGTGAGCTGGACTGAAAAATCTATTTGGCTCCTTTCAACTCTAAGATCTTGAATTTTTATGAGTCTTAGTTTTATAGATGTATTGCCATTTCTTTCTAAATCAAAAATCTGGACATATAATCTCCTGATGAAATTCTGTACTCCCCCATTTGTGAGAGGGCAGTTTAGGCAATGTGAAGATATCAAAATGATGATGTGAGAAAAACGGCATAGCATAGTGCCTGGAGCATAACAAGCATAGAACAAGTATTAGCTTCTCTTATTTTTACTCTCTATCTATACACACTATAGCTACAATGATTTCTTAATAGTAAATTTTAATGGGTAGAGGATGTGCCGGAGTTGATTCTGGAGAAAAAAAAAGTAAAGTATACAAACCCGTCTCCACCCTGTACGTGAAGTTGGCTCTCAATCTTTTCAGTTCACATCTAAGTGTCCTGGTCTATTCTGTTGTGTATGTCTGTTACTTATTTATTTATTTTTTTAATTTACAAATATATTTGTGGTTTAAGTACAAACTTGCACTGAGGATTACTTCACAGACAGGCATCCTAAGTAATATTGATTTGATCTGGCTCATAGGAAAGACTTCTTAAAAAAAAAAAAAAAAAAAAAGTGAGTCATCTGAGCAAAATATAAACCCTGAAACTTACTGTGTTCAACACTGAGAAGAGTTTCTCAACAAAATCACTTTCTATCTAGGTGCATATCACAATAACTCATGGAGCTTTTCCAAACTACAAGTACTGCTCTTAACCTGTCTGGTGAGTATGTATGGCACATTGCAAGTTCTTACCCCTTCTCCCTTCTGATAATTACTGCTGTTGTAGTATGGTGAGACATGATGTAACCTTCACGTAAGGATAAATGATAGTACAAATGGTTGAAAATGTAGCATACTGCTACATTTATTGATTAGTCCAAGGAACCTGTTGATCTTATGTAACTCTTCCCATTTTTACAGTATATCACCTTATCCAATGTATATCATTACAGTAGATGTTATGTAGTTTCTTGCTTTGATGCATTTACTAATGAAATGGCACTGAAAGTTGAATGAAGTGACCGTTTTTTAATTCCCACCATTTTCTAACCATGTGAACTTGGGCATGCAGTAGCCAAGCTGCCTGAGGTAGACATGTACAGGCATATATCATTTTATTGCAGATATTGTGTTTTTTACAGATTGAAGGTTTGCAACAACCCTACACCCAACAAATCTATTGGTGCCATTTTCCAACAACTTTGCTCATTTCATACCTCTGTGTCACATTTTGGCAATTCTTGCAATATTTTAAACTTTTTCTTTATTATTATATTTGTTATGGTAATCTGTGATCAGTGACTACAATTGCTGAAAGCTCAGATGATAACATTTTTTAGCATTGTTATTTTTTAGTTATGTACACTTTTTTAGACATAATGTTATTGCACACTTAATAGATTATAGTATAGTTTAAATATTTATAAACTTTTACATCCAGTAGGAAACAAAAAAAAAAAATCATTTGACTCTCTACTGCAATATTTGCTTTATTGTGGTGGTCTGGAACCAAACCCACAATGTCTCTGAAGTATGCCTATGTAACAAATAACTGTTACATATATCTGAAACTCCAGGCCATGCCAGAGATACTGATAGGAGCAAGCAGTTGTTTAAAATTATCTGTGCTAAATAAATTTAATTTTTTTAGATTCTTCAGAGTCAAATTTATTCTAATATTTAAGGAAGCTTGGCTGAGAAAATAAGCAATGATACTTTGAAAATATAGATGTATATTGAAGGGAAGGGGTGACAGTTAAAGATATTTAAGAGCTGCGAGTGAGTAGAGATGAAGACGGTAAGAGTGTAGAAGAGAGATAGAACAGAGAGTAATCAGAAGAAATTTGTTACAGAATTTAAGGGTCATACAACCAACGGCCACATAAACAAATCCCATGTGTTTTCAAAATTAACCACTCAAATCACTTACTGAACATCATGAATTTTCACTCAATGAATGTTTATAGAATGGATGAATAAGATATATATATATATATATACACACAATATTTTTACTGTGTGTGTATATATATATATATATATATATATATATATATATATATATAATAAAAGTGTTATGATTAATACTTTGGCCTCTACAGCATTTGAACCACACTGTAAGGAAACAAAATACTTCAAAGGGAAGATATTTTGATGAAAAAGTACTCAAAGTTGTTCAGTGTATAGAACAAAAACTCTATGACATAGAAAATATATTTGTCATATTCCTGCACTTTCTAAGTCACGACTGATTAATAATTTACTAAATGAAAAGAAGTTCTAAATTATGATTCTCAAAATTCCTGACCTTGTGGGATTTCCCTTCCAAGAAAAGGAACCAAAGCGAGTTCCAAAATAAATAGCATTCTAAGTTCTAATATGTCTAATATTTGGACAAAGTTGATTATTGTGCAAGATATTTTAATCATACAGTTATTAAAAGAAGTGACTCTATGAAGCGATAGATTAAAATTGCTGAAGTAAATTCTAAATTGTGGATTCTTGCATATTTTAGAATCCATTATAATTTGATTGTTTTTGTTTGATTCCCTCCCCCCCACCTTCGGGAGATTTAGGTAATGAGAGGAAAACTGTTCTGTTTTTTGTTTTTAATTTTTCCAGATTCTTTCATGTTAATCAGTTACCCTCAGTATAGACATTCACTCAGCCTCTGGAATGATCTGTAACTGCAAGTCTCTCAAGCTTACAGCTTATGCACAAGGCCACATACAATTAGGTTTTTGATCTTGCTCTATACTTCTTTTGATCAGCAGGCTCCAATAAAAACATAATGTGAGCCACGTATCTAATTTTCAATTCTGTTAGCCACGTTAAAAAACAAAATAAAATATCTATTTGGAAAAATAGATCTTATTTTTTAGAACAGATTTAGATTTACAGGAAAACTGATGTAACTAGTGCAGATAAAAAATGTGAGCTGAGATTCTCTTAGGGATTGCGCTGAATCCATAGACTAATTTGGAAGTATTGTCATTTTAACAATATTAGGTTTACCAATACATGAATATGAAATGTTCTTCCATTTATTTTGAATATCTTTTATTTCTTTCAACATTGTTTTTTAGTGCAGAGAATAAATTTTGCATTTCTTTTGTTAAATTTATTCCTATGTAGTTTATTCTTTTCGATGCTATTATAAGGGGAAATGTCTTAATTTTCTTTTTGGAATGTTCACTCCAAGCGTACAGACATACAATTGATTTTTGTAATCACCTTTACTGAAAATCTGCTGATTATAAATGTTAACCACATCTACAAAATATCTTTACAGCAAAGCATAAATTAATGTGTGATCAAATAACTGAGTGCTATGGCCTAACCAAGTTGGAAAATCAAAATAATCATTACCTTCCAACCCTTGTCAACTTAATACCCATACACATATCCTTAAACCATAATTAATCTTTAAGTAGTGACAACAGCAAAGTCACATTTCCACATAACATGGTAAAATTATCCTACATACAACCAAAAATGTATTAACCCTTTTCCCAAAAGAGAAAGCAAATTTCTTGGATGATATTCACTCTTCTCATAGTTACAACAAACATTGTGATGTTAACTGTATAAATACGTCTTATGTTATATGATAAAGGAATAAGAAGAAAGCATATATATCTGATGTATATCACATACACACAAATATATTCATAACAAAATAAGGAAGAAATATTCATAATAATTATAGTCTTAGTCTATGCACCTTGTCATGTGGTCATAGCTGGTATTTATAACTATCTTTTTCTAATACCCATTTGATATTCCATTTTCTTTCATAAACTACTTAAGCTATTTGTGGTTCTTTGGTTGGTGGGGTCACCCTAAATTTCACTCCTAAAGTAAATGGGCCATAAGTAGTCCTGCCTGGTTTTGAGTTGTTGTAATTATCCATTTTTTAATTTAAATTCAATTAGCCAACATATAGTACATCATTAGTTTCAGATGTAGAGTTCAATAAATAATCATTTGCGTATAACACCCAGAGCGCCTCACATCATGTGCCCTCCTTAATGCTCATCACGCTCACCCACCTCCCCTCCAGCAGCCTTCAGTTTGTTATCTATAGTTCAGTGTCTCTCATGGTTTGTCTCCCTGTCTGATGACTTCCCATTCAGTTTTCCTTCACTTCCTCTAAGATCCTTTGTGCTGTTTCTTATATTCCACATATAAGTGAAACCATATAATTGTCTTTCTCTGATTGACTTATTTAACTCAACATAATCCCCTCCAGTTCCATCCATATCAATGTAAATGGCAAGTATTCATCCTTTCTTATGGCTGAGTAAAATTCCAATGTGTATATATATATATACACACCACATTTTTATCCATACATCTGTCAATGGACATATCGGCTCTTTCCAGAGTTTGGTTATTGTGGACATTGCTACTATAAATATCGGGGTGTAGGTGACCTTTCTGATCATTATATTTGTATCTTTGGGGTAAATACCTAGTAGTACAATTACTGGGTCCTAGGGAAACTCTATTTTTAATTTCTTGAGGAACCTCCAAACTGTTTCCCGGTTTGCATTCTCACCAACAGTGTAGGAGGGTTCCCCTTTCTCTGCATCTTTTCCAACATCTGTCGTTTCCTGACTTGTTAATTTTAGCCATTCTGACTGGTGTGAGGTGGTATCTCATTGAGGTTTTGATTTGTATTTCCCTGATGTTGAGTGATATGGAGCAGTTTTTCATGTGTCTGTTGGCCATTTGTATGTCATCTTTGGAGAAATGTCTGTTCGTGTCTTCTGCCCATTTCTTGACTGGGTTATTTGTTTTTTGGGTGTCAGGTTTGATAAACTCTTTATAGATCTTGGATACTAGCCCTTTCTCTGATATGTCATTTGCAAATATCTTCTCCCATTCCGTAGGTTGCCTTTTAGTTTTGTTGACTGTTTCCTTTGCTGTGCAGAAGATTTTTATCTTGATGAAATCCCAATAGCTCATTTTTGCTTTTGTTTCCCTTGCCTTTGGAGACGTGTCTAGCAAGAAGTTGCTATGGCCGAGGTCAAAGAGGTTGCTGCCTGCTTTCTCCTATAGGATTTTGATGGATTCGTATCTCACATTTAAGTCTTTCATTCATGTGTAGAGTTTATCTTTGTGTATGGTATAAGAAAATGGTCTAGTTTCATTCTTCTGCATGCGGCTGTCCAATTTTACCAACAGAGTTTGTAGAAGAGACTGTCTTTTTTCCATTGGGTATTCTTTCCTGCTTTGTCAGAGATTAGTTGACAGTAGAGTTGAGGATCCATTTCTGGGTTCTCTATTCTGTCCCATTGATCTATGTGTCTGTTTTTGTGCCAGTACCATACTGTCTTGATGATTACAGCTTTTATAATAGAGCTTGAAGTCCAGGATTATGATGCCAACAGCTTTGCTTTTCTTTTTCAACATTCTTCTGGATTCTCAGGGTCTTTTCTGGTTCCATAAAAATTTTAGGATTATTTGTTCCAGCTCTGTGAAAAATGTCTATGGTATTTTGATAGGGATTGCACTGAATGTATATATTGCTCTAAATAGCATAGACATTTTAACAATTTTTATTCTCCCAATCCATGAGCATGGAAAGTTTTTCCATTTTTTTCTGTCTTCCTCAATTTCTTTCATTAGTGTTCTGTAGTTTTCAAAGTACAGATCCTTTACCTCTTTGGTTAGGTTTATTCATAAGTATCAGATGGTTTTGGTGCAATTATAAATGCGATCAATTCCTTAATTTCTCTTTCTTCTGTCTCATTGTTAGTGTATAGAAATGCAACTGATTTCTGTGCATTGATTTTGTATCCTGCCATGTTGCTGAATTGTTGTATGAGTTCTAGCAATTTTGGGGTGAGTCTTTTGGGTTTTCTACATAAAGTTGCAGGTCATCTGCAAAGAGTGAGAGTTTGATTTCTTCTTGGCCAATTTGAATGCCTTTTATTTCTTTTTGTTGTCTGATTGCTGAAGCTAGGACTTCTAGTACTATGTTGAACAACAGTGGTGAGAGTGGGCATCCCTGTCATGTTCCTGACCTTAGGGGAAAAGCTCTCAGTTTTCCCCATTGAGAATGATATTCACTGTGGACTTTTCATAGATGGCTTTTATGATATTGAAGTATATTCCCCCTATCCCTACACTGTGGAGAGTTTTAATCAAGAAAGGATGCTGTAGGATTTCTGACATCCTTTGAGCCACGTATATGTTCTGTGTAACACGTTCTGATCAATATCTATGTAAGGATCAGCTTCAAGGAAACATCTTAAAACAAAAGCTGACAACCAAGTGCTCCCAGAAGGGTCATCATTCCCAAAAGCACTGAAAGAGCCATCTTCCCTCTGATAGAGAAGTTCTCTCTGGTAAACTTGCCTCATAAATGAAAGGGCTTTTTCTTTTAACTTTTCTGTCAGTTGTCTCTTTTTAGTCAGGTAATCCAAAACATAAATATTGGGAGCAAAATTTATCGTGTTCTGTTCACCACAGCCATAAGGCATCCAAATCAATGAGGCTAAGACATTGATGGAAGAACCGAGGATATCTCCAATTGCAGTGATATGAAGTTCCCCCCTCACCCCCAGTGGTCTCAGTATATCCTTTTTAATTGGATAGCACTTCTTCCTTTTTAGTGGGGGGTAATTTTTTTTTTTTTTTAGTTGTGTTTTTTTTTTTTTTTTTTTTTTTCCACTCCAATTATAATCTCATCCCCCAACCTTTACCTTTCCTGTTTTTCTTCTGGAGAGAAGGAGAGAGGGAATGTGTGATTCAGAGCTTGAGGAGTGTACAGAAAACTGCCCTAAGGAGGAGTCTTGGGTGCACTGCCCTCCTTCTCACTTCCTCAGCCCCACACATTGGCTCTGGTTCAGGGATGCAAGTCAGAGGGCATGGCAGTATGTGCCCCGGGTGATTTAGACTAGAAGATCCTAGGCCAGAAGATGCAGCTTTGTTGGTAACAGGGGACGATTAACCAGGGCACTACAAGATCCTGTCGAAGACACGGCAGGCTGACCTCTCTGTGGTCTGGGAAAGAAGCTGGGGCTTGACAGGGACCGAGAGAGGTGAACATGACTGCTGACCTCAAGTATGGTAGGGGGTTGCCCCGGGTCCTTTAGAAGCTTTCCTAGACTCAGGTGTTTGAGCGCAGAGAGCCAGCTGTCTGGTGACATCTAATGCTTGTGTGAATCTTTAAGATATCTGAACTTTGAACACCTGGATAAATGGTTACCCTGTATTCTGAAGGGTAATATTCATTTATCTGGGTGAAATTTTTAAGAAAATTTTAAAGAAAAATTCCTTTCCTTCCACCTCCCTCCTTTTCCTCCTTTCTCTCTTTTCTTTCTTACTTTCCTTCCTTCTTCTTGTCTTCTTTTCCTTCTAAATACATTGAAATATTTAGATATATCAAAAATAAAGATCTCTTATTAAAAAAAACAAAAAGAAATGATGCTGTATTTTTTCAAATGCGTTTTCTGCATCAATTGAGAGGATCGTATGGTTCTTATCCTATCTTTTATTAATGGAGTGTATCACATTGATTGATTTGGGGATCTTGTACCATCCTTGCAGCCCAGGAATAAATCCCACTTGGTTGTAGTAAATAACCCTTTTAATATACTGTTAGATTTTATTGGCTAGTCCCTTGGTGAGAATTCTGGCATCCATGTTCATCCGGGGTATTGGTCTGTAATTCTTTTGGTGGGGTCTTTGTCTGCTTTGGGGATCAAGGAAATGCTGGCCTCATAGAATGAGTTTAGAAGTTTTCCTTCCATTTCTATTTTTTGAAACAGCTTCAGAAAAATAGGTATTAGTTCTTCTTAAAATGTTTGGTAGAATTCCCATGGGAAGCCATCCAACCCTGGGCTCTTATGTTTTGAGAGATTTTTGAGTACTGCTTCAATTTCCTTGCTGATTATTGGTCTGTTCAGGTTTTCTATTTCTTCCTGTTTCGGTTTTGGTGTTTATAAGTTTCTTGGAATGCATTCATTTCTTCCAGATTGCCTAATTTGTTGACATATAGTTGCTCATAATATGTTCTTAAAGTTGTTTGTATTTCCTTGGTGTTGGTCAAGATCTCTCCTCTTTCATTTATGATTTTATTAATTTGGGTCCTTTCTCTTCTTTTTGATAAGTCTGGCTAGGAGTTTATTAATCTTATGAATTCTTTCAAAGAACCAACTTCTAGTTGTGTTGATCTGTTCTACTGTTCTTTTGGTTTCTATTTCATTGATTTCTGCTCTAATCTTTATTATTTCTCTTCTCCTGCTGGGTTTAGGCTTTATTTGCTGTTCTTTCTCCAGTTCCTTTAGGTGTAGGTTAGGTTGTGCATCTGAGATATTTCTTGTTTCTTGAGAAATGCTTGTATTGCTATGTATTTCCTTCTTAGGACTGCCTTTGCTGCATCCCAAAGGTTCTGAACAGTTGTGTTTTCATTTTCACTTTTTCCATGAATTGTTTAAGTTTTTCTTTAATTTCCTGGTAACCCATTCATTCTTTAGTAGGATGCTCTTTAATCTCCAAGTATTTGAATTATTTCCAAATTTCCTCTTGTGATTGAATTCAAGTTTCAAAGCATTGTGGTCTGAAAGCATGCAGGGAATAATCCAAATCTTTTGGTACAAGTTGAGACCTGATTTGTGACCCATGATGTGATCTATTCTGTAGAATGTTCCCGTGCACTCGAGAAGAGTGTGTATTCTCTTGCTTTAGGATGGAATGCTCTATATATCTGTGAAGTCCATCTGGTCCAGTGTGTCATTCAAAGTCCTTGTTTCCTTGTTGATCTTCTGCTTAGATAATCTGTCCATTGCTGTGAGTGGGGTGTTAAAGTCCCCTACTATTCTACTATTCAATATATTTCTTTAATTTTGTTATTAATTGGTTGATATAATTGGCTGCTCCCAAGTTAGGAGCATAAATATTTCTAATTATTATATCTTTTTGTCATATAAACCCTTTATGTATGATATAGTGTCCCTCTTCATCCCTTACCACAGTCTTTGGTTTAAAATCTAATTTATCTGATATAAGGATTGCTACCCCAGCTGTCTTTTGATATCCATTAACATGATAAATGGTTTTCCACATCCTCACTTTCAACCTAGAGGTGTTTTGGGGTCAAAAATGAGTTTCTTGTAGACAGCATATGGATGGGTCTTGTTTTTTTTATCCAATCCACTACCCTGTGTCTTTTGATTGGAGCATTTAGCCCATTTTCATTCAGAGTAACTATTGAAAGATATGAATTTAGTGCCATTGTATTACCTGTAAACTCCCTGTTTCTGTAGATTGTTTCTTTCTGTTTTATTTCACTTTTGGGCTCTCTCTTCTCTTACAGGATCCCCTTTAATATTTCTTGCAGGGCTGGTTTAGTGATTACAAATTCTTTTATTTTCTGGTTGTCCTGGAAGCTCTTTTTCTCTCCCTCCATCCTGAATGAGAGCTTTGCTAGATAAGGTACTCTTGGCTTCATGTTTTTCTCATTTAACACCCTGAATATATCCTTCCAGCCCTTTCTGGCCTGCCAGGTCACCGTGGATAGGTCTGTTGCCAGCCTTATGTTTCTACCTCTGTAGGTTAAGGATCTCATGTCTCGAGCTGCTTTCAGGATTTTCTCTTTATCTCTGAAATTTGTAAGCTTCATTATTATACGTCAGAGTGTTGACCTATTTTTTTTTAAATTTTGAGGGGAATTCTCTGTGCCTCCTAGCCTTGAATGCCTGTTTCCTTCCCCAGATTAGGGAAGTTCTCAGCTACGATTTCCTCCAATATACTTTCTGTTCCTCTCTCTCTTTCTTCTTCCTCTGGGACCCTGATAATTCTAATATTGTTTCACTTTATGGTATCACTGATTTCTTGAAGCCTCCCTCATCGTCCATTAGTTGTTTTTCTTGCTTTTCCTCAGTTTCCTTCCTTTCCATCATTTTGTCTTCTATGTCACTTACTCTCTCTTCTGCATCATTTACCCTAGCTGTTGAGTGTCTATTCTAGACTGCATCTCAGTTAAAGCATTTTTAATTTTGGCCTGATTAGACTTTATTTCTGCTCTGAGACATTCTGTAGTGTTTTTAGTGCTTTTTTCAAGCCCAGGTAGTAATTTTATAATCATTATTCTGAATTCAATTTCTGACATTTTACTTATATCCGTATCAATTAGATCTATGGCAAAGAGTATTACCTCTCATTCTCTCTTTTGCTGTGACTTTCTCCTTTTAGTCATTTGTCCAGAGAAGAATAGATGAATGAGAAAAAAAATCAAAAATATCAACCATGACCCCAGCAAAATACACACTAGATAAATCTGAAGTGGTCAGGAACAACAACAAAAAAAGATAAGAAAAGAAAAAAGAGAGAATATAATCTCCTAAGTAGACAAAACAGGGTGATCCACTTAGTCTTGGGTGTATTTTTGTCTGTTTGTTGGAAGACACTAAATTCCAAAATTGTAAAGAAAGAAAAACTTATATATATTCAGGTTATTATATATATATATAATTGAATACAGTGAAAGAAGGCAAAAATACAGAATATATGTATAAAATATAAATGTAAATCTGAAAATTAAAAAAGACTTAAAAACAAAGAGTTGATAAAATGAGAAACTAGTTGAAAAGAAAGAAAAAGAAAAAGAAAATATTAAACTGAAAGACTAAAGACTCATGAGAAAAAAACCTCGAATTCTATATACTATTTTCCCCTCGCACAGGAGTTTTTCAGATCTGAGTGATCCATAAACCTAATATTCAACTGATGTTCCTGCTGGTCTTCTGGGAAAAGGGCCTGTTGCCCTCATCCTCAGGTGTCTTTGCCTGTGCAGAGTTGCACTGCCCCTTGCCAGGCGGCCAGGCTCAGTGTAAGCTGCTTTGGGTTTCTCTATGTGGCTTTTGTTCCCTGAATGTTTTCTGTGCCTCTTTAGAGGTTGAAAAAAATAAAAATAAAAAATGGCAGTGCCCCATATCTAGCCCTGGAGCTGAAAGATCAGGGCCCCCACTCTTCAGTGAACCTTCAGGGAAATGCAGTCAATCCCTTTTGTGTGCGCCAAACTCTGCAGTCTCCTGTGGTGCACATCTGCACCAATCCTCCCAGGGGAGGGAGGGGGGTTGCCATGGTTTTTCCACTTGCAGGACCCCTGCCCAGGGGGCTGTTACCAGATTGTGCATGTACCCGCACAATTCCTCCCTGGAGAATGAGGGTCCCCACTTTTCTGCTGCTTACAGGGCCCTTGCTCTGAGTACAAATGCCTGATAGTGCCACCGTTCTCATTTTATGGCAGACCGAGCTGAGTGCCCACTCCCAGTCTTGCTGATTGTAGCCTGTTTCCCTGCTCCAATGCTTGGCAACTCTGCCAACCTATGCACCCCCATTCTTTCTGTGACCCTGGGGATCCTGAGACTACACTGTCCCACTTAGGATTCTGCCGGGCTTTGCAACCTGAACATCTTTCAGGCAGGAACATCCCTCATGGGAGCAGACTTCTAAAAGTTCCAATTTTGTGCTCCACTGCTATATCACTTTCTGATAGCCAGCTTATGGAGGCTCCCTCCCCCCACCATTTATCTTCCTATATATCCCTTCAGATTCACTTCTCTGCCCTTCCTGCCTTGCAAAATGTGATCACTTTTCTATTTGTAGAATTCCAGCAATTCTCTTCTTCATCTCAGGTTGAATTCACAGGTGTTTAGAATGATTTGATAGAATGAATTCAAGAGACCAGATGAAACACAGATCCACTACCCTTCCACCATTTCCCTCCTTCCCTAGAAGCATTTTCTGCATTGATTTTAATCACAGAGCATGGTAGTACTCTTCCTTTTTATAAATATATATATATTTTTAATTTGAGATAAAGTGAGTGAGAGAGAGAGAGCACAAGCAGGGGGGTGGGGCAGAGGGAGAGGGAGAAGCAGGCACTCCACTGAACAGGGAGCCTGACACGGGGCTCAGTCCCAGGACCCTGGGATCATGACCTGACATGAAGGCAGATGTTTAACTGACTGAGCCACCCAGGTGCCCCCAGACATACTCTTCCTTGAGTAGCAAGCAGCCCAGTTTCCCCTTGGAGATCAGAGTCAGCAGTATAGGAAATCCTTTCTCTGCCTGCCTATTGATGCCGAGAAAGGTGGATCCTAAAGTAGCTGGGTGGCAGTTTTAATTTACAGTTCAAGGAATCATTGTGTTTCCTGATACAACTGCTCTTCCTTTGGAACTAACATCTCTAGACCCACAAACCATAAAGTAATAGGAACTGAAAATGAAAATATTTCTTAGTGGATCACCATGTATTAGACACAAATTCAAAGCATATACAACCTTGTAGAGAAACTTGCCACAGCCCTGCAAGCTATTGCCACCCAGCTGGCATTGTCTACATATTCAAAAGGCCATTCCACCATTGGACTGAGTGGATCATATGGGCCAAGTAGAAGAGGAGCTTGTGTAGCAGCCTGGATCTGTTACAAAACCTTCTTTTGGTCTGGGACCCAATCAAAAGTAGGAGCTTTTTGAATGACTTGGTAAATGAGCCAGAGTAGCACATCCAGATGAGGAATATGTTGCCTTCAAAATCCAGAGGCCCAGTAGGTGTTGTGTCTCTTTTTGTGTTATAGGAAATGTTAAATGCAGCTATTTATCCTTCACCTCAGAAGAGATATCTCAACGGGTGCCTGGATACTCAGTGGTTTAAGCATCTGACTTGATTTTGGCTCATGATCTCAGGGTTGTGAGATTGAGCCCCGTATTGGGTTCTGCACTGGGCATGGAGTCTGCTTAAGATTCCCTCTCTCCCTCTCCTTTGTCCCCCACCCAAAACCCCCCATACTCAATCTATCTCAAAAAAAAAAAAGATATATATAGATACCTCAACATGTTCCACACCACTGGCTCCCTAGAAATTTTACTGAGATATAAGGCACTGAATTTTTCTCTGATTTATTTCTCAACCTCTGGCATGTGAATGTCTTACCAGTAAGTCTAAAGCAGTGGCTATTTCTCAGTCACTGGGTTCAAACAGCATAATGCCACCAATGTAGTAGACCAGTGGGATATCTTATGGAAGGGAAAAGTGATCAAGGTCTCTGTGGACTAAATTATGACATATGACTACAGAGTTGGTATACTCAGGAAATAAGTAGCAGACATTCTTGTCTTATGTCTGATCTTAGGAGGAAACCATCTAGTCTTTCACCATTAATTTTGTTGTTAACTGTAGGGTTTTTGTAAATGTTATTTGTCAGGTTGATGAACTTCCCTTCTATTATTAGTTTGTTGATTATTTCCTCATGAAAGGATTTGGATTTTACCAAATGTTTTTCTACATCTATTGAGAGAATCGTGGGATTCTTGAGTTCTATTATTATAATATATTACATTAATTGATTTATTGTAATCAATTAGTATATGTGTCTATACTAACATCTGTGTGTACATATATCTCTAAAAATGTCTTATATGCAACCACCATATCTATATTAAGCTAAATATGAATTCATACTATCTCCAACTTTATTCCATTGCCAGATGGATCATTGCAGCCTCAGTGCTTACTTACCCATAATTCATGCTTCAACAGTGAGAAATCTGTTTGCCACCATCAACTGTTTATATACTTAATTATACATTTTCAATATACATGCATAACAGTATCAGAATACTTAACCTGTACCCCTGGAATATTATTTATTTTAGCAAATAAAATACAGTACTTACATGCAGTTATTTTGGCTTTCGATCTTATAGATGCCCTTGTTTCTAAAGTTACTTAGGTCAGCCATTCCATCTTCCTTCACTGAGGGTGTTCCATGTATTTGGAATTCCAAATTTGGTATTTCGATTAGATTCTCTTGTCAGAGTATGAATTCCTTTCTATGATTCTCTCAATTTCCTACATGATTTTTTAGAATTTGCATACATAAAGTCCACTCTTTCTACTGTAAATGTCTACGGGTTTTAATAAATGCAAAATATTGTGGATCCACCATTACACTATCAGAATAGTTTCACCACCCCCCAAATCCCCAAGTTTTACCTGTTTAAACTTTCTCTGCTGCCCTTCCAAACTCCTGGAAATCGCTGATCATTTTACTGACTATAATTTTCTCTGTTCAAGAATTCTGTCTAATTGGAATCACATGGTATTTAGCCTTTATAGACTGGCTTCTTTCACTTAGCAATATGCATTTAAGGTTTACCCGTGTATTTAAATGGATGTACCAGTTTGTTAATCTACTTACCTATTGGAGGACATTTTGGTTGCATTCAAGCTTTGGCAATTATGAATAAAGCTGTTATAAATACATTTTCAGGTTTTTGTGTAGACAAGTGTTTTTAAATTAGTTAGGTAAATACCTCGGTGTGCAAATGCTGGATTGCATGGTAATACCATGTTTATCTTTGAAAAAAACTACCCAATCACCTTAAAAAGTGGTGTACCAGTTAGCATTCCCACCCCAATGCATGAAAGGTCCTGCTGTTTCAGATCCTCACCAGCATTTGGTATTGTCAGTTTTTCAGGTTTTAGTCATTCAATAAATATAAGTATCTTATTACTTAATCTGCAGTTCCCTAATGCAGAATATTTTGGTATCTTTCTATATACTTGTTATCTGTATATTGTCTTGGTGAGATGTTCAGATCTTTGCCCATTTTTATTTGTGTTCATTTTCTTATCATTGAGTATTAAGAATTTTTTGCATATTTTGGATATAAGCCCTTAATCGGGATAATATTTATTTTAGTAATCATTTTATATAAAACAATGTAGATATTAAAATGTGTATTTTAAAGAACTGGCTCATTTGACTGTAGCAGTCGGTAAGTCTGTAATCTTTAGGAAAGACTGGCAGGCTGAAAAGTCAAACAAGAGTAGATGTTGCAGTCTTGAGGCAGAATTTCTTCTCCTCTGGAACACCTAGGTTCTGGCTCTTAAAGTGTTTAGATTTATTGGATAAAGCTCATCCACATTATAGAAGGTAATTTCCCTTACCTAAGAGTCAACAAATTGTAGGTATTTACTACATCTACAAAATACTTTCACAGTTATCCCTAGATTATTGTTTGATTAAATAAATTTAAATAAACTTAAATGTCTAGAAATATTTTTATAGACTGGGTAATATAGTCTAAACAAGTTGACACATAAAACTTAACTATCACAGGGGGCGCCTGGGTGGCTCAGTTGGTTAAGCGACTGCCTTCGGCTCAGGTCATGATCCTGGAGTCCCTGGATCGAGTCCCGCATCGGGCTCCCTGCTCAGCAGGGAGTCTGCTTCTCCCTCTGACCCTCCCCCCTCTCATGTACTCGCTCTCTCTCATTCTGTCTCAAATAAATAAATAAAATCTTTAAAAAAAAAAAAAAAAAACTTAACTATCACAGAAACCATCAAATTTACAATTGAAAAAATAAACAATACCAGAGTTAGCATATATGTAAATATTTTCCAATGCCTAAGTAGAATATCAATTTTTAAACTGAAGGTTAGATTAATTAAAATGCACAAAATTTAAAATTCAGTTTTTCAGACTCACTAGCCACATCTCAAGGGCTCCATAGCCACATTTGATTATTTGCTATCATATTAAACAACACAGCTCTAGACATCTTACTGGTTTTCTTGCCATCAAGCATCAATTTATTTGGGTAATTCTTAAATATATTTTCCATCTTAACATTTCTCAACATAACTGTATATTTCCAAAGGAATTCTATGAGACAGCTTCATTTGTTCTTAACACTTAATTTATTTGAAAACTGAACCCATATACTACTTTTATAATCCTTAGTCTTCATTATTAGAACTGCCTTATTTGTCTTCATTCTATAATTATATTGTATTAGGGAGTAGAAATTACCTGAAGTTAGGAACAAGACCCAGGTGTAAATACCTGTGTTAGCACTTTCTAGCTAACCATTTCATCTCTATGGAGCTTAATTTCCTAATCTTTGAAATTGGCATAATAATACCTTCCAAAATGTCTTGTTATGGAAATTAGATATGATAAGGTATGTGAGGTTATTAACAAAACAAGCAAAAGTAGCTGCTCAATAAATATCACTTACCCTATTTCCTGTTACATTTTTCTCTACATAGTTACTTTAGTTATTCTCTCATTTACATGCCAAATACATTTTGCCCAGGTCAGTTCCTTACTGTATTTCTGGACTGATTTTATATTTCCAGGCCTGTATAACCATACCTATAACTTTTGATCAGATAAATCATCACAAAACTCTAACTCTGTTTACATGCTTATCCTGTTTTTTTTTTTTTTTTTTTTTTTTAAGGCAATATCTATCCATGTTCAACCAAAACTCTAATACCTATTTAGATGAGAATAAAATAGTCATGGCATTTCACAATACTGACCCTTTCCAAACTCTTTGCAGTTTCAATCAATACCCAAATTTAAAAAGAATATATGCCATTTCCAGAGAGGTCTTATATTTTTAATTATATTAGAGTCTCTTCTTAAATACTGGTTTTCTTCAACTGAGCTATTGTTTCTATTTCAATCTGACTACTTAATTTCAGAAAAGAAGTTTATTACATTTAGATTTGTACATTATAATTCTTATACATTATATTATGAATAAAATTACACTCCAGTAAATTCTGTCTATTCAGTTTGAATAAAGTATTCCCATTAGAATGATAATTTCTCTTGAAGTAAACATGACCATTTTCTTTTTGTCTGTTAAGTTAAATCATCTCTGATTTTTTTTTTTTTCCTTAGAGAGAATTTGACCCTTTACAGCTTATTTCTTTACCTTGTTTGACTATCTGTCTGTATTCATTTGAACTGAGATTTCTTGGATCAACTAAATATATGACTGTGTGAAAACCTCACAGATGTGTAAATTATAAATTGTGTATTACAGGGCATTGGTGATATTAAAATAGCACATTAACACAGAGATAAGGTCAATGCACACTCATAGAACAAACATTGAGGCTCCAATTTGAATTGAATTTTGACTGAATTGAAGGTTACTATAATATAACATGCATCTTCACTACATTTTGAATGTAAATGAAGTTGAAGGGATGAACAGAGAAGGAAATCTGAAGTGCAAAATACCGTAGTGAGGTTATATACTGCATTTTAGTTTTGTGCATAGACTGATATTTGTAGTATCCCGGTTTCACAATTTCAAAAGCTAAAATATTTATGTCTATACCCACGGAGAGAATATGAAAAACAAAACAAAACAAAAAAACCTCTATTCAAAGCAAAGTCAAATGACTATCAAAGCTAGATTCTAATTCTGTAAAGAAGGCATGTGATTCACGTATTTGTGAAAGCTTTTAATTCTGAAGGTTTCAAGCAACACGTCTTTAACTGAAAAACTCAAAAGACATTTAAAAAATCATCCTTGAACTGGAGATTTAGAGATAATCTCTTCATGTTTATAAGTCATGTTGTTTCTTTCTAAGTTCTATAGAAACCACATACTTTACATTTTCTTGAGTTAATCTAGATCTCGATATTCCCAATATATACATATATACTATAAATATATATGTATGTATATGCAATAACTTGTACTACACTTATTTTACATTAATTTATTTAAATTAAGGATGAAAAATCTCTGGATTCATGAAACTTCCTCAGATCAAGGCAGTATGACTAAAATCTCAAGAATCAAGTAGTAAACAAGTAAACACAATGTGTAGACAGATACGGCCACAAATTCTATAAATGGGAATCTTATTTTCTGGAAACCTGTACTAGGAAACAAAGGTTTTTGATTCCTTCATTTCAAAGACATACCCCTCATGGACTTCATTGTTTAATTTCACAGTAAAGATCTCAAACTGGACACATGTTGTCTCTAAATACAAGGCTTGGCCACCTTTCTCTATCACCTCTTGACCAGGTGCTCACAACTAGTTGCCCTAAATTTGTCCACTGAACTTTGGCTTGACCAAATTTTAGTTAAGCTTCTCTTCTCTCCACAGGCCCCTGAACTTTGGCTTGCCTCCAAGTTTGGGTAAGCACTAAAACACTAGGTGCAGAACATCCCTCCTGACCAGCTCATTCTGAGAATCAGTCAACCACACAGGGAAACATTTCTTGTTGATGCACACTGATTTGCCACCTGCACATTCACAGTGCTTGACCGCCTCTCTCGCAGAGTCCCTGCTAGCCCTGCTTAAGCACTCACATAAAAGAAAAGCCTTTTTTTATTTGTTTGAGACTGACATGCTGGCAAATTACTAAGATCAGAGCCTCCTCTGTATCACAACAGTCTTTTAAAAATAAAGTTTCTACTTATCTATGTCCAGATGTGTTTTTATTTTCAATACATTCACTTTTCTCTCACCAGGATAGCTAATCACCAGTCAATTATGTCCTTTATAGAAAACTCTATACCCTACCTAGATGTGGTTAGACTAGTTATTAGTTCTTTTTTTTAAAAAAACACATAGGAAAAAAAAGCACATGGAATTTTTTTTTAATTCTTTTTTTTTTTATTTTTTTATTGTTATGTTAATCCCCATACATTACATCATTAGTTTTAGATATAGTGTTCCATGATTCATTGTTCGTGCATAACACCCAGTGCTCCATGCAGAACGTGCCCTCCTCAATACCCATCACCAGGCTAACCCATCCTCCCATCCCCCTCCCCTCTAGAACCCTCAGTTTGTTTTTCAGAGTCCATTGTCTCTCATGGTTCTTCTCCCCCTCCGATTTCCCCCCCTTCATTCTTCCCCTCCTGCTACATTCTTCTTCTTCTTTTTTTCTTTCTTAAGATATATTGCATTATTTGTTTCAGAGGTACAGATCTGAGATACAAAAGTAGGGACCCGAAAGGCTACGTGCACCCCGATGTTTATAGCAGCAATGTCCACAATAGCCAAACTGTGGAAAGAGCCAAGATGTCCATCAACAGATGAATGGATAAAGAAGATTTGGTATATATATACAATGGAATATTATGCAGCCATCAAAAGGAATAAGATTCTGGGCGCCTGGGTGGCTCAGTTGGTTAAGCGACTGCCTTCGGCTCAGGTCATGATCCTGGAGTCCCGGGATCGAGTCCCGCATCGGGCTCCCTGCTCAGCAGGGAGTCTGCTTCTCCCTCCGACCCTCCTCCCTCTCATGCTCTCTGTCTCTCAGTCTCTCTCTCTCAAATAAATAAATAAAATCTTTAAAAAAAAAAAAAGGAATAAGATTTTGCCATTTGCAACGACGTGGATGGAACTGGAGGGTATTATGCTGAGCGAAATAAGTCAAACAGAGAAAGACATGTATCATATGACCTCACTGATATGAGGAATTCTTAATCTCAGGAAACAAACTGAGGGTTGCTGGAGTGGGGGGTGGGGTGGGAGGGATGGGGTGACTGGGTGATGGACACTGGGGAAGGTATGTGTTCTGGTAAGCGCTGTGAATTGTGCAAGCACATGGAATTTTTAGGGCAGTGAAAACCTTCTCTATCATACCAACATGGTGGATATCGGTCATTATACATTTGTTCAAATAGAATGTACAACTCCAAGAATGAACCGTCAGGTAAACTGTGGACTCTGAGAAATTATGATGACAATATAGGTTCATCACTTGTAATAATGTATCACTTTGGTATAAGATATTGATAATGGGGGATTAGTTTTTATATGTGTGGGGGCAGGTGGTACATGGGAAATCTCTGCACCTTCCTCTCAAGGTTGATGTGAATCTAATAGTGCTCTAAAAAAAATAAAATCTGTTCTATTCAGGTTAGGCTCTGGTTAACTATTTTTTCCTGAGGGCAGAATGTTTTAAGAATAACAGTGCTTTGGCATATTTCAAAATGGTTCCATTTCCCTCCCACTGCTGGAAGTATGAGGTGATTTTTCTCCAACATTTACTGTGAGACCTTAGTCAAAGTTTTGGAAGCAAAACTTAAAAAAGGAAAGGGGCCTCCATAAGTGGTCCCACTAGAGTTTTTAATGTTCACACTTGTCCTCTCTCAACCTCCAATAATTTGTTAATTATAACTCAGATTTTCCTATCCCATCAGAGTTTTCTGCTTGTGAATCTCAGCTCTGGAGAACTGTATTCTCCTGTTTGTCTCACCATGCTTGGGGGCTGACATTTGCCCTGTTCCCTCTCCTCTATTAGAGATTTAAGAAGCATTGTTGTTTATTCAGTCTATTCAACTTTTTACTTGTTAGAACCGAGTGGCAATCTTCAGGTTCCTTACATGCAGAAGTGTAAACCAGAAGTTTCTGTTAGTTCTTTTTTTTATTCTTGCTCTTAGACATTAAGACAATCAGGGGTGCCTGGGTGGCTCAGTCAGTTAAGCATCTGCCTTCAGCTCAGGTCCTGGTCCCAGAGTCTTGGGATTGAGCCCCACCATCAGTCTCCCTGCTCAGCGGGGAGTCTGCTCATCCTTCTCCCTCTTCCCCTCTCCCTGCTCATGATTTCTCTCTCTCTCTCTCTCTCAAATAAATAAATAAATAAATAAATAAATAAATAAATATTTTTTTAAAAGACAATCAAATTTATGTTCCTAAAAATTAGTATTTTCAATTTTGTTATCAATGCTGTATAACAAATGGTTCACATAGATTTGAGGAACGCTGCTTATCATCTTGCTGTAGATATCTGTTAGATGCTACACAACAGTAGGCGCTTCTGCTTGAACTTTGTAAGATTAGCCATGCGAAGATTTTTACCTTAACTATTATTACATCTTTATACTATTTTCAAATAGTTGAGAATTTCTGCCTTTGATATTTTCAGGAAAAAAAGAAAAGATAATCACCACACAGATATTTAAAAGTTTTATCAAGGTCTTGCACTGGGTTTTACATGCTATTCAACACTTAACGGTATTTATCTTTTAATTAACTCTCTACTACAATTTCTCCACCCTCCTTCCTTCTCTTAATATTAGCCACAAATCACTTCAGGCAAATATCTCTGGCTCTTACTTAATTGAATTTCTATTCTTCAGTTCACATGGCCTATACACGTAGTAAACAAATGTTATTTCTTCTTATCATAAATACATACTCATTAATCACTTTATGCTTTCTTAGACATTGCTTTCTTGTTTTTCTTTTTTTTTTTTGCTTTTTAATTTCACTGCCAATATCCTTTTTCCTGAATTTTAGAACAGCCCTTTGATTTATCTCTATTTTAATTTAGTTTTATTCAAGTGAAACTTGCAGATGATTCAGTTATCCTTCCTGTATGTTTAATTATAAAATGGTCTATTCAAAACTTTCAAAAACACCTTATGTTATACTGTAAAAAGTTGTAACTCCTCATCCTATATTGAAGATCACTACTATATGTTACTGCTTATCTTTCTGGTGCATTTTTGAAGTCTCTTAAAATAACCATTAACTTAGTCCAAATAATCCATCCACTGTTTCTGAATAGACTTTATTCTTTCTTTTCCCATTATTTTAAATTCTTTAAATTCCTTCTCCTAATTTAATTCTATCTCACACATGATAAAAAAAATTCAACAACTTTCAGGAGGATTAATAACTTAAATAAGAAAAGCAAAATTTCAAAAATTTTCTACAAATGAGAATATCTTTAAATGACTTTGGGCCTGGGAAGGAATTTCTTAGAGTTACCATACAAATCATAAAAATAAGGACTAATACATTTGACTACATGTAGCCTTTTTATAATGAAAAAAAAAACACATAAGAGATGAAAAGACAAGACATAAACTGGGAGAAAATATTAGCTTTATATATAATTTCAAAAGTTGCAGTTTCAGAATACATTGTTTCCTATCTATTGATAAAAGAAACACAAGCACCGCAACAGAATATTGGGCTAAAGTCATGGTCAAATATTTCACAATAGAAAAATTTATAACTCAATGTTAAAGATAACAAACAACTTCAACTTTTAATTCTGGGAGAGTAAAAACTCACCTATGTATGTTGTGTCATTTATGTAGATAAATAATAACTTGAACATAATAGAAACATTAAAATCAATAAATATTTGTTGATTTTAATAACATTGTTTCATTGTTTATTATAAGAAAACAAACTCTTGTTCTATACACACACACACACACACACGCACGCACACACACACACACACACCATGAATGTTCTGTCTTCTGTCAACCTCTTCAGCCTCCTCAAAATAGGACATGACCTTCTGTTGGTTCTTCAGACAACATCTTCTCTGCCTTTTTATGTACTGTTTCATCTATATAGTAGTTTCTTCACTTAACTCTTTACATATTTGGCTCACCCCCATACATTAATTCTGGACAATGTTTCCCCTACTAAGGTAGGCCTTATACAACATCCCTAACCAAAACGTAAATCTGTATGACGTTGATTATATTCTTTTCATAGGGCCTTCCACAGAAATCCATATTATTACTTGTTTGTTTTCTCCTTCGTCTCAACACACAACTAAATTTTATGGAGTCAGGAACTATTCAGTCTTGCTTACCACTGTATCCCCAACACCAAAAAATGTGTCTAGTACAGAGTAGGTGCTTGATATTTAGTCATTAAATAAGTGGATGAATATATGACAGAACAAGTTAATAAATTAATACATTCTGCTCTTGAATATTGTTGGGTATTTAACAAATACTTGATAATTTCATGACATTAATTGCCTATTTATATTCTTCAGCTATCTAAATTATGTATAAGTCATGGCCTTTTTTTTTTTTTTTGGATGACCAAAGGATTGTTTTAACAAAATATTTTGCTAAATATCACAGTGATTGTGTTAGCAGAAGATTTCAGTAGAATAGATCCAAAAGTCCACATTGGTCTTTTGAAAAATATGATTTTTTCTCTTTCATTTATTCAGACAAGTAAAAATAATTCCTGCAGTATAGCTTGAAGAGTGGTGCCCTACCCCAGTTATAAAATTATTTAGATGGAGAGGTTGCTTGATATAAGCAATACTAAAACTTTTGCAAAATTGTATTAAAGATATCTATTAAATAAAAACTAGCAAGAATAAACCTATTGAGAAACAGTTATTAAACACAAAATTTATACTTCTAAATTACTTTTTTCATTTTATTATGTTATGTTAATCAGCATACATTACATCATTAGTTTTTGATGTAGTGTTCCATGATTCATTGTTTGCGTATAACACCCAGTGCTCCATTCAGTACGTGCCCTCTTTAATACCCATCACCAGGCTAACCCATCCCCCAGGTCCCCCCCTTTTTTATGATAATCTGACTTTAATATTGCCAGTGATTTTGAAACAGTTAATACACTTGACAGGAAGTTGCAGATATTTGTTCTTTTTTTTTTTGCAGATATTTGTTCTTACTATAAAATTAGGGTTTTAGAGCTACTTAAAGAAATAAGGTTTGTCTTAATGATATGAAATGAGGGTGGAAAGTGGGAAATACTTATAAATTGATGCAAACTTTATATTACTTACAAATTTTGCTTTCTATGTTTGTACGTATTCTCCCTCATTCTCAGGGAAGCTATAACTGCATTTCCCGTGTCAGTGTTGTCCAGAAACAATTTGGATTGCAAGATTATGAAGCATCTTTAAGTATTTACAAATACCTTACCCCAAATGGAAACATAATTTAATAAAGAGGTTGAGTGTAAATAGATGAGGGATATAAATGAAAACTAAATTAAAATGCCACACCAAATTTAAATAAGTAAATAAACAAACAAGAAAACCACTTTGAAACTAAAGAATCCAACAAAAATAAGGCTATTCATTGATCAGTTCAGTCTGTTACTTGTTTTTTTTTTATTTTTTTAAAAACACACTTCATGGATTATAAATAAAAATCTTCTATAGAAAACTTCGTGTTTAAAGAACAAAAATGATGTAATGAATCAAATTCCTCAGTTTCAACAATCAATGTAAGAAATCTTCCACACACAGTGACTGTGGTTCAGCAAGCTGTTTCAAATGGTCTTCTTCATGAGAGTCTGACAGCAGGACCCTCAGTAGGGAACTACATCAATCGCTGGCAAATCATTCTAGCTCGTCTAGTAATAAGAGGTAGTAAAAGGCATCATAGAGTTTAAACTGATTTAAACCTGGTATAACAAACTTGAAAAACTATACTTTTTAAGGGTTACATATCAGTTGCGAGTATCCTGAACTATCTAAAAAATAACTTGATGTGATTGGATTTCTAACATTCTTTGACTTTTTACAGACTGTTACTTTTTTTTTTCTTTTTTAAGTTTTTATTTAAATTCCAGTTAGACAATATACAGTGTAATATTAGTTTCAGGAGTAGAATTTAGTGATTCATCACTTACATACAACACCCAGTGTTCATCACAAGTGCCCTCCTTAATACCCATCACCTATTTTGCCCATCCCCCACACACCTCCCTTCCAGCAACCCTCAATTTGTTCTCTGTCATTAAGAGTCTCTTACGGTTTGCCTCTATCTTTTTCTTTCCCCGTTGCTTTTAACATAAAGTCTTTGCTTATGGATGACAGCAATGTAGGCTGCTTGTTTTTTTGATTCATACTATATTATTTATAAGAATCACATACGAGTTTTACACTTTCAGTTACGGGGTAGGTATGTCATAACAAATTCATTCATCCACTGTGATGCTAAACAAGTTGTGAATATTAAAACTCATGAAATATTTCTATAAAAAATTCACTGATTTTGAGAATTTAAAGAGAAATTAAAAAAAATATGGATGACCTACAAAATATTTTATTTATAAAATAAATAAAGCTTGTGAACTTAATAATTGATACTATTAATGAAATCAAGAACAAAACAGTATTTGACTGATTCATCAGTGTTACTTATAGAGCCTGCCACCAAGGAAATAAATAGAAAGGGTTCAATTTCTTTCCCTAACAGAGGTTCTAAAATGGAGAACAGTAATGAAAACTTTGTTATGGAAGATTATTGAAATTTTACCACAACTTGGTCTCTGCTTTACTTTAAACACTGAATGGGATACTAATAAAGCATTAGACATAAGTAAAAATTACTGGAAATGTTAGTTTGGGGTTCTCTTGTAATCAGAGGCAGCATAGTATAGTTGATAATATTCAAAAAGCACGAACAACTTTAGTTTAAGAGTAGCTGCCATACTGATAAACTTTGACCTTTTGACCAGAAAATCTGAACCTCTCTCTGTTCTTTCTTTTCCCTGGTTAAAAAAATAAATAAATAAAAGAAGAACTTCTCAGGTTTACCTCCAAGTGTCATTTATTTAATATTACACAATGCACTTAGAACGGACACTGGCACCACTATTGAATATATATATATATATATATATTTCTAGATTATTTTGAAATTTTGTAATTTTGGTCTTCTATAGGAGAACTTTATTTTATTTAGAAACAATATAAAATACTACATATTATCACTATGAACACATTTATGAGGTTTTCTAGGATTTTCTCCTTTTAAAATATTATTTTCCATTGCTTCCACTATTGTCACCCTTACATTCATACCTGTGAGGTGTGTAAGCTTTGATTATTATGAATACTAATGCCATGAAATAATGAAAAAGAAAATTCAGTTAGGAAGTGACTATAGTTAACGATACTGTAATTGTACGTTTGAAAGTTGCTAAGAGTATAGAACTTAAAAGTTCTTATCACAAGGAAGAAAATTGTATTACTATATATGGTAACGGATATTAGCTAGACTTATTGTGGTGATCATTTCACAATATATACAAACATCAAATCATTTTGTTGCACACCTGAAACTAATATAATGTTATATGTCTAGTATATCTTAGTTAAAAATAGTCTAAAACTCTTTTTTAACAAAAATTAATAAACTATACTATGAAACAAACAAAAATCTAATTATAAAAAAATGTAAATAAAAGCAATTTGACCATCCTCTATAGGACTACATGTCTTTTGTGCTACAATTCATGAATGGTAATGTTTTCTTTTCACAAAACACAGAAGTAGCCAACACAAGGTTTTTCTAAGGGCTTTCATATAAAATAAAAAGGGCTCTGTCTATCATAATTCTAGTGTCTAAAAAAAGGATTATTGGGATGAAATAAAGTCAAACACCTTGCTCCATTGAGTATTTAAGAATGTCTATCATAACACCAATAAGAGGTAAGTATGAGTAGGGAAAGAAAATCTCTCAGGTAGTTTTTAGAATAAACGAGAAGTGGAACTCTCAAACTGTCATGCTGAGTGTTTTCCTAAGGGGCCTTTATTTTTACTCAGGGCCTAACTGTCTGAAACATTTCTTTTCTGCACATTCGGTAAGTCAAATTTAATATCGCTGTTTCTATGAGAAAACCTAGAGAGTGAATTAAACAAAAAATAGAAAGCATTTGTGCTTTATTTGCAATATAAGACAACAAAAGAACATCCAAATGTTTTCCTGGGTCTTCTAAGTCTGCATGCTTGGCCGGATATCATATATAAATATAAATGAATATTTAAATCAAATCACAGATTATGAAATTTTCATATAGTTGCTGTCATATTTGTCTCTGAAAAAACATATGGGATGGGAAGTAGTTCTCTATAATTCAATATAAGTAATTATTATAAAGTTTTCTCAAGGAAACGTGTTCTTCTAATTATATATTAGTAATCACTTTAAAAAGTATATACTATAAGACATTTCAGCTTCCACTTGAATTTTTATCTCTCATTGAGGATGACATCTTTTTATTTCTGCTTCTTAATTATCTGTGGTTTGAAAGACATTTTCCTACTTCTAGTTTGGGTCATAATTGATCCCTCTATGATACAACAGACATTCAAGCAGAGTTGGAAAGCTATTCTTCATTGAGGATTACCATTTTTAAAAAAAGGACAAAATCCTATTGAATAAATACATAAATGTTGAATAAGTCCAGGAAATTAAACAACAAATTTATTTAATATATTTTATGATATGAGTAATGCTACCCACCTGATTTATTTGCATTATTTAAAAATATTTATGATAAAATTATATATGCATATGTAAAAATTAATGTAAATGTTTGAAATATTAAAAAAACCTCAGAAAAAAGAAATTTTTTTAAATTTCTTTTACACATAACCTAGAATAAACTCTCTAAACATTTCTATGCACATACTTTTATTCATTCATTTTCTATGAATAGAGATGGTATGCAAGAAGAGCACAAGTTTCAAATGGCCAGGCTACAATTAAGTTGTTTGTATTCACTAAGGTTCTCTTCAAAAATAGGTGTATATTTGTTTTTCAAAATAGCATTTACGATAAGAATAAATTATTTAAAAGAAGTATAAAATGTATGGTGACTAACATAATAAAATAAAATTTAAAAAAATAAAATAAGTATAAAAGGGTGAAAATATACAAATCTCAGTAAATAAGAAAATTGAATGCCAAAAAATATATATTTTTAACATCATTCAACTTTCATTCAGAAGACCAAAGAGAGACATGAATGTGAAGGATACTTTCCTTCTGTCCCACTGGAACTATATAATGAAAAGATTAATCACTCCTCCAGGATTTATGTGAGAGTCTAACTTGATAAAATACATTTGAGTCCTTTGAGACTTGACTGAGGTATTGTTAAAGTATTCAGCTTAACACCTTTCCTTTATGAGTAAAACGAAATATTATAAGGAGCACTGAACTATAGAAAAAAACAGCAAGGTAAAAGGCCAGAAGTGGAAATAGAGAGTTGATGTAAGAGAGTTTATGTTATATTTGATCATTGTTCCAAAGCCTCCACTATCCCTCTGTAATTAATTACACATCCATCCAGTTTTGCAATTTGCCTTTGTAGTTGTTATCAGTAGAATAGGCAGAGTATATATTACCATCCCATTGACTATGTAACTCACTTGGACAATAAAATGTTAGTAGATGTGATGTAAACAGATGTTTCAAAATGGGCTTTTGTTTAGTTAGTCATTTGGGCTTCTACCACTGCCAGAAAAGAACATAACCTGGATAACTGTTGGTCTCCAGAATGAAGAAGATAAATGAACAAGAAGCCCAGAGTCTCAGCTGAGCCCTGCTAAAACCAAATACGTCAAGTTAAGATCAGCCAAACTTCATCAAACCTAAAGATCCATAAACCAGAAAAATAAATATTTTTTCCTGCAAGCCATCAGCTTTAGGGATTATTTGTTATACATTCACACAGCAATACCTAGGTAATACTGTGTGTAAGGCTTTCGTGTCAGTCAAGCTTGACTCAGACTGCCTGTGTTTTAATTTTAACCATCATATTTTTTTTTTTTTACATTTTGAAAACATTTTATTTGATTACAGAAATAGGGCATCTTCTTTTTTATTATTATTTAAATTCAATTAGCCAAGGTATAGTACATCACTGGTTTTTTATATAATGTTTAATGATAAAAAGCTTCTGCACAGCAAAAGAAACCACACTATTTTTTTAAGTGAATGACTTTGGTTAAGTTGCTGGCACCATACTGTAGGATCCTCTTTTATTTTTATTTTTTTTTTTTAAAGATTTTATTTATTTATTTGACAGAGAGACATAGCGGGAGAGGGAACACAAGCAGGGGGAGTGGGAGAGGGAGAGGGAGAAGCAGGCTTCCCACGGAGCAGGGAGCCCAATGCGGGGCTCGATCCCAGGACCCTGGGATCATGACCTGAGGCGAAGGCAGATGCTTAATGGCTGAGCCACCCAGGCACCCCATGTAGGATCCTCTTTTAAGAAAGAGAAGAGTAAATAAACTTAGACAATTGTGAGAATTACATGAGTTGTGGCATGCATGTTTAGAACAATAGCTGGAATGTACAAGTGCTTGTTACATGTAAATAAGTTACAATTCTTGATAAAGTCTAAAATTTCATGTAATTTCACCTAGAATGGTGATCTTTATGTAAAAAAGAAAATATATAGGGGTGCCTGGGTGGCTCAGTCCTGATCCTCAGATCCCAGCGTCCTGGAATGGAGCCCCACATTAGGCCCCCTGCTGAGCAGGGAGCTTGCTTCTTCCTCTCCAGCTCCCCCTGCTTGTGTTCCCTCTCTCACTGTCTCTCTCTGTCAAATAAATAAAATCTTAAAAAAAAAAAAAAAGAAAATATATATTAACCCTCAGCATCTAAACATAAGTAGAAAGGCTAACTAAAATTTATAGATTGTAAATTTGAGTACATCTATGTACTTCTAAATCTCAAATGTAACTGCTAAGTAATTGAATTACCTGCAATAGGTCAACATTTTAATTTTTTCTGACATTATAATATTATAGAGAAAATTAAACTGGATGGCCATAAATATTTGGATGAGGATTTTGAAAATTCTGGATAGAAACCTATCCAAATCTTTATTAGTTTCTGAATGTAATAAATTACCATAAATTTAGTGGCTTCAAAAATTCAAATTTATTATCTTATAATCAGGCATGTAGAAACCCCAAATGGATCTCACTGGACTAAAGTCAAGGTGTCCTCAGGGTTGGATTGCTTCTAGAAGCTCCAGGGCAGAACCCAATCCTTTGCTTTTTCATCTTTTAGAGGTAGCCTGTATTTTTTTGGTTTGTGGCCCATTTTTCCATCTTAAAAGCCAGCACAGTTGCAATCTCTCTTGTTTTTTCCTCCCCAATTCCCTTTCCATTTTAAGGACCCTTGCGATTACATCGAGCTCATCCAGATAATGGAGAACAGGCTCTCTATTTTAAGGTCAGTTGATTAGAAAACTTAATTCCATCTGTACCCTGCTTCTTCTTTGCCACAAAATCTAATATTCACAGGTTCTGGAGATTGGATGTGCATCTCTTTGGAGGGAAGCACTACTCTACCTAACACAAATACTCAATTTAATTTCTACAGATAAAATAAGAATATATCCAATTCTACCTATTATAGTGAAAAACAAGAATATATTGCCACAATGAAGTGTTCATCTAGTCACATTATAATATTTCTGTGTGTTGCTCTGTATTTAAATCTTCATTGGGTAACTGAATATTTTCATATGTCTTATTTTCCATTTGCATGCATGTGCATATTGGTCTGAAAGAGATTGTTTCAGTGTGCAAATCTGCCCATTTTATTTACACCAATAAGTCTCTCAGGAAATAATATTATATATTACATGTATATTTTATGTACTTATATATATTTTTTCCTATTCCAAGACTTCCTCTCAAGAGATGTATTTTTAAATTGACTGGTTTGTGATAAAAAGTCAGTACACATCTCTTTTTTATCATGGTTGTTCTGTTATACAAGTTTTATTTTCAATCCATTACTTTTTTACCCTTCTACTCTAATACTAACCATGCTTCAGTACTATAATAAAATATACTTTTTTTTTTTTTAAAGATTTTATTTATTTATTTGAGACAGAGAGAATGAGAGAGGGAGAGCACATGAGAGGGGGGAGGGTCAGAGGGAGAAGCAGGCTCCTTGCTGAGCAGGGAGCCCGATGCAGGACTCGATCCAGGGACTCCAGGATCATGACCTGAGCCGAAGGCAGTCGCTTAACCAACTGAGCCACCCAGGTGCCCTAAAATATACTTTTTTTATGAAACTAAGTAAAATTCCACTGGGTAATTTTTGTCCAGTTACGGCAGAGAATAACCCATAGAACCTCAACTGAAACATGAAATCTAAAGAGCCTATGTTTTTATTCTTTTATTTTATAATTTTAGTAAAGTTTGTGTTTTCCTATTGCTTTTGTTTTTTCCCCTTGAATTCTACATAAAAACCATATAGAGCAAGAGATGAAATACTTTAAAATTTGTTTTTAGGACATGGTTAAACATGAACATATGATATAATTATTTTAAATAGATGTGATCTGTAGTCCATCAACATACAAAAAATCAAGAAAAAAAAACTTAACTGAGGACATAGATCTTATTTCTTTCAATCCCTTCATCCTCTTTCTGGAAAGAGGAAGAAATTATTGAAAATTGGAGGGATCTAATACTATTATAATCACTATCACTCTGTTGAGTCCTGGGCATCATTTGACAGTGAAATTTTATACTTCGAAATACTCCTCTTCCTTCCTCACTTATTTTGCCATATGTCAAACAACTATTAGATTTAATATGGCATCTATGATGTCATTTAATTCTTGAGCCCTGAGAGCACAGTTGAATAAAAATTGTATATTGGCATGACCATGCTAAACAATTCCAGGATGAATCCTGCCGACAGAGAGACTTTGCTAAAGAAAATTATCATCAGCCATGTAACCTTCCAATGTGAAAGAAAAAGACATATTGCTGTGGAATCTGAAGAATGCCACAAAACATCAGTTATACTGAGCTTCTAAAAGCCTGTAGGCCTGCAAGTAGCAAAAACTACATAATTTAAAAAGAAAGCTAAAATCACTAAGGGTAGAGTAGAGCACTTCTGAGGTCAATAGGGTTTTAGTGACTAGCCCAGCAAAATTGGAATCATCATCGCGTATTTCTAACCTTGAGGTCATTCTACTATTTTTCTTTTTAAGATCAAGAATAAATTTTGGGGAAGATGGCCACCAGACAAAACTCAACTCTAAAGTTGTTTGTCTTCAGGTTTCAAAATGACAGGCCCATTTAAAAACTATCATAGTTCCTCAGATTGTTCCAAGAACAATGCTATAATCCTTTAGGTGACTTCGAACACATTATCTTTATCTTGTTTATGCATTTGTTTTTGTTTGATTTTAAGATCCTCTAAGGGAGAATTTCCTTCCTCTGTTCTCAGCTAGTTCTGATCTATCATGCTATTTTCAAGTGTTCACAACTCTATAGGGTTTTCATTTATGGCTTTAATTTTCAGTGTCATGTTCTTTCCAAATGCCAATAAAAACTAAGTCTAAAAACACAAAAGCAGGAAATGGTTGACTATGTTGCCTTAATTGGCCTATCCAAAATAGAAATAAATAAGTTACCAACAACTGATCATTTTTTTTACCACAAATATGAAAGAGAAACAATTATAATGGCAAGGTGTTCATTCTACCTCCTAATTAAATTCAAAATATACTTTAATTCCAAATGTATCTAAAGGAAATGTAAACTTTAAAAACAATGACTACACACTAATTATATTTATTCTAACAAACTATAGAAGTGATCCCTGAAAGTATAGTCTTTAATTATATTTATTCTAATGAAAAATGCCTAGATGAAAAAGAATTTAAAATACGATGTGTATGAAAAAGAATATTCACAACACAAACTAATTTTCTCTTACTCCCTTGGGCAGCCTGAAATTAATTATAGCCCAAATTATTCCCCTTCATACATTATTTGAGAATCAGAAAATACAATTATTTGCCATTACATTTTTTAATTTAAAAAATCTTTGTTAGATGATATAATTTGAAAATAATAATGAGTAGTAATAATAGTAAATAAAAAGCCTCAAAGCATAAAAATATTTCTGTACATTTTAAATGTGCATAGTCATGACATTAGATAGATGTACTGCTGGAGGAATGCTATTTTGAAAAAAATAAATTTAATTAAATGTCTTTGCCTTAAAATATGTTCCAAAATAATACCTCCCATGCCATGCCACCTTGGTATTTTGGAGAAATATATAATGAATAAAAGTTTAAAGTTTGCATGATCTACACCACAATATCCACACACTTTTCATTACTCATTTATTTCAGTTCAAGTCCAGAACCACTCATTCCATCTTTGACTCAACAAAACAGGTACATGTATAATGCAATGGTGAATCTATACAGAATTGTGTTCACTGTGTCCAAAAATAGGTTTCTTTTTTTTCCCAGTTAATGCTTTAATTTTTTTCTAAAATAAAAAATGCAGATCAATTAATATATTTTAATGTAAAACCATATCTGGAAGGATTATTTTTTGTGCTTTTCCTAAACATTCACTTTCATTTCTCAAAGAACTGTATGTTGATTCTCCTGGCACACATTCTTGGCTAAGAATGTAATTTATATATCCATCATCACTTCCTCAAATTTTCCTAGTTGCCAGTTTCCTCCTCAGAATACAGCTTTATGCAATGACCTAAAACATCTTCCCAAACTTGCAAGCTTTTGTATTATACAAATGGTATGTTAGAAAAGCAGAAATTCCTCTCTGAGCAAAATTGAAACCATATTCATTTATTGAATTACATGCCGATGTGAAAATGCATACAAAACTGTTTATTCTTCTTCCTAGATAAACAGCTAGATTACATTGTTGTTAGACATGGTCATGCAGTGTGATTAAGCAACAGAATGTAAGTTCAAGTGTCAGACACTATTTCTAGGCTTGACCCATGTAACTTCCTGTACAGCATCCTCCATGTTTTTTTCTTTTTTTCCTTTCTTTGGGCATGATCCAATGTGCATGAATGCCCAAGAGTTGAAAAGCACATAGACTCAAGATAAAAGAAATCCTGATTTGTAAATTACTACTAGGAAGGAAGACACAGACCAGTTAAGAACACTAGTCTTGGAATTTACCCAAATAATAAATAAATCTCACTCATGTTTGAGTGCATATATTTATTACAGCAACTAGCATTACATCAGTTTATTCCCAAACTGGTAACTGGAAATGGATTGTTGCCTTTATAGGCACCTAAAGTGTTTGGTTTAGTGATTGGATGACAAGTGGTAAAAAAAAATGTACATACTGCAAATTGTAAAGCTGTGTTAACTGAAGCTCTGTGTTAGATAATTGAAAAATGTTCAGTAAAACTATTTCCTATAAAACTGTTGAGGGGCACCTGGGTGGCTCAGTCGTTAAGCGTCTGCCTTCAGCTCAGGTCATGATCCCGGGGTCCTGGGATCGAGCCCCGCATGGGGCTCCCTGCTCCGCGGGAAGCCTGCTTCTTCCTCTCCCACTCCCCCTGCTTGTGTTCCCTCTCTCGGTGTGTCTCTCTCTGTCAAATAAATAAATAAAATCTTAAAAAAAAAAAAAAAAACTGTTGAAAATTTTCAAAATAGACTATATGCTCACTGAGCATGATTTCAGGAAAATGGAGTTAAAACAGATATACTGTATATTAGCTATGATTGGCTTTTAGCTTTTAGCTAGGTATTATAGCAAGCTATTATAAGATATGAGATCAAGCAAGAATTGACTGGTTTCAAATATAGATATAAATAGAGAAAATATAGAAATAAAGTTATGGGGTTGGAAAAACCACCAACCCCTTTTAGACCCACGTAAAAAGATACGACATTGGAAAAAACTTAGCAATAAAGATTCAATAATACTCCCTAATTGAACAAGCGTCCAGTCCAGAGACAAAGATCACTGAAGCTAATACTGACACATCTGAATCTTTTCCTTCAGTCTACTTCAAATTGGCCAAAATTAAGTGGGAAAAGGAGCATAAGATTAATAAACCAGATAAATAAAGTGTACCCAAGAATTATGCACCAAGAGGACTTTGTGTGAATTTATTGGCACATTTTAAATGCCTGTAAGCAAACAGATCCGAAATCTACTACATTTCGAGGAAATTGTTTTGTCAAAGAAACAACAAATCTGGAATTTAAAAAACCCTTTGACTTTTTTTTTTTTTTTAACTTCAAATCAATCCTTGATGTTCAGAGTTGCACAAGTAGGAAGAACATTGTGAAAACTCTACATTACCAAATAGGTAATTTTCTCCAGATTACACCCACTTCAGATGTAGCTTTGGAGAGTAACAAACAAGGAAAAATGTCAGAAAGAAGAGGGGAGCCTGGGTGGCTCAGTTGGTTAAGGGTCCAAGACTTGATTTCAGCTCAGGTCATGATCTCAGGGTCATAAGATTGAGCCCCATGTCAGGCTTCACACTGCATATGGAGCCTGCTTGGGATTCTCTTTCTCCCCCTCCCTCTTAGTAGAAAGAAAGGAAGAAAGAAAGAAAGAGAGAGAGAGAGAAAGAAAGAAAAGAAAAGAAGTTTTAAAAAGCCAGCAATTATAAAGAACATAATATAAGAGGAAAATTAAGGAGAGTCTCATTAAGGTGATTCTCCAACAGTCAAAGTAATCTTAACAATACTTGGACTGTAAGATTTTACTATTTCTCTGGAAAAGTGATTTCAAGTTGTCTTCCATTCTCCACTTTTCCAGATGATAATTTTTATTATGGTTATTCAGCCCCTGCTTCTCAATTATACAAACTGAAATTTGAAAACTAGATAAGATGTCTTTTGGTTTATATGTTATCAGACGATTAGGAACTCAGCAAGACCAAATGGATTGTCTAGAGATCTTGAACTTTAAGTTGGGCACAGTAATTGAATGTCTTCATTTATTTTCTTTGAAAAGGGATTGATTCTGTACTATATATGGGGCTGTGAGTGAATCTGGTATTTTGTGACCAGATGGGTTGACTGTAGCAGAGACAGAATCATGTTTGCTAAACCCATTTCCTCTTCTTGGAGAACCAGCTACAGTATTTGCTAACTCCCTTAATTGAATTATAGCCAATATAGCCAATATAATATAATATAAACAGAATTTATGTGAACCACTTATATGACTGGCCTCTAAAATCTTCCCATGTGCATTCTTCATAATTTCTCTTTTCTGTCAGCTTCTTTGAGATATGCATAGCAACCTTGAAAATCACATGTTGAAGGTAGTGGGCCTAAAAAATGGGACTGCCTTGCTCCTTGAATTATCTATTTTAGAAACACCAATTTTAGACTTCATATGAGGAAAAATAAATTAATTAATTTAATATAAATAAAATACATAATTAAGATAAATACACAATAAATAATGAACTAGAATTCTTCTATGTTCTTACCTATGCGTTCTGTGTTTTTATATATGTTTAAGGTTATTTACAATCTTCCAGCTGTGCTTTAGCTAGTTCACATAGGTTACTGCCAGGCATATGAAACATAAAGACGTAATATGTACTTTGTATTAATTATAATTATATAATTATTTTGTATTATATATTATGTCAAAACTGCCTCTCATTATATTTTTATAGTGTATTTCACAGAACATCTCCAATTAATCCACTCAATTAAGCACATAGTTTTGAATTGTTTTTGTGTGTGATCCTGGGCTAGTACTGGACATAAAGCAGTGAATAAGACAGAAACTTGTCTTGAAGAAGCTCAGGGCCCAGTGGAATTCATATAAATAAAAAATAATAATAGAATGTGGTAAATGCTACTGTGAAGAGAGTTTAAATTCTAGAGAAGTACAAATTAGAGAATTTGAACAAGTGCTAGATGGTAGAAGGACTTCAGAGAGAAATGACCAATGCTAGACATCAAGAAGTAGGAGTTATCTAGGCAAGGGTAATTGGGAAGAAGAAGAAGGAGACAGTGATGTAGAAGCTTGTAAATGTAACCAATTTTTTTTTTGCCATATTAAAAAGTTGTGATGTTTCCTAAAGACAGAAAGTCTCTATTTATAGGTTAAAATCAGAAGAGTAACAATAGTGGATTAGTAACTTTGGAAAGACCTCTTTAACCTTTTAATTAAAATGGGTTAAGTATAAATTCAAGATACAAGAGAATGTTAAAAATTCCATGTGGAAAAATGTGCATCTGAACTAAGGTAAGGATAGTGAGTAAAAAGAGAAGTAGCAATATTCAAGAGTTGTAAGGAAGAGTTATCAATAGGGCAAAGTTATTAAATGCATGATTGATGGATAAATATGTTCAGGGTGAAAAGTAGTTAATCAAGGACTTTTTAATCATGAGTCAGAGAAAATGGGAGGTGGAACAGGTTTTGAAGTAAAGACCACAATTTAAGTTTTAGATGTACCATGTGGAATTACGTGTTAGCAATGTGGAAGTGCTAAATGGGGTTATTTTATGGTTTCGTTGAAATTTCTTTGAAACCATAAAATTGAACTTCATTGAAAATAACTATGCACCCAAAATGAGCACACCAAAGACATAGAAAACTTAACATAAAAACTTGTACAATATGTTATCCCGTAATGTAGTATTTGTGGCATCATCAAAATCAACATTGTAAATGGGTACAACTAAGATGATTTGTTTTTAAATTTAATACTTCTGGGGCGCCTGGGTGGCTCAGTCGGTTAAGCATCTGCCTTCGGCTCAGGTCATGATCCCAGGGTCCTGGGATCGAGCCCCGCGTCGGGCTCCCTGCTCAATGGGAAGCCTGCTTCTCCCTCTCTCATTCCCCCTGCTTGGGTTCCTGCTCTCGCTGTCTCTCTCTCTCTGTCAAATAAATAAATTAAAAAAATCTTAAAAAAAAAATAATACTTTATTCCTTATTCCTCTGACCTTAATTTCATGGAAATGCCAAAGTCAAACAGAAAATTTTTTTAAATGAACAATATGAAACTATGTATTTCTGTTTGCTATTGTGTACTACTTGAGACATTAAACACTCTCAGTAAGCACTGTTTACTACTATCAGGCCTGAAATTTACTGGCCTTGGAGTTCACACTGTTCTCTCTTATTCTGGCATTTCATGTTCTCTATTCCTTGAACTCTAGTTCTAGATGATGTACGAAAAATGTGATGCAGATTTATCTATTCTTACATATAATATCTAAGGGCATATCAATGGAAGTGCAGTTTTTCGACTTTGTGAGAGATTCACTAAAATTAACAAAGACACTGATCAGGTACACTTAGGATATTTAGTAGTGGCACAATGTGTATGTTTACAAAATGCTCATATTAGATAACATTAAGGGAAAGGAGAAAATCATAGTTTCCCTTGCAGCAAATGCTAACATGTCTACTTTGATCTGAAATCCAGTGATTAAAAAAAATAGGGAGAAATTGTTCAATATATATCATGTATATATTGTATATCATGAAAGAAACTGCCCATGCATGCATAGCACCATGAGCGTTAACTAAAAAAAACAAAATGTGTTAATCAATTTTGTCATATGCACAGGTCTATTTAATATCATTGTGAAACCATTTAATAGTTTAAGTAGAGCAAGTCCTAGATAATGTAACAGTTGTGGTTGTATTAATACTCTCAGATAGTTCCAGCAGAACTGTGCTGACTCTCCTATTGTTTGATTATTCTTTCCAAACACAGGGGAAAGGTTTTACTGTTAAGATTTATTTATTTTATGTGGCTTGAAAGTATTTTATCACTTATTTACTGCTTTGGTGTGCATCATTATACATTATTATCATCAAAATATGCTTTTGTAAGTGCTGTATTTTTATGTTTGGGGATACTCCATATATAACATGTACTTAACTAATGACATTTCTCAGTTCTATCATTTGTAGAAATGTCTATAACCTATCCCTCATAAATGGCAAGAAATCTCTATATAAAAGGTAGAGGACTGTTTATTTATACCTCATCAGTAGAGTTGCCTATAAGTTGCATTGTTTCGCTGACAAGTCCAATTTTTCAAAATAATAGAATGTAAACTCACACTGTTTCTGTGCAATTGCAGGATTCTACAAGACTCCTGAAATAAGTACTATACTTTTGAAAACCAATATATAAATGTTTAAAGATTTTAAAATTGAGAAGAAAAGTTAGCTGTTTATCACACTCTGTACTTTGTTCATATCTGACTTCACTTTGAAGCATATTAATTGAAACTTCTTACTTTGAAAACTATATCAATATAGTTGTGTTTTATTTTTTACTACCAAATTTGTTTCCAGGTCTCTCTGTCTTTTAATTATACAACCTGAACAATATTATGAACTTAAAAATGACTGTTAGGGGCGCCTGGGTGGCTCAGTCGTTAAGTGTCTGCCTTTGGCTCAGGTCGTGATCCCAAGGTCCTGGGATGGAGCGCTGCATCGGGCTCCCTGCTTGGCGGGAAGGCTGCCTCTCCCTCTCCCACTCCCACTGCCTTGTGTTCCCTCTCTCGTTGTGTCTCTCTCTGTCAAATAAATAAATAAAATATTTTTAAAAAATGGACTGTTAAACTGAGAACAATAGTCCAATGATTTTTGTAACTATAAATTTTGTACTTTTGAGATGGCATAATATTCTATAATGATGCTGAACCCAGAAGTTATAACACTGTCCAAATATTTCTATTATATATTAATAAGCTACTATTGAATATTCACCTAATAACATTTCCCCCTTACTAATATTGTAAACGTGCGTTATTCTTTTAAATAGCAGTTATTATTTTTTATTTAAATTATAGACTGATAGTTCTTAAATGTTGTATTCTCTCAGTTTTGATTCTGTCTAATAGAATGAAAAATCAATGTGGAATCAAAAGTCATAGGTCCAAGTGCTAACTATGTTAAGCAATTCAGTTGTGAACTTTCTTTTTTGCTGAGTCTCCTTTGTCAAGAGACAGTGAGAGATTCTGGAGCTGAATAAAACAGAATATCATCACAAAGATTCCTTGCAATTCTAAAGTCTATATCAAATGTAACTCTCCATATGTTTGTTTTGTAATCTTCCAATTTATGGATAATACTCATTATTTTCATAATTATAGTTACTTTTTATTTTCATATTTAGTTTCATCTTTCATGAGATGGTGTGTATCAATATTACTGTAGATGAGGATTCATATTGTTCTACATTGAATAAGTTACATAATTGTTTTTCTTCTCTATAGGTTTACCTATTAGACACTGTGCAAGAGTTACATCCATACAAGGAGCTTCTATGGTAGCAGAAGATAAATGTAGAAACAACACACTGAATAAAATACATTTACGCTGAGCATATTGATAGTCTACAGCATCCTCTGTAATTTGTACTTGATAACACAAAAAAATGAGATCAAAGATGACTAAAATCTAAACATATTTAGCAACTTGTCAATAGATAAACTTCTGACCCACAGTGATCTTTGGGGGAGCATTTTAATGAAAGAAAATGATTGTGTTCAATCTTTATTTGGTCATCCAGTGCCAAAAATATAGTGGCAGATCTCAAAAGCAAAGTCTCTAATGACTGTTACATGTTTGTGATAATCCCCAAACACTAATAAGCTGTGAGAATGTTCATTAAGATCTGACAAGCTATCCCTAAGTGAACAAAGTTGTCAGCAATTTTCAGTGTAGGCAAATAAAATAAATTTACTGGGGAAAGGTAATTCTGAAAATGGAAGCATGAATTGTTAGAATCGCAAGGAACGAGAGAAATCACAGTTTAAAACTCTATTCTTGAGAAAATTCTTTTCTACAATATTTCTTATAAGTCATCCTGATACTCTTTTAGTACTTCCAGTGATATAATTTTCATTGCCTTTTTAAAAAAAACATATTTATTGGCCTACAGTTATGTGAAGTTGGGTATAAAAATATGAGTAAGATATTGATTTTGCCATATGCAAACTAGGAGATTTGAAACAAGTTACTAAAATATTGTTCAATAGAGAAAGAACAATAAACCCCCCCTTTTTTTCTTTTTTCTATGCCTATCCCATTTTAAGTCTGTCACTGAAATTAGCCTATAGTGTTATGATTACTGTTTCCTTGCTCCTTTAGGACATAGTCTTTATTATTTGTATTTATAACTTCAAGATGTAGCATATGCTTTATCACATAGGAGATGACCCATAAATATAAGTTGCATGACCAAATCAACTAGAGATAAAATAAGATTTTATGAGGAAGTGATTTAATCTGAATCTTAAATATGAAAAATATATGTCTTGAAGGGAAAAGAGCAAAATATAAAAGAATGTCTTTCAGTCCTGTAAGAAATTGTATATGAAAGAATAGCGGCCATAAGGAGTAATAGCAACTTGAAGTTGAGGAGATATGATCTGTCAAAAACCCAACAGTAATCACAGGATGGCTAGTATTCCAACATAATTGGAATACATTTAACCACAGAAAATGAATCTTTGTCTTTATTCTCAAAGTGTTTAACACAATTTTCTCTTAAAAATTTTAATGTCCTTTTTTCAAACTTTAACAACTTTATTGAAATATCTTGGACATGTGAAAATGATGTATATTTAAGGTGCACAATTTGGTGTGTTGATATATGTATATCTTGTAGAAAGATAGCCACAATCAAGCTAATTAGCATACCTATCACCTCTACATAGTTACCATTTTGCATGTGTGAGAGAGAATGCTAGCACCACATTCTTGAAGTATTATGTAAAATGTCAAAAGGCTCTGTTATGATTTGCTTCCTCCTGTTGTTTTAGAATTGTATTCCAAAGATATTATAAGAATTCCTTTGCTAAGGAGAGAAAGCTTTTTTATGGGGAGTCAGATTAGAACACCAAACTATTTATTATTTAGAAAACAGTTTTTTCAGAAAATTGCATGATGACCTCAAACCAGTTACGCTTACTGAGGAAAAAAAAGAAAAAAAAAAAAAAAGATCAAGGTGAGAAGAGTGAGAATATAAAGCTGAGGTGTCAAAGATTTGGTTGATGTGCTACGGATGGGTGTGCTATGCCAAGGAGTTGTTCAATTTGATACCATAGTATCGAGTAGGAGTTTTTCAGGTAAGAAGGTAAAGGCAAGTGGTAGAGAGAAGCTACCAGGAAGGGAACTAAAGGTAAGAGAAATCTAGATTTTCTTCCAGGAATTACATGGAGTACCGAATAGCCAAATGGTAAAGTGTCCCAAGAAGTTAAGTAGGTGATAATATGAAATAGTCTTCATTAAATCTCCTGGGATTCCAATAAGAGTTTAGTTGGAAGAACACTGATGTTAATATTATTCTTAGAGTAGTACTAAAATTAATATGCATATTTTGCAGAAGGACTAAAAGTCTCCAAAATCTAAGCTCCAGATGTTTTTCTCCAGATGTTTTTTTAGTGCAGATACACTAAAAGCAAAAAAAAAAAAAAAAAAAAGGCTACAGAGTATTTTGTTACTACTAAAGCTTTCTCTGTAAGGATGTAAGTTCACTGAGGGCACAAACTCAGTCTATAGCTGTTTGCCCTTGCCCGGCATAATATAAAGCAGGTGCTATATCTACACATATTAGTATTTATCTAAGTTAGTAAAAATAAGGTTATCCAATGGTGAATTAAAGAGACTATGAAAAAGGTCAATAGCGTACAGATTGGCTGGATCTTTTTGTCATTTATATTCTTAGACCTAGCCACTTGTATTTAACCTTGCCTCTGCACTTATAATTCCTTATTGTATTATTGATTTGTTCATTTCTCTTCCATTTTAGAGTTCAAACTACTTAAGGAAGCCACTACGCATTGTTCACAGTTGTATTTTCTAAAGAAGAAAGCTGACACTTAGTTTTGAGGTAAATAAATAAATTATAGCAAAGCAATAATAGCTTAAATCATAATTAACTGATAGAATAAAGACAGTGAAAAGAAAATAGTTTTTAAAGTACTCTTAAGCTAAACAAATTATTTGATTTGGAAAAACATGACTTAATGGGGAAGAGTTTTGAGGGACTCAAGGGACAGGATATTAAGTTGGAGCCTTGACATGTGGTGATCATCAATACTTATCTACCCTAGCCAATGAGAATCTGAAAGTATCAGAGGAATTAGAGGTTTCGTTTTGTTTTGTTTCATTTCCTAACACAAAGTCCAAACCAAAAAATGATAACAGGGAAGACAAGCAAAACTATGTCATTAATGTGTAAAATATGTATAAGTCCTAGTCCTACACATGTAAGAACACATGCACATGTAAGCACGCACACATGCACAAACAATAGGAAGTTTAATGAGTTAAATTTCAACTGACTCAAAGGCAGTTGGTTTTAGTGAAAATAAATATGGTTGGAGTCAGAACTTAATTTAAATTCTGGCTATACCATTTTTTCACCTTTATTTAGGTAGACATACCAAAAAATGCACATATTTAATGTATATGTTTTGTTGATAATTCTACTGTGACCTTAGTAAGATATTTAATTATCTTGAGACCCAGTTTTCTCTTCTGTAAAATGGAAATGATAGTATCCCCTGGGCTATTTATGAGGATAAACTATAATAATATAAAAAAGTTCTAACACAGTGACTGAGTTAAAGAAGGAACTTCCTAAATATTAATTCCAGTGTCTATTATCAAATAGATATTTCTTATGAGTTTCTGTAGATTCAATAATTCGTTGCACTGAATTTGAAAGCAACAAAACTGAAAAGTTGGTGACAAATATGTGTGGAAAAATGTACACTGATGGACTTCTTGGATTAGGCAGAATGTGTAGATATTTGTGCCACATATAAATGATCATCAAAGTACATCCCCTGTGGAGGAGAGTCCCAGTAATCACAGACAAGATGACTTATCATATGACTTTGGTGCAGGGATAAGGCTTTCTCTGGGATTAATAACAAATTCTTCCCCTCACTGAGGCTGTTTTGTCTGCCAGAGCTTTTGAATGAATGCATAATCTTCCAAGAGCAAATTCCAACACTGAGCTCTTAATATGGTGCCAGAGGGCTACCTGGTATCTGGTTCATTATAGTGAACCCCTTTTATCACCAAGGAGCATTACTGTGCTCTAAGAGAGATAGACAAATATTCCAGATAAGAATATGCCTCTCCTTTCCCCAGAGCTTCTGTCAGCACCATGATCCCTTAACCTTTATTTTTTAAAATTATCTGACACAGAATTCTTTGGGTTCAGGAAGCACGTTGTGCAGCAAAGGAATATGGCAATTACACTGAACTCATGAACTGCATTGATTATAATACATGTTCCACCACCCAGAAGCAGCAATCTTGTTCTTATCAATCAAGTCTCCAATTTAATGTCATGTTACCTAATAGACCTTGATGAATATATATATAATTCTTGCTTCAAGAACTTCGTAACTACTAAATATCAAATTATAAGCCCAAGTGAAGGATTCTAATTGCATATCTGAAGTCCTACTGTTTCCTAAAATTGCAGGGTGACATTTATAATACCTAGTAGACATTTAAGTAAATATACCTGAATGTTTTACCAGCAGCAGCCTACATTCAGTGTTTTCAAACCTGAAAGCCCAAGATATCAGAAACCATCAAGCCAAGAGAGAATCATCAGCACAAGTGTGGACTCTCCTACTCTTCCTATACCTGAATGTCCTATCCCATCTACCTCTCCTTTCCCTCCACTTGCTGCCTGAATTGAGTAAACCAATAGAATATGAATTAAATAGATACATCCCAGGCTTGTATTACAGGATATTTTGACTCAAAAGGTCTCTTCCATCTAAAGATGCTTTCCCATTTCTTCTAATCAATTCAGCTGTTATTTTGGGAAACAACACTCCATTAATATTTCATATCTCCACATGGTTTGGTTCTCTGAGCAAAAGGCACTGAAAATCTTCCCTGAGGAGCGTAGGGGTGGCTCAGTCGGTTAAGCGGCTGCCTTCGGCTCAGGTCATGATCCCGGGGTCCTGGGATCGAGCCCCACGTCCGGCTCCCTGCTCAGCGGAGAGCCTGCTTCTCCCTCTCCCTCTGCCTACTTGTGCTCTCTCTCTGTCAAATAAATAAATAAAATCTTTAAAAAAAAAAAAGAAAGAAAGAAAAAAGAAAATCTTCCCTGGAAGCTAGAGATAGTGTCTCCATCTGAGTCAAAGGGCATTTGTTTCCTGACCAATATAATAAACATAGAGAACTTTATTATATACTTTTTTTCCAGGAATCATTCCAGGCAAGTAAAGTATCCTTTTCCTCTCCAGAGATTTGTTTATCTTCCAGAGTAAAGATAAGGCTTTTTTTTTTTTTTTTTCCTCATTTAAGGGGAGAGTGGGTAGGTCACTAGCAGCCCTAGGTAAGATCAGCATTTCTTAATTTCTGAGTTCCTCTCCTGTAATGTACCCCACTACATGTGCAGATAGAATCTGTCCACTGTGTCACCATATGGGGATTTAAGCTTAGGAAACTAATACAAGCTATTGCTCTGGGTGCTGCTTTCATCATCAGTTGTAGCTAGTCTTTGTCTCTGACAGTAGGTTCTCATGTTTACCAGGTGTATGTATAATACTGAGGCAGGCTCACTTGTTAACTTGCAAGTAAGGCAAAATCTCAGCCCCTTCACAATTTCTAACTTAATACCCACCTTCGAGAGGCCTTGCAGATCCTTCTAAATGTAATCTTTAAACCCTCTAGGATTTTCTCATTTTTAAATCACCTAATCTCTTTTTTTGTTGCTATACTTAGTATAGTCACAATGAACTTCTTTACCAGTAGTATGTTACCAGGAGGCAGAATTATACTGATGGTAGGTAATAACTCCTTTCTTTTGCTTTGCACACATTGTCTGGCCCTTAGGAAACATTCAATAAATATTGAGTTTTATTAATATAAACCGAACTAGACTTCAGAATATTCTTTAAAAGTCTGACATTTTCTCCTACTTGGAAATTTGCCTTATTTTCACTTTTCTTTGAGTTTTGAGCATTCCAGTGTCATATTTCTTCATGTGCAGTACTTTTCCCCCATACATTAAAAATTGCAAGAGCAAGAAGTTTTGTATTTAGTAACACTTGTTCTAGTAGCATCACGTCTGCCACAGCTGTTCTTGTTTTAAATCAGACTTAATGGTTTTTCATTCTAATCAATATTTTCTGATGTAGCTATAATATGAAGCTATTTTATCATGTTTTCTTTATTATCTAAACAGGTTATATATTTTTTTCTAATTTTTGTATTTTATACACTGTTTATGTAGTTTTTAAGTATGCTAAAAATAAGAAATTCTTATAAACAAATATTTTTCTATGAAAGGGATTGAATGAGGTATCTGGAGGGATTAATACAATATCTATTGACTTTAAAGTTTTAGTGGTAACATTTGACCGGTACAATTTGCTTTAAATAAAAGATTATATCATCAAGCACATCATCATGCCCCTGTTCAGATACACATTATGTTGAAGAGCCTCTGAAAACATTAATATGTGTACTTAAAAGTATTATAATTCTCTCTCAAGATACTTTTTCTTCTGTTTCATTTTTAAAGGAACCATTCTTTGTGTGTTTGACCTCCTGCTGTTTTAAATAGGCTGCTTAATCAAAAATTTAAACTACTGTACACATATTGAAAACAAATCTATAATAAATCTTTGAACTTCATTCCATCTATGAAACTCCATTCATGCTGTAGCTTTTTCATACAAAAAGAATGTCAATATTCTATAAATAGATTTTCAGTAGTGATCCAGTTTTCCGTAAGTAACCTTGCAGTTTTGCTTTTCAGCAAACACACAACAAATACGCATGCGTAACCACAAATGCCTGTGCCTTTTCTTTGGGGTAAGACAAGATACTCAATGAAAAGGCACAAGCATTTGTGTTTATACTTGCATATTTGACTCTTAGTTATGTGTTTGTGAGTATGAGTATGTTAGAGTGTATATGTGGATATGAGTGTGTTGTGTGTGTGTGTGTGTGTGTGTGAATGTGTTCTATCTCTTTAACTAGCAAGGATGGAATTTCACCTAGAGTTTGTTGTTGTTATCACAGACCTGTACCCCTGAAACAAATAATACCTTATATGTTATTTGGTTTATTTTTAAGAAATATATTTCACTTTAAGAACAAGTCAAAATCTTCACATAATTTAAAAAGTACTTTTTATTGCTGGTTCAAGAAAAATGTCACATTTCCTAATGAAATTATAATAATAATGTTAACCCTTTATCTGGATGGTTGTGCCCCATGTCTTAATAAAAACATCTTCTTTTCTCTCAGAATTTTATGCTGCTGCTGTGCCAAGGGTCCTCTGTGTCTTCTAGCACAAGTACTTTCTTTACTGATTAAGTTCACCCAAGCTCAAATGTCTACTACTTCATTCCTAGAAAGAGAAATAACTTACTCTTAAAGTTCAAACTACAAGCATATCATTAACATGTCAGGAGTTTTAACTGATATAAAATAACAATCAGATATGAATTATTAAATTTGGGTAAGAACAGTCATACATTATTTAACGTGATTTAAATTACTTAATTACAATAATAATTTACTAAAGTACTTTTGAAATGAAAAGTTATTATCTTATCTATCTGCTATCATTTATACTACTCTTCTTTGTTTTAATTTGATGGTAGCATACAGATTTTAATCTTTTCTGAATTTATTGTTGCACTGGGCCGCCATGGTGTTGGATTCTTTTGTTCTGTCCCACTAGGGCATTAACTCCACCCCAGCATGCATCCTTTTTGCTCAGCTGACATTGTTGCACCTGACAGGCTCCCATGCCCTTAACCCAAGCCCGTTCTGTCCCTGCTTGACCTTCTGGTTTCTATCAGTGACTATTCTCTCAATAATGTTCAAACATTTTCTAGGTTTGAAAGCTTAGATCCCTAGATTGCATTTTCTGCAATCCTTAGGTACATTTTCCTTATTGAAACTTGTCTTTTACTAAGGGCAGTCTTTACTTTGCCTTCCTTTTGAGTGGACCTCTTTATTTGGTCACCAATTATTAAGAGCTGAAGCTTATAAGGGAAGCTGCTAGCATTCTGTTAGTCTTCTGATCCCTGACCAGAGTGTAAGGGAAAACGCTTCTGTTTCTCCTTTACTCTCAATATGTCTCTTCTGAAACCAGACCTGTGAATTTTCCCATACATCCAACAATTCTCTGACACCAGCTAGGGGTCCTGCAATTCAACTCAATTCTGACACCATCTAACTGGATTTATCATCAGATCCCACAGGTTAAGGGCTCAGTCCCTCAACTGCCCCCACTTCAGATATTAATCTCAAGTCCCAGTTGTCACCTGTGTTTATGACTGGCCAACTCTAATGGGAGTTCCCCCTGACTCCCTATTCTGGTTCATTAATTTGCTAGAGGAGCTCACAGAACTCAGGAAAACTGTTTACTTCCTAGCTTATCCATTTATTATGTAAGGATATAATTCAAGAACAGTGAGATGGAAGAGATGCACAGAACAAAATATGTGGGAAAGGGCATGAAGCTTCCATGCCTTCCCCAGGTGTGCCACCATCCCAGCTCCTCCACAGGTTTGTTCACCGATCCGGATGTTCTTTAAACCCATCCTTTTAGGGTTTTACAGTGGCTTCGTTATATAGGCAAAATGGATGAAATCATTGGCCATTGGTCATTCCATAATGCACTGACAAGAATCTCAAATACATTGGTAAATAGATATGGTGAATGCAAACATCCTTTCTTTTTCCTGGTCTTAAGACAAAGTATATAGTCTTTCATTATTTAGCAGCATGATAGCTGTAGATTTTTACTGATGCCCTTTATCAGGTGGAGAGAGTGCCCTTACATTGTAAATTGATTTTCCTTCAGCTTTTGACATGACCATAGAGTTTAACTATCCAAGCTTTTTCATTAACATGGTGAATTATACTGATTGATTTTCAGATGTTAAACCAACTTTGTATTCTTTATTTTTTTATTTTTTTATGTTATGTTAATCACGATACATTACTACATTAGTTTTTGATGTAGAGTTCCATGATTTATTGTTTGCGTATAACACCCAGTGCTCCATTCAGTAGTGCCCTCTTTTTTTTTTTTTTTTTTAGATTTTATTTATTTATTTGACAGAGAGAGAGACAGTGAGAGAGGGAACACAAGCAGGAGGAGTGGGAGAGGGAGAAGCAGGCTCTCCGCCAAGCAGGGAGCCCGATGCTCCAGGACCCTGGGATCATGACCTGAGCCGAAGGCAGCCACCCAGGCGCCCTGTACGTGCCCTCTTTAATACCCATCACCAGGCTAACCCAACCCCCCACCCCCCTCCCCTCTAGAACCCTCAGTTTGTTTCTCAGAGTCCATAGTCTCTCATTTTTCGTCTCCCCCTCTGTTTTCTCCCTCTTCGTTTTTCCCTTCCTACTATCTTCTTTTTTTTTAAACATATAATGCATTATTTGTTTCAGAGGTACACGTCTGTTATTCAACAGTTTTACACAATTCACAGCGCTCACCATAGCACATACCCTCCCCAATGTCTATCACCCAGCCACCCCATCCCTCCCACCCCTACCACTCCAGCAACCCTCAGTTTGTTTCCTGAGATTAAGAATTCTTCATATCAGTGAGATCATATGATACATATCTTTACAGACACATAGATCCATGGAACAGAATAGAGAGCCCAGAAATGGACCCTCAACTCTAGGGTCAACTAATCTTCGACAAAGCAGGAAAGAATGTCCAAGGGAAAAAAGACAGTCTCTTCAACAAATGGTGTTGGGAAAATTGGACAGCCGCATGCAGAAGAATGAAACTGGACCATTTCCTTACACCACACACAAAAATAGACTCCAAATGGTTGAAAGACCTCAATGTGATACAGGAGTCCATCAAAATCCTAAAGGAGAACACAGGCAGCAACCTCTTTGACCTCAGCCACAGCAACTTCTTCCTAGAAACATCGCCAAAGGCAAAGGAAGCAAGGGGAAAAATGAACTATTGGGACTTCATCAAGATAAAAAGCTTTTGCACAGCAAAAGAAACAGTCAACAAAACCAAAAGACAACCAACAGAATGGGAGAAGATATTTGCAAATGACATATCAGATAAAGGGCTAGTATCCAAAATCTATAAAGAACTTACCAAACTCAACACCCAAAGAACTCATGTGGTTATGAGATACTTATACTGTGGCATAAGTATCTGTTTCATTTTTAAAGGAACAAATGATCTAATCAAGAAATGGGCAACTTTGTATTCTTTAGATAAGCTCCATTTGTACACTGATCTGTATTTTTGTTTCTGATATGTGTTTACTTAATTTTGAAATCAATGCAGTAAACTGAAAGAATGAATTTAGAATTATTCATTCCTTTTCAGTTTTCTGCAAGGGTGTATATAGAATTTTATTTTATTTTTTCTTCCTATGTTTGCTAGAATTTATCAATGAAGCCATCAGGATGTAGCATTTCCTTTGTGGGTAGTTTTTAGTTATAATTTTACTTTCTTTAATGGATGCAAACTCTCATTTCTTCTGTGAACTTTGGTAGTTTATGTTTTTCAAAAAATATGTCCATTAAGTTTTTAATATGTTGGTATAAATTTGTTCATAATAATTTCTTATTGTCCTTTCAGTCTCTACACAATTTGCAAATTGATGTCTCCTCTCTAATTGTTTATATTGGTCATTTGTGTCTTCCCTCTTCTTTCTCCAATTAGTCAGACTTGAAGTTAATCAATTTAATTTTTCCCCCAATGGGAGAGTTTTTGGCTTAATTGTAGTTCTTCCATTTTTTTGTTGTCTAATTATTCCATTTACCTCTTATATTTATTAATTAATTTATTTTGCTTTATTAGTTGCTCATCACTTCCTAGTTTCTTAGTTTGGAAACTGAGGCAACTGATCTGAGACTTCTTTTCTAATGTTTTTACTTCTAATGCAGTATTTTAGTAAATTTACTATATAATTATCCCTCTAAGTCCCACTTTAGCTGAATACTACACATTTAGATATACTATGTTTTTATTCAGTTTAAAATGCTGTCTAATTATAGCATTGATGCCCTTTTTGACCCATAGATTACGTAGAAGCATGATATTTAGTTACCACCTACTTGAGGATTTTCTAGAGACTTTTCTGTTATAGATTGCTAATTTAAGTATGTTGTAGTCAGGGAGCATACTCTGCATAACTTTAACTCTTGTAAATACATGGACTTTTTTTAATGGCTTATAATGTAGTCTATTTTTAAATGTTTCCTGTGCAATTGAGAAGAATGTGTATGTTGTTTAGTGGAGTGTTCTATAAATGTCAAGTAGGTCTACTTGATTGATAGTGTTGTTCACATCTTCTATATCTTTATTATATCCCAATAATTACTATCAATTATTGAGAGGGGGATGCTAAATCTCTGACTATAACTGAGAATTTTACTATTTCTACTTTCAGTTTTATCAATTTTTGCTTAGTAGTGTATCTTAAAGCTCTCTTATTAAACATATAGACATTTAGGATTGTTATGTCTTTTTAGTGAATTTTCACTTTTATTATGAAATTACTTTCCTCATACCTGATAATATTCTTTGTTCTAAACTCTAATTTTTCAGTTATTATTTTAATAGCCACCTTAGCTTTCTTTTGATTAATGTTATCATAATATAACTTCTTCCAGGCTTTTACTTTTAACCTATTTTTCTTTATATTTAAGTTGACTTCTTGTAGGGAACATATAGTTGCATCCTGTTTTATTATCAGAGAGTGCTCATTTAATTTGGGTTTTAATATCACTTACAGTCTTATGATTATTGATAACACTAGGTATAAATTTATCATCTTTTTTTTTTTTTTAATTTTCTATTTGTCCCATCTGTTTTTGGTTCATTTCCCCCCTTTTTTTCTGCCTTGCTTTGAATTATGTTTACTGATTAGTGATTTTATCTCCTTTGTTGCCCTATTAGCTTAACTCTTATTGTGTTCATGTTTACTGTTCACTTTAGAATTTATGGAATTCATTTTAATCTGTCACCTGCTACCTTCAAGCTTTGTTCTGCCACAGTATAAGTATCTCATAACCACATGTTTCCATTTCTCCTCCCCTGTCGTTTTTGTTATGGTTGTCAATATGTTATCTTCCACATATGTTATAATCTCCACAAATATCTTTTTTTTTGCCCTAAGTAGTCAATATTCACTTAATAAGATTTAAGTTTTAATAGAAATATATTTTATATTTATATACATATATATATACTGTTTCATTCATTTGTATTTGAAATCTAGTTTTCATCTGATGTGATTTTTCTTTTGCCTTCAGGATTTCCTTTAACTTTTCCTGTAGTGCAGTCTGCTGATGAATCAATTTAGTATGTCTAAAACATGTTATCTATATTAAAAGATATTTTTGCTGGATATAGAATACAAGATTAACAGTCTTGTTCTTTTTGTACAAAAGAACAAAGCAAAAAACGAAAGATGTTGCAGATGTTTCTCTGCAACTACTGTCTTTTTTTTTTTCTTGTGCTGCCTGTAAGGTTTTCTCTTTATGATTTTCCTTAAGCAATTAATGAGGATGTGCCTTGGTGCAGTTTTGTTCATGTCTCTTGTATTTGGGATTCTTTGATCTTCCTGGAACTTCTTGGAACTATGGTTTTGATCTTCTTGAAAGCATGGTTTTATTTTATCAAATTTGAAATGTTTCTATTATTTAGTCAAATGTTTTTATGCCTTATGAAATTTTTGGTTTTCTATTATCGCTGATGAGGCTAGTATCTACCTCTAGTCCTGTTTGAGGACAGGGGATACTACCCTCTGATCTAGGTGATTCCTTCTCCAGCCTTGACTTGATCTTATACACATGCACTGATCAGTACTCAGCTGGAGACTTCAGGAAGATCTTCTGCAGATCTCTGTCTGGATCTCTTTGTGCAGTTCTCCCTTCTCTGATCATCTGTCCTGTGAAAACTATCTACTTTTTCTTCTCAGATCTCTCAGTTTCATCTTCTCAGTTGAGGGAGACCCTCAGGCTCCCTCTGGGACCCTGAGCCTTGTGATGTGGACTGGAACTCTGCCCATAAACTGAGGACGTCAAGTCTTCCCTCAATTGTTTCCTATTTTTCATGGATTCATTGCCTGATGTCCATGTCTTGAAAAGTGTTTTATATATTTCATCTGTTTTGAGTTTTCATTGGGGTTGTAATCTGGTCCCTACTACTAAACAATATTTTCAGTGTTTTTCTCTTTATTTCTTTTTCATCTTCATATTTTTTAACTTATTAGAATACTGGGAGTAGATTAGGTACAAAATGAACTGTTTTTCCCCTTATATATATGCTATAAAAGTACGTGCTTATATGGGAAGGTTTTTTTTTTCCTCCCCTGGCTTTATGTTTTCAAAGGGAGAATGGTTACAGTAGAATAACATCTTGTTTGTCTCTCTTCTCCTATCTCATGCTGCCTCACATGATAAAAAGTGAATTATCTGTTTCATAAAATTGGGAGCAATAACTAATATGTGTGTCTCAACCATATCCCCCCTCATTTCTTTCAGGAAATAGCTATTTGAAGGTGTTTGAAGGAAACTCATATTCTACTCTGAATTACTATGTGTTAATTCCATTTTATATTGAGATTGAATTCACATATAATATTTACTAAGTTAAGGTGTACAATTTAGTGGTTTTATTATATTTACAAAGCTCTGCAACTAGTACCACTATCAAATTACAGAACACGTTCATTACTTCAAAGAAAAACCCCATATTTGTTAGCAGTCTTTCTTCTTTCTCCACCATCCCCACTGCCAGGCCCTGGCAACCACTAAAATAACTTTTTTTTTTTTTTCCAGAATTTGTGTGTTCTGGACATTTCATGTATATGGAATCATGCAATTTGTGGTGTTTTGTGTCTGGCTCTTTTCTCTTCTCACAATGCTTTCAAGGTTCATTTATGTTGAAATACTAACCAGTACTTCATTCCTTTTTATGCTGAAGAATATTCCATTGTATGGATAGATCACATTTTGTTTCTCCATTAATCAGTAAATGGACATTTAAGTTATTCTCACTTTTTGACAATTATGGAGAGCACAGCTATGAACCTTCATGTAAAAGTTTTTGTGTGGACGTGTTTTCAATTTTCTTGGGCATATACGTAGTAGTGGATTGCTGGATCATATGTTAATTCTATGTTTACACCTTAAGGAACTGCCAAACTCTTTTCCAAAGTGGCTGTAACATTTTAAATTCTCACCACCAATATATGAGGGTTCCAATTTCTCCATATTCTCATCAACTCTTGATATCGACTATCTTTTACATTATAGCCATTCCATTGAGTGTGAAGTGGTATTTTAGTGTGGTTTTAACTTTTATTTCCCTAATGATTAATAATGTTGAACACTTTTTTCATATACTTATTGGCTCTTTGGATATCTTATTTATAGGAATGTTTATTCAATTGTTTTGCCCATTTGTAAATTGTATAATTTATCTTTGTTATTATTGAGTTGTAATAGTTCTTTATATATTGTAGATACTAGTCCCTTATCAAATATATGAATTGCAAATATTTTCTTCCAATCTATGGATAAACTTTCACTTTCTTGATTCTTTGAAGTGAAGTATTTATTTATTTATTTATTTATTTATTTTTATTTTTTAAAGATTTTATTTATTTATTTGACAGAGAGAGACACAGCAAGAGAGGGAACACAAGCAGGGGGAGTGGGAGAGGGAGAAGCAGGCTTCCCGCGGAGCAGGGAGCCCCATGTGGGGCTCTATCCCAGGACCCCGGGATTATGACCTGAGCCGAAGGCAGACGCTTAACGACTGAGCCACCCAGGCATCCCTGAAGTCTTTATTTTTGAAAAGTGTAATTTATCTATGTTGTTTTTGTTGTTTGTTGTGCATTTGCTGTTATATCTAAAAAGATTTTCTCTAAATCAAGCTCACAAAGACTTATAATTTCTTCTAAGAGTTTAATAGCTTTAGTTATTATATTTATATTTCTGTCTATTTTGAGTTACTTTTTGTATATGGTATGACTTAGATATCTAGCTTCATTCTTTTGCATGTGGATATCTAGTTTCCCCAGAACTATTTGTTGACTTTTCTTTCCACATTGAATTGCTTTGACACCCTTATAAAAAATTAATTGGTTGCAAATGTGTGGTTTAATTTCTGGATTCCAAAGTATAGTTCATTGATCTGTATGTCTCTCCTTATGTCTTGGTTACATTGGCTTTGCAGTTTGTTTTGCAACCAGGAAGTGTGGATCTTCTAAACTTGTTCTTCTTTTTCAAGATTGCTTTGAATTTTCTGGATCAACTGTACTTCCACATAAATTTTAGAATCAGCTTGTCAAACTCTGTAAAAAGACAGCTGGAATTTTATAGGGATTAAGATAAATCTGTAGACCAATTTTTGTGTATTGTTGATATCTTAACAATATTATGTTTTCTATATCATGAACATGAAATGTTTGTCCATTTATTAGGTTTTTAATTTCCTTCAGCAAGATATTGTACCTTCAGTGTACAAGTTTTACATGTCTTTAGATAAATTTATTCATGAGTGTTTGATGCAATTGCAGATTGAATTATCTAAGTTTTGTTTTTATATTGTTCACTGTTACAGTTCAGAAATACAATTAATTTTTGTATGTGGATCTTATATACAACTTTGCTGATTCATTAAGTAAAAGTTATTACTCAGATAGTTGTGTGTGTGTGTGTGTGTGTTCCTAAGTATTTTCTATGTATAAAAACACATCTTTGAAAAAAAATTGTTTTATTTATTTCTTTCTAATTTTAAAGATTTTATTTAATTCTCCTTACCTAATTGCCTTGGCTAAATCCTCTAGTACAAAGTTGAATAGAAGTGGACATCCTTGTCTTCTCCTTGCTCTTTTGAGGAAAGCTTTCAGTCTTTTAGCATAAAATATGATGTTAGCTGTGGGCTTTTCATAGATGGCCTTTATCAGGTTGAGGAAGTTCTCTTTTATTCCCAGTTTGTCAACTGTTTTAAAATGTAAAGGTATTGTATTTGGTTAAATATTTCCAGTATCTTTTGAGATGATCTTTTCTTTGTCCTTTATTCTATTAATATGGTGCATTACATTTATTGATTTTCATATTGCCATGGACTGAATGCTTGTTCCCACACACCCCCACCCCCAAATTCATATGTTGAAACCCTAATCTCAGTGTGATTATATTTGGAAGTAGGACCTCTGAGAAGCATTAGGTCATTGAGATTGAAACTAGAGTCCTCAGGAATGAGACTAGTACCCTTATAAAAAGAGACCAGAGAGCTAGCTAGTGTTTTTCTGCCATGGGTGGGCACAGCAAGAAGACGATGTCTTCAATCCAAGAAGACTCTTATCAGAAATCAGTCATAATGGCATCCTAATCTTGGACTAGCAGCCTCCAAAACTGGGAAACATAAATTTCTATTGTTTAAGCTACCTAGATTATGGTATTTTGTTATAGCAGCCAGAGCTAAAACAGATGTTGAACTAACCTTGCATTACCTGGATTAATCCCACTTGATTCCTGTGTATAATTGTTTTACATGTTGCTAAATTCTAGTATTTGCTAGTAATTTCTTGTGTCTTGTATTTTTGTGTCTATGTTCAGAAGGGATATTGGCCTGTAGTTTCTTGTGATATTTTTGTCTGGTTTTGGGTTCAGTGTAGTAATGGCCTCATAGAATGATTAAGAAGTGTTCTCACCTCTTCTGTTTAAAAAAAAAATATGAAAAAATTAGTGTTAATTCTTCAAACATTTGGTTGAATTTGTCAGTGAAATCATGTAACCTGGACTTTTCTTTGTGGGAATATCTTTGATTACTAAATTAATGTCCTCATTTGTATGTCTTTTCAGATTTTCTATTTCTTCTTGTACACGACAAATCACTTCTCTTTTCCTAGTCTCTATTTGTCTTTGGTTTTCTGCAATTTGATTATGATATGCCTAGATGTGAATCTGTCTTTTTTTTTTTTCTTTTTTTTGCCAGTATTCTTACTGCTTTATGGAGAAGAAAATTTTTGAATGTCCTTACTTTTCTATTTTTGCTGACATTATTTTATAGCCTTAACTTTTACAAGGGCAGTCTCTACCCCTCCTGGTGGTCAGCAAGTATGTAACTAAGTGAATAAATATGTCTACTCTGGAGATTAGTACTATGAGGTCATTTTTTTTTAACATTCTATTGGTAATTAAACTGATATTGCTATGTCTTAACCTCTACCTCTCAATTGGTTCAGAACTTAAGCAAGGAACGTGGCTGTAATTCACTAGCCCTCTCATGTCTCAACAGTTTGTATGACAAACACTGTGAAATTATGTAGGACTAAAGGCAAGGATCCCTGATCATACCTCAACAGATTTCATTGTAGACAAATTAGCAAGAACTCAAGGAGAACTTTTCTCCTTAGTGTATGCCAAAATGCTATTCAGACTTTAAGTCAAATTCTTCTTCATACTCAGAGTACTTACTAAAATATTTTAGTAACAACTAATATCTAAGATAGTCTGACAATACAATATATTCTTATCTACAATAATTAAGCTTTTTTATGAGTTTTTTTTTTAAAGATTTTATTCATTTATTTGACAGAGAGAGAAACTGCGAGAGAGGGAACACAAGCAGGGGGAGTGGGAGAGGGAGAAGCAGGCTTCCTGCTGAGCAGGGAGCACGATGCAGGGCTTGATCCCAGGACCCTGGGATCATGACCTGAGCCAAAGGCAGACATTTAACGACTGAGCCACCCAGGCACCACTAAAATTTTTCTTATTTCTAATTATGTCATATGTTATATCTTCCCAAAAAGAGATGTGTCTTCCAAAGAAGGAATGAAGCTTAATTTTTTTAGTCTTTTAGTGTGTTAATTCATAGAAAATTAATAAGCATTCAGTTAATATTTATTGATTAAGGATATGTAAAGTATAGTAAAATATGAACTAACAAACAACATGGTAAACTAGTAGAATTACTGACTTCAGTTATAAATACTTTTTATTACTTAAAAATAATTATGTTGGGAAAGTTTCTCAAATTCTTTGCTCATCTATGAAATGGAATAACACTAATTAAATACAGTAATTTATATAAAGTATAAGGCTTAATAAATGTCAGTTTGTTCCCTGCTTGTTCCAGGGACCAAATAACTACTTGAAATAAATATGGCTTAATGTGTTTAATAAAACCATTTGACTAATCTGCTCATAAATTGTGGCTTATAGCCTACATGTTCACTCCAAATATATGTGATAGTACACAGATTGTCCTGTTTTGTTTTGTAGTTCTCCACAATCTAGATCAATGATAATGTTAAGAAGTTACTGGTTTTTTTTTATTATGTTATGTTAATCACCATACATTACATCATTAGTTTTGATGTAGTGTTCCTTGATTCATTGTTTGCGTATAACACCCAGTGCTCCATGCAGAATGTGCCCTCTTTAATACCCATCACCAGGCTAACCCAGAAGTTATTGCTTTTTTTAAATAAGAACCTTGGAGGGCACCTGGGTGGCTCAGTTGGTTAAGCGATTGCTGTCGGCTCAAGTCATGATCCAGGAGTCCTGGGATCAAGTCCTGCATTGGGCTCCCTGCTCAGCGGGAAGTCTGCTTCTCCCTCTGACCCTACCCCCTCTTGTGCTCTCTCTCTCTCTCTCTCTCAAATAAATAAAATAAAATCTTTAAAAAAATAAATAAATAAGAACCTTGGAGACATATGAGAACACTGTTGAGATTAAGTATAAGATCTTTATCTATGCTATTTTTTTCTTCATATAATGTCAGTTCTCACATTCAAACTTCAAAAAACAAGATTTTCAGAGGCACAATTCAGTGAGTTGTCACTTGACTAGGAATGTTATGTAAGCGCTCTTCCTTGAGTTTAACAGAATCTTCAGAAATGAGTAATATCTTAGATATCTTAGAAATATCTACTCAACAGATTTCATACATTTGATTTGTCTTCTGGCTTTGCTTACTACTTACATGCAAGGAAGATGGCTGATTACCACACTATAGGCCTTTTCAGTTCAAGGTTATTTGTGAGTTTGCTTAGAACTTTAATACTGATCTATTCATTCTCTACATTGTTGTTGTTTTTTTTAAGTTTTCCTCTTTCTTGTTTACCTCCCACACACTTTCATGTATTTTAGAGAACTCTATAAATAAAACTTATTTTAATAGCTAACATTTATTGAGCACTTATTACATACCATTATATATATATATGTATTTTATATATATAATATATATGCATGTATCTATATTGATATCTATCTATATCTATATCTATATATATGCTTACTTAGTCTTTATAACATCACCTTAAGGTGGATACTACTATATTCAGAAGCTCAGAAATGAGAAACCTGGATCGCGAACAGGTTAAAAATCTATTAGCGTATTTTCCTGGCTATTAAGGTATAGACCTCATTGCATCATGTCCACCTTGCTAATCTCTATGTTAAGATGCTGAGTTTGAAAATCAGCAAGCTGTCTTTTTGTTACATTCTGACAATAGGGAGCAGCACAATAAAGAAATTACAAGGTAAACAAAGGGAAGAATGTCTTCCTTCTTTCCTGTGCTTGCTATTTATGTCACCACCACCTCAGTCACAGGACTTTACCTCAGGAGCAGCAATTGGTTCCAGCCTCCAGATCCTTTTTGTTCTCCTAACACCAGTATTATTGAAACCCCTCCCGGTACTGCATTTGTGTTCTGCGGGACTATTCTTCCTAGTCTGTATTATGATAATCCCAACCTTTCCTCTTTATTCCCCCAGATGTAAGGGTGATAGATTCTTCTTGTAGCTATTCCTGGCTTACTTCAGTGGTTTTGTTTTTTGTTTTTTGGTTTTTTTTAAGATTTTATTTATTTATTTGCGAGAGACAGACACAGAGACAGAGAGCACAAGCAGGGCAGAGGGAAAGGGACAAGCAGACTCCCTGCCAAGCAGGGAGCCTGATGTGGGGCTTGATCCCAGAACCCTGGGATCATGACCTGAGCCAAAGGCAGATGCTTAACCAACTAAGCCACCCGGGCACCCCTCTGTTTTTGTTTTTTACTCATTCAGTTTATTCAGCACGAGCATAACCAATTCTCTGTTAAATTCCTTCATTTCAAATACTTAATTTGGTTTCTATTTTTCCTGCCAAGTCCCCTGATTCATAAACTCTCTTGGCTCATTTCTTTGCATTGTTAGATCTCTTAATGTAGGTCCCTTATGGGGTGAAAATAAAATTGTTCATTTTATAACATTTTCAAATAATTATTGATATAAACAAATACAACTACTTCTTACATCCTGGACAAGAATAATGCTCAACTTTAAAGCTATCATATGTTCATGCCTGCTCTGAGAGCTGACAGTGCTAAAGCCACACCTTCTAGAATTGGGAGGTAGCATGCCTTTAAGCTCATATCTGTGAGGTTCTTGGTCTCCCAGGTTCTGAACCAACACTATGTGTGCCCAAAACCTGCCAATATTTTTCAACTCTCCAACAATCAAAATCCAAATCTCATGCCAATATTTACATTTCCCTCATCAGCAACCTTCCATTTCACTGTACCCCATTTTTTAGAATCTGAATTCATACCCAAGATTCAAAAGAAAATTAGGCATTACCAAATATATTAACTCATGCAAATAGGGTATATATATGAGTGTGTGTGTGTGTGTGTGTGTGTGTGTGTGTATGTGTGTTGGAGAGGGTATGGCGATTCTACATGCCTAGTAATCCTTCTGTTTTAACCAGTCCAGCTGAACCATCTGAATTAACCACGCTGAACAGAACTGATTTTGCCATTTACTAGTTCTGGGATTTGAATAAACTACTCAGAGTCCACACACCTGTTTCCTCACCTCTAAACTGGGGATTTTAAAAGTATCTGAATCAAGGATTATGTGAAGTTGAGTTAATAAATATAAAATGCTTAGCATGGCATCGTCACATGGCAATTGTTAAATGAATGTCACCTACTGTTATTGCTTTTATTTCTGTAACATCTTAGAATGGCATCGCCTGAACAAACATGTACTGGAGAAAAAATAATGTATTCTAAAACATGCAAGGGAAATTTCCATAAACTAGAAATAGTTTGCTCAAAAATATGGAGAGTACAAATTTATCAATTTCTCCTGTAACAGAAATATCTGAAATGAAGTCAAGAATGTCAATGGAGGCAACAGGCCATTGGGGATGTTAGTCTTATGGATGGAGCATGAACTTTTAGACTGTGCCAACCATAAACTGCCATGTCCTGTTGCAGTTCTCAGAATGAGGCTTATTTCACTAAACTCCAACCTAGCAACTAGCACAGTAACTTGTATTAGAGTATAGACCAAAGTTAGTTACTTTTGCTTACACCAATCATAATCCTTTCAAAACAACTTATATAAGCTTGCAGTGTTTACCTTTATAAACTCTGTGTCTTTCCCCTCACCGTTCAGAGCCCATTTCAGGTTCCTCCTGAATCTGTATCTCCTGGATTTGAATTCCTAAAGACCCCAAATAAACTTTTGGTTTGCTTAGCAGCCTCAGTTCTTTCTTGTTCGACATTCCCTTATACTTGGTTTATTCATTGTGTGGAACTGTTTCACACTTCTGGAGAAGAGAGACTCTCTGGTAAAAGGAAGTGTGAAAACACTCTCTTCACCTCCCTACCCTTCATTTCTCCCTTACCATATGTTCTTAGAAGCAATGTGAAAGCAGATGCCAACAGCATGTAAAATTTTGATACTACTTGTAGAAAACAAGTGCAGATTAAGTAAGGTTGCTATATTGTTTGTTTCATTTAAACAAATTTTCTTAATCCCATAAAGAACAATTTTCTAGTTCTTTGGCAGGAAACTGAGCACTCCCCCTCAACACCAGGTCCCACCCTGTATGTATGTATGTATGTATGTATGTATCTATCTATCTATCTATCTATATATCTATCTATCTATCTATCTATCTATCTATCTATCTATCTATCTATCTATCATCTATCTATATCAGTACTAGGCAGATCTTTTCTTTCCTGTTTTGGGTTTCTCTGATTTCCATATAAACTGCTATTTATTTTTGGACGTATTTTTTGTAATTTATTCAAATTGACCTTGGTTATCATTCTTCCTTATGAGTAATAGAGTTGAATCCTAGAAGCCAAATGCCTGAATATAGTGGTTGAGTCAATTCTAAACTAGATCTAAACTGACCCTTGGCCTGGCATCTTTTGTTAATGTGTAGGTTAGAGGTACATGTTTGTCCTTTTCTAGGGCAAGGGTGCACAGCTTCTATTAGATTCGCATATGGATATATGATGAAAAACTGGTAATAACCAGAATTTTAAATATTACAGGAAGCTGATTTTGGGATAGTGAAAAGCACTGGGTTCATTACTAGTAGATGTGGTGAACACATTTCAGGTCTATTGTGCTAACCCTGTTTCCCTGTGGGTGGGAGGGACCCAAGTGATTCAGACTAAAGACAGTTTTCATTTCTCCTTATCTTCTGTGCTGACCCTGCCTAGCTGAGACAAAAAGACTAAATATTTAGTTCAGAATAAATGTTTTTATAATTTTTCAATATAGTGGAGACAGAGGTTGGAGAAAATATATAACAAAACTTCAACTTTGCCAGTTGGGTTCCAATCATAGGATATTGCAAATTTTTTGTTTGTTTTAATTAGAACATATTTTCTACTAAAAATATGAGAAATAGTTATCTGAATGTGCTACATTTTCCTTGGAGCATAACATGTTGCAGAGAAATATAAAACATACCGCACTAGGTCCATATATATCCAGTCCTGGAGATTCTTGGACTCTATTTCTATTTCAGAAGAGAATTCCTTGGAGCAGGCAGCCAAGACAACATGGCAGGCAGGATATAAAGAGAAAACATCCCACACTGAGTAACCTGACTCCTCATCCATTCTACAAAAAAAAAAATATATATATATATATATAAGTGTAAAGAGGTATGGAATCTACTTACATGAACAGTCTCACAATGAGATGCATTCATAACTGCAATACCTGCACTTTGTCTCTAGTGTGAAATGTAATCATCTCTGAGGTTAATATACCTTTCCTTTTCCATTCTGAAAATCTGTTAGTGTGGTCCTAGAAATCTCTCTTTTTCTTTCCCTCTCTCTCTTTCATTCCCTCTCTTTCATTTATTCCCTCTTCCCTTTCTTTCTTTACACATCTGAAGTTTCCTCCATAATTTAATGCATTTTGTTTCATAAAATTTAATATTTTAATTGACTGAGCAGCATGCTATCTCAAGTCATAAAATTTTTATATGCTTACTTATTCCTTAAGAACAGCAACCAACACCCTCAAAAGAAATACAAATAAACAAAAAACCCAGTGGGAAGAGAAAGTTACAGGGACACCACATTTCCTAAATGATACTGATGTTCTTGTTTGTTACTAATTCCTAAATTCGCCTCAATCCATCCCTGTTGAGTCCTCATTTCTAGCAACTTTACCACGAAAACTTCTGCTCCTCTAAAAGCTTGTTTGCATTAAAACCAAGGAAACTCTAAGAGTTAGGTTTATAAGAAACAAAAGAAATTGTCCTGCTTGATTCTGTTGCATTTTCTTGTATTTTTTTAACAAAACTCAATTTATCAATTCGAGAGAGGGTAGAACATAAAAGTAAAGGATGTTGCCATAAAAGTTGGAAATATATCCTCCATAACAGCTTCTGGGGCCGATCTGCATAGCAAGCTCTTGGTTGTTTATTCAGTGTGAAAGCTAATAAATCTATTTGTGAGAACTCCTAAAAGGCAATCATTTTCAGAAAGAGCGAATTCTGGCAAAACCTATTGTTTCAGCAAATCCAAATGACAAGTGTTTTAATATGACAACATTTGCAGTTCCGGGAGCACAGTACATTTTGGAATCTTAAAAGTAGCAACACATTCTGTGTGGCAAAACATACTGTGTTTAAATCTGTCCTACTGAAACATGCTGCTAATGGTTATGCACAATACATTAAGGAGAGGAAGGATGACAAATTATAAACCTACACAGATCTCGTCATGTTGCAAGAAAATCTTTATTTTCTTTCCTTATTTTTTCTTTTCGTCCATCTGTTTTAGTTATACACCCTCTCCAAATTCAGCTAGAAATCTGTCTCTCAAGAACTTTCTCACACTGCATTCTACCTTTCTTTACAGGGTATGCATTAGATTTTCCATTAACAATATTTTTCTACTTTATTGATAACAGCAAATAAAATATATTTTTAGATTAATGAATTAAACAATGTTTTTGCTATGTGTAAAAAGTAATGATTTGTGTTGGGGCGCCTGGGTGGCTCAGTCGTTAAGTGTGTGCCTTCGGCTCAGGTCATGGTCCCAGGGTCTTGGGATCGAGCCCCGCATTGGACTCCCTGCTCTGTGGGAAGCCTGCTTCTCCCTCTCCCACTCCCCCTGCTTGTGTTCCCTCTCTCGCTATGTCTCTATCTGTCAAATAAATAAATAAAATCTTTTTTAAAAAAAGTAATGATTTGTGATGCTTAGTAAGGTGAAATTCAGTTCTCATTTAACTTACTTCTTCAGCTTCTATTCTCAGTTTGTCACTGGGATACAGGACACCAAACATTGTGGAAAATGAAAAGTTGATAGTCTTTGCCCTGAAGCATACAGTCTGAGAATGAAAACTTGAGACAGGCAGAGTCAAAATAGGAAAGCTGTACCAAAGTGAAATAAACATTGTTAGAGGTGAGGCAGTAAGAAAACAATATACTGTGAACTTGGAAGTAGAGACAAAAAATTGTGTTTATTTAAGAATTGTCAATCTCTCCAACTTCATGCTGCAAGATGACCCCTGTTACAGTGAGCTTAGATTTTTTTCTTAAGGTTTCATGGAGGTACCTTCTTGTTTGGACTTTCTGATTTGTACTCCAAACCACAATGCAGAGAATTGCCCGGAAAGCACAGCAAGTTTTCGATGGCATTCCTTCATACACTGTAATCTGACTCCATCTTTTTCTGTCGCATTTAATCTAAACTTGTTACCCAGTTTTTCAAAGCTCTCTATTATGTGAATCTGCCATTCCTAATGGGTCCACCCTTCCTAGTCAATAATCAGGCCAGATTTCCCGTGACCCACTTTCCTGATCTGAAGTGTTCAGTTTTCTCTGCTCTACCTATTCAAATCTTGTCATTTAAGTCCAGATGAACATACTTCTTCCACCATCCCGACACTATTCTTTTTTTACAGATCTCAATTACTATGTTATATGAAGGTGTGCCTTGTAGATTGTCAGCTCCTGTTTCTGCTGCTCCCTCAATTAGAAAATGTGCTGCTTGAGGGAATCTGTGATGTATTATGTGCCCACATAGTTCACAGAGCCCTGAATAGAATATGTCTTTGCGATGTTCTCAAAACCACATCTGTGTGATTAAATGACAACGCATTTAGACAAATTCCTCATTAATAATTATATTATTAATGCTTATTATAGTAAGTATAATAACTGTAAGTTATGGGTTAATAAAAGTGTGATTTTATCTATTTTGAATTTTCAATTTTTATTCTTAAAATTGTTTTTGAATACATTTGGCTCTAAGATACATTTTCTTTTTTTTTTTTTAAAGATTTTATTTATTTATTTGAGACAGAATGAGAGAGAGAGAGAGAGCACATGAGAGGGGGGAGGGTCAGAGGGAGAAGCAGGCTCCCTGCCGAGCAGGGAGCCTGATGCGGGATTCGATCCAGGGACTCCAGGATCATGACCTGAGCCGAAGGCAGTCGCTTAACCAACTGAGCCACCCAGGCGCCCTAAGATACATTTTCATTGTAATGTCTTTTCATAATTTTCCTCCACTCAGTTCCATCCTAATTAAGGTGAAGAGGGCAACAGGGTTACTCTCATAAGTTTCAATTGAAATAATACAAGTGAGGATAGTGTATATTCTCTTGAATACACACAGACATACACACGCATACACACATTGAATTTGGCTAAAATATTTTAATTATTTATAAGCTCTGATTGTTTTATAACTACAACATCACTTTCTCAGGCTCATCAAACCTTTTTTTCTTCATAAATAACTCTCATGTGCCGGCAAATAAGTGTATTTACTTTCTATGAACTTTCAGTATTTCTGGTAATATTTAACTTCATTTTGGTTTAAAAAATTCAGTAATATTACTTAGTAAATAATACAATAGAGATTAATGAAACACTTCCTGAAGTAAGTATACTACATTAGCCAACATGGTTTCAGATATTGATACTATTTTGCAATGTCGAAGGAAATAGTCACAATTTTTCTAGTTACGTCTAGAGCAGAAAAGGTTGTAGAATGGGATAAGAGTTGAACCCTGATCTTTCTGCCTCTGATTCCCAACTTTTGACCACTTTGCACTCTACCTTTCAGATTTTATTTGCCCAAAGTGGTGAAGTGATGCAAAGAATGAAGATCTCTCTCCCCCACATCTCCCTCTGTGTGTGTGTGTTTGTGTGTGTGTGCATAAATATGTTCCTACCTGAAATATACTTCTACGGCAAGTCTCACATTTCATTTACAATAAAATCAAACTAATTAGCTGTCTTTCATCTAACTTTTCTACTGCCATCCTCACACTGCACTGAACCCAACTCATATTTCTCACAACTTTGAAAATAGGACCTGATCCTTCTCACCAGTCCATCACCTGTACTAGTCTCTCTACCTGGCATTCTTTCCATTTTCTTCTTAATTGGTAATTTCAAAGCTCTTGTCAAGAATCACATTCTCCTTGATGATGTCATGATGTACTCCTTTGCTCAGCCTAGTTTCTGTCTCCTTCTCCTGAAGTCCCTGAGTATTCTCTGTCACCTCTACATAAAAACTGTCCTCCTTGAGATCACCAATACTATCCACATTTACCATCCACATTATCAGTTCTCAATAAAATATCTTACACAGCATATGAGTCAAATTTGATGTATTTAATACCATTGACTACCATCACATGGTTCAGAATACTATATTACATTATTTTTCAACTAACTCACTTTTCTGGCTCGTTCTATTTCTCTCAACACTGCTTAGTGTTCATTCTTGGTCCTATTTTTTTCTCTCTATTTATAAATAATCTCTTGATGATCTCATGGTTTTAAATAGGGCAAAAGCTAGCAACTTACAAATTTATTTTCATGATAGCTTCATTCTCTCAGTTGCCCAGTTAGAAAAATCCTAAAGTTACTTTTTCTCTTGCCTACCATATCCATCAGAAAATCCTGTTATCATTTAGATTTTAGCCATTTCTCTCAGTTTCTTCACCTCTTAATCTCTTAACTCTGATCTGAGCTGTTGTCATGTCAAGTTTCAATTGCTATAATAACCACTAGGTCTCAAATTTTTCTAGTGCTTTCTACAATCTGTTCTTAAAATAGATGCTTCAAAAGGAACCAATCAAAAAAAAACTAAAAGGCAACCCACGGAATGGGAGAAGATATTTGCAAATGACCTTACAGATAAAGGGCTGGTCCAAGAGCTATAAAGAACTTCTCAAACCCAACACCCAAAAAACAAATGATCAAGTCAAAAAATGGGCAGAAGACATGAATAAACACTTCTCCAAATAAGACATACAAATGACCAACAAACACATTAAAAAAATGTTCAATATCATTAGCCATCAGGGAAATTCAACTCAAAACCACATGGAGATACCATCTTATACCAGTTAGAATGGCAAAAATTAACAAGGCAGGAAACAACAAATGTTGGAGAGGATGTGGAGAAAGGGGAACCTTCTTACAATGTTGGTGGGAATGCAAGTTGGTACAGCCATTTTGGAAAACAGTATGGAGGTTCCTCAAAAAGTTAAAAATAGAGCTACCCTATGACCCAGCAATTGCACTACTGGGTATTTACCCAAAGATACAGATGTAGTAGAAAGGGCACATGAACCCCAATGTTCATAGCAACAATGTCCATGATAGCCAAACTGTGGAAGGAGCTGAGATGCCCTTCAACAGATGAATGGATAAAGAAGATATGGTCCATATATACAGTGGAATATTACTTAGCCATCAGAAAGGATGAATACCCACCATTTGCATTGACATGGATGGAACTGGAGGGGATTATGCTAAGTGAAATAAGTCAAGCAGAGAAAGACAATTATCATATGGTTTCACTCATATATGGAACATAAGGAATAGCATGGAGCACATTAAGGGAAGAAAGGGAAAACTGAAGGGGGGGAAATCAGAGGGGGGGATGAACCATGAGAGACTATGGACTCTGGGAAACAATCTGAGGGTTTCAGAGAGGAAGGGAATAGGGGGATGGGGTAGTCCAGTGACGGGTATTAAGGAGGGCATGTGTTATAATGAGCACTGGGTGTTACATGAAAATAATGAATCATGGAACACTACATCAAAAACTAACGGTGTACTATATGGTGACTAACATAACATAAAAACCAACTAACCAAACAACAACAACAACAACAACAACAAACAGATGCTGCAGTGGTCCTGTAAAATGTGACCTAATTCTTACTTCTTCTCTGGCCAAAACCAAACAAAATTCTCCATTTCACTCAAAGTAAAAGCCAAAGACCTTACCATGACCTAGAATGCCTTGTAAGATCTGACCTGGCTGTGGGTTGAATTGTATCTTCCCACAGCTTATATGTTGAATCCCTATACTACAGCGTGATGATATTTGAAAATGAGGCCTTTGAAAGATTGTTAGATTTAGATGACATCATGAGGGTGGGACTCTTATAATGGGATTAGTGCCCTTATAAGAAGAGATGTCAGAGAATTCATTCTTCTTTTTGCCATGTGAAGACACAGACAGAAGGTGATCATTTGAAAGCCAGGAAGAAATCTCTCATCAGAACTCAACAGTGCTAGCACCCTGATATTGGACTTTCACCCTATGGAACTGTGAGAAAATAAATTTCTGTTGTTTAAGCCACCCAGTCAATGGTATTTTGTTATGACTCCAAACTAATACAGACCTCTGCTAGCTTTCTGAATTTTTATTCTATTATCTCCTTTATTCCAGTCAGAGCCTCCTTATTCTTTCTAAATCCACTAGGTATAATCCTGTGTTAGAAATTAGTTCTACCTCTACCGTTTGCTTGAGATAAACTTTTGGAAGACATTCATTTGTCAAAAGATTTCATCTCTTTCAAGTCGTTGCTCAAATCCCACTTTTTCTGCAAAGTCAATCCTGCCTACCCAATAAGCAACCACTTCCACCCGACCCCTGAATTCACCACCGTCCTTACTCTGCTCTACTTTTTTTTTAAGTTTTCATTTAAATTCTAGTTAGTTAACATATAGTGTAATATTAATTTCAAGTGTACAATATAGTAATTCAGCACTTCCATACAACACCCGATGCTCATTACAAGTGCACTCCTTCATCCCCATCACCTATTTCACCCATCTGCCTACCCACCTCCTTTCTGGTGAACATCAGCTTGTTTTCTATAGTTAAGGGTCTGTTTCTTGGTTTGCCTCTCTCTTTTTCATTTTTTTTTTTTTTTTTTTTTTTGGTAGCTGAGTAATATTCCATTGTATGTTTTGTGTGTGTGTATACATATATACATATGTATCTTTATCTTTATCCATTCATCAGTTGATGGACATGGGCTGTTTTCATAATTTGGCTATTGTACGTAATAGATAATGCTGTTATAAACATCAGGGTGTTTGTATCCCTTCAAACCAGTATTTTTGTTTTCTTTGGGTAAATTACCTAGTAGTGGAATTGCTGGATCATAGGGTGGCTCTATTTTAAACTTTTTGAGGAAACTCCATACTGTTTTCAAGAGTGGCTGCACCAGGTTGCATTCCCACCAACAGTGCAAGAAAGTTCTCCTTTCTCCACATCCTCACCAATCACCTGTTTTTTCTTGTGTTATTGATTTGAGCCATTCTGACAGGTGTGAGATCATATCTCATTGTAGTTTTGATTTGCATTTCCCTGATGATCCAGTGATGTTGAGCATCTTTTCATGTGTCTGTTGGCCATCTGAATGTCTTCTTTGGAGTAATGTCTGTTTATGTCTTCTGCTCATTTTTTAATTGGATTATTCATTTTTTGGGTGTTGAGTTTTCGGCTCTATTGAAATGATCATATATTTCTTATCTTTTCTTTGATTGACATGATGTATCACACTGATTGATTTGCAAATATTGAACCACCCTTCTAACTTAGGAATAAATCCCACTTGATTGTGGTAAAAGATTTTTTTTTTAATTTTTTTTTTTTTTTTAGATTTTATTTATTTGAGAGAGAGAGACAGAGATAGTGAGAGAGAGAGCACAAGTGGGGAGGAGAGGGAGAAGCAGGCTCCCCACAGAGCAGGGAGCCCAATGCAGGACTCGATCCCAGGACCCTGGGATCATGACCTGAGCCGAAGGCAGATGCTTACCCAACTGAGCCACCCAGGCGCCCCGTGGTAAAAGATTTTTTTAATGTAATATTGAATTCAGTTTGCTAGTATTTTATTGAGAATTTTTATATCTATGTTCATCAGGGATATTGGCCTGTAGTTCTTTTTAGTGGTGTCTTTATCTGCTCTATTTTTCTTTAATAGAACATATCATTTTCTAACCATAAGATACCATTTAGTGATTATGTTTATTATTAAATGTCATTCTCTGCCTGTTAAACTGAGAGCCTCATAAGGACAGGGATTTTTTTCTTTGTTTTTTTCCTGATGAATCCCAAATACATAGAGAGAATATATGTTATTTTTCCTTAAAGATTAAACTTTAATGTATTTTGTACTATTAATGGTATTTCTTTCCTGAGAGCTCAGAACATTCATATAATAATTATTTATTATTATGCAAATTTCATAATTTCCCTTTCTCCAAAAACATTTGTAATAAACAATTTATATATTTTTAATTTTCACTATTAACATTAAAACCTTTGTATATAATTAGCTTCTTTTTATTTATTATTTTTTTTTAAGATTTTATTTATTTATTTGACAGAGAGAGAGATAGCAAGAGCAGGAACACAAGCAGGGGGAGTGGGAGAGGGAGAAGCAGGCTTCCCGCCGAGCAGGGAGCCCGATGTGGGGCTCGATCCCAGGACCCTGGGATCATGACCTGAGCCGCAGGCAGACGCTTAACGACTGAGCCACCCAGGCGCCCAATTAGCTTCTTTTTATTGAAGTATAATTGACATACAGTATATTAATTTCAGGTGTACAACAAATGATTTTACATTTGTACGCATTGTGACATGATCATCTCCCTAAATCTAGGTACCATATGTCACCATACAAAGTTAATACAATGTTATTAATTATAGTCCTCCTACTGTACATAGCATCCCCAGGACTTATTTATTTTATAACTAGAAATTTGTACTTTTTGATCCCCTTCACCCATTTTGTACCCCAACCCCCATCCCACTAGCAACTACCAATCTGTTTTCTGTAGTTATGAGCCTGGGTTTTGTTTTGTTTTGTTTTTTTAGATTTCACATATAACTGAAATCATTCCATATTTGTCTTTCTTTTTTGACTTATCTCATATAACATAATACCCTGAAAGTCCATCCACATTGTTGTAAATGGCAACATTACATTCTTTTTTATGGCCAGACAGTATTCCATTGTGTGTGTATATATAACACATCTTTTTTTATCTGTCTACCCGTCATGAACATTTAGGCAGTTTCCATATCTTGGCTATTGTAAATGATGCTTCAATGAATATAGAAGTGCACATATCTTTTCAAATTAGTGTTTTCATTTTCTTTGGATAGATACCCAAAGGTAAAATTGTTGGATCTTATGGTAGTTCTATTTTTTTTTTTCATTTTTTGAGGAATTATAATACTGTTTTCCACAGTGGCTGCACCTATTTACATTCCCAACAACAGTGTACCAGGGTTTCTTTTTCTTAACATCCTTGTCAAAAGTTGCTTTTTTTTTCCCTTATCTTTTGCATAATTGTTATTCTGACAGGGGTAAGGTGATATCTCATTGTAGTTTTGATTTGCATTTCCCTGACAATTAAGGATGTTGAACATCTTTTCATGTGCCTTTTGACCATCAATATGTCTTCTTTGGGAAAATGCCTAATCAGATCCTCTGCCCATTTTTTAATCAGTTTTTTTATTTTTATTCTTTTTTATTTTTGTTGTGATTGAGTTGTATGAATTCTTTATATATTTTGAATATTTACCCCTTAGTGAATATATCATTTGAAAATATCTTCTCCCATTCAGTAGATTCCTTTTTTTTTTTTTTTTTTTTTCCTGTGTAGAAGCTTTTAATTTGATGTAGTCCCATTTGCTTACTTTGCTTTTGTTGCCCTTGCCTTTGGAGTCAAATCCAAAACACCAGTAAGGTTAATGGGAAGGAGTTTACTGCATACCTTTTCTTTTAGAACTGTTATGATTTTAGGTCCTGGCTTTAATGCATTATAAGTTAATGTTTTTGTGTGTGGTGTAAGACAGTGGTCCAGTTTCAGTCTTTTACAGGTGACTGTCCAGTTTTCCCAACACCATTTACTGAAGAGGCTGTACTTTCCTCATTATATATTCTTGCCTCTTTAGTCATAAGTTAATTGAAACTATATGTGCAGGTTTATTTCTGGGCTCTGCATTCTGTTCCATTGATCTATGTGTCTGGTTTTATGCCAATACCATACTCTTTTGATTGCTAGAGTTTTGGAGTATAGCTTGAAATCTGGGAATATCTTGGACTTTGTTCTTATTTTTCAAGATTGCTTTGGCTATTCAGGGTTTTTTGTGGTTCCATACAAATTTTAGGATACTTTGTTCTAGTTCTGAGAAAAACTGCCATTAAAATTTTGATAGGGATTGCACTGAATCTGTAGATTGCTTTGGATAGTATAGACATTTTAACAATATTAATTATTCCAATCCATGAGCACAGAATATCTTTCCATTTATTAAGATCATCTTCAATTTCTTTCTTCAATGTCTTATAGTTTTCAGTGTATAGGTCTTTTTCCTCATTGGTTAAATTTATTCCTAGGTATTTTATTCTTTTTGATGCAATTGTAATTGGGATTGTTTTCTCAGTTTTTCTTTTTGATAGCTCATTATTAGTGTATAGAAACAAAATAGATTTTTGTATATTAATTTTGTATCCTGCAGCTTTATTGAATTCATTTGCTAGTTCTAGCTAGCAATTTTTTGGTAGAGTCTTTAGGGTTTTCTGTATATTATTATGTCATCTGCAAATGGTGACAGTTTTGCCTTTTTCTTTATAATTTGCATGCCTTTTTATTGATTTTTCTTACCTGATTGCTGTGGCTAGCATTTTCAATACTATGTTGAATAAAAGTGGCAAGAATGGGCACCCTTGTCTTGTTCCTGATCTTAAAGAAAAAGCTTTCAGCATTTTACCATTGAGCATGATATTAGCTGTAGGTTTGTCATATATGGCCTTTATTATGTTGAAGTTCCTTCCCTCTACACCCACTTTGTTGAGAGTTTTTATAAGTAGATGTTGATTTTTGTCAAATGCTTTTTCTGCATCTTTTGAAATGATCATGTAATTTTAATCTTTCATTTTGTTAACATAGTGCATCACACTGATTGATTTGCAGATATTGAGCCATCCTTGCACCCATGAAATAAATCCCACTTGATCATGGTGTATGATTCTTTGACTCTATTGCTGAATTTGATTTGCTAATATTTTGTTGAGGATTTTTGCATGTGTTCATCAAGGATATTGACCTGTGATTTTTTGCTTTTGTTTTTATACTGTTCTTGTCTTGTTTTGGTATTAGAGGAATGCTGTTCTCGTAAAATGAGTTTGAAAGTGTTCCCGTCTCTCCAATTTTTTGAAAGAGTTTGAGAAGGATAGATATTAAATCTTTTTTCAATGTTTGGGAGAATTCACCAGTGAAGCTGTTGGGTCCAGGACTTTTGTTTGTTAGGAGGTTTGTGATTACTGATTCAACCTCCTTACTAGTATTCAGTCTACTCAGACTTTATATTTTTTTCTTGTTTCAGTCTTGTGTCTTTTGATTAGAGAATTTAGTCCATTTACATTTAAAGTAATTATTGATTGGTATGTACTTATTGCCATTTTGTTCATTGTTTTCTGGCTGTTTTTGTAGTTACTCTGTTTCTTTTTTCTCTTTCTCTCTTTCTTTGTGGTATAATGTTTTTCTTTACTGTTATGTTTAGATCCCTTTTTGTATTTGCTAAAAGTCTTTGTTTTGTGGTTACTATGAGGTTCATGTATAACATCCTATATACATAACAGTCTATTTTAGGTTGATAGCTACTTAAATTTAAATACATTGTAAAACCTTACATTTTTACTCATCCTCCCATTTTATTTTTAATGTAAAAACTTTTTTTTTTTTTTTTTTGAGAGAGAGAGAGAGAGAACACGAAGGTGGGGGATAGAGGGAGAGGAAGAAAGAATCTCAAGCAGGCTCCACACCCAGCACAGAGACTGTCACAGGGCTCAGTCTCACAACCCTTAGATCATGACCTGAGCCAAAATCAAGAGTCTTAACTGACTGAGCCACCCAGGCACCCCTTATTTTACTTCTTCTTATTTTATGTATTCTTTAACTAATTATTGTGGTTTTAGTTAATTTTACTACTTTTTTATTAAAGTATAATTAACATATAAATGTTATATGTTTACCTTTCCATGTGAGATTTTTACATTCATATGTTTTCTTGTTTTTAAATAGTGTCATTTCTTTTCAGCTTCAACAAATCCCTTTAACATTTCTTGTAAGGCCAGGTTAGTGATGATGATTGCTTTTGCTTATCTGGAAAGCTCTTTATCTCTCCTTCAATTGTGACCAGGTAGAGTATTCTTGGTGGGCATTTTTTTTTTTCGTCTCAGCACTTTAAATATGTTATGCCACTCCCTTCTGGCCTGCAAAGTTATTGCTGAAAAATCTGCTGAAAGCCTTATGGAATTTTTCTTGAACATGACAAGTTACTTTTCTCTTGCTCCTTTTAAGATTCTCTCTTTATTTTTAAATTTTCATGTTTTAATTATAATGTATATTGGTGAGACTCTCTTTGAGTTCATTTTATTTGTGACTTTCCATGCATTCTGAACTTGGACACCTGTTCTTTCCCTACCTTAGTAAAGTTGTCAGGCATTATTTCTTCAAACAAATTTTCTGTACCTTTCTCTCTCTCTTCTCCTGGTACCCCTATAAATACAAAAGTTATTCTGCTTGATATTTTCTCAGGTCTCTTAAATTATCTTTATCTTTTTCTTTTCTTTTCTTTTTGGTGCTGTGGGTGAGTTCCAAAATCCTTTGTCTTCCAGCTCATTGATCCATTCTTCTGTTTCATCTAGTCTGCTGTTGAACCCCTCCAGTGTATTTTTCAGTTCAGTTTCTGTATTCTTTAGTGGTACTTTCTTATATTTTCTAACTCACTGTTGAAGTTTTCATTAAATTCATCCATTCTTCTCCTCAGTTTGGTGAGCATATTTACGACCATGACTTTAAATTTTTTATCAGGTAGATTGCTTACCTCCATATTATTAAGGTCTTTTTCTGAGATTTTGTCTTATTCTCTCATTTGGAACATATTTTTCTCTTTCCTCATTTTGCTTGACTTTTTGTGTTTGTTTATATGTATTATGCAAAACAGCTACCTCCTTGAGTCTTGAAGGAGTGGCCTTATTTTGGTGATGAAACTTCTCGTTCACCCATGTCCTAGTTCACTGTTTTCTCTCAAACCTTTGTGTTTGTTTAAACAGCCTGATTTATTCTTGATATGTCTTCATTGTTGAGGGTGTGCCAAGACTTGTCCCTGTTCCAAGGCAAAGAATCTCATTTTGTATCAAGTTTTAGGCTAATTGGAAGTCAGACCCTCAGGCAGTAACTTTTAAAGCATTCAAATATATACAATCCTATGAGGCCACAATAGTAAACCCTACTAGCCTCCAGATCTCTCAACCTGGAGATATGTCCTAGGCAAAAATCAGGTCTCCAGATAAGCCCTTTTCTGGGAGTTCTCATTGAGTTTTAGCAAGGCCAGGGGGGTGCACAAGAATGGTGTCTCCCTTACATTCCCTGGGAACACTTCAATAGCCTATAGATGTGTGAGAAACTTGGAGCCTGTTTCTCAAGCTGAAGCTCCAGGATAAGTAAATAGGCCTTTTTCAGAGGAAAATCGGAGATAAGTTTCAGTCTCTGTGCAGGGCCCTGAAGGGTTTGATCTGCCAAAAACTGTCCTTCTGATTGTTATAGTACTTTGAAGCTCAGGAACACCAGCCCCTTTGGCTACCAAGGCCAGGCAAACGTGGGGTATCCGCTGTTGTTTTTGTATACCCACAGGCTTTAATAGGGCAGCTGGGAAGTGTAGTAGGTAGCACACACCAGCTTCAGAAAGACAGCAAGAAAATGTCTTGACTGTGTGCACTAGTGGGCTTCAGTGATGCTATGTGTAATTATCTTCTTTTTTTCTTGACACTTCTTTTGTGAATGAATAGAACATCATTGCATTAGGTTGTTCCATTTGGAACACTGAATTTGATGTTTCCTAATGCATCTTGCTTACAACACAATATTGCTCGTAAAGATCTAGAGTTCTTATCACAACCCCCTTTGTAATATGCCTGAGGTAGTTGACATATATCTGTGATCAAGATAAAAACATCCTTATCCTCCATCTTATATTCTAAAGATCATACTTCATATATCCTATGGGCTCAAATCCAGCTGTTTGAGTTTCAAACATTATCATACTCTTTTGACCCTCTTTCACTTTAAAAGTTTCATTTCTTGAGAAAGGCTTGTATTGCTATATACTTTCCTCTTAGGACTGCCTTTGCTGTATCCCAAAGATTTTGAATAGTTGTGTTTTCATTTTCATTGGTTTCCATGAATTTTTTTAATTCTTCTTGAAACATGAAAAAGTGTTCAATATCGCTCGGCATCAGGGAAATCCAAATCAAAACCTCAATGAGATACCACCTCACACCAGTCAGAATGGCTAAAATTAACAAGTCAGGAAATGACAGATGTTGGCGGGGATGCGGAGAAAGGGGAACCCTCCTACACTGTTGGTGGGAATGCAAGCTGGTGCAGCCACTCTGGAAAACAGTGTGGAGGTTCCTCAAAAAGTTGAAAATAGAGCTACCATACGATCCAGCAATTGCACTACTGGGTATTTACCCCAAAGGTACAAAAGTAGGGACCCGAAAGGCTACGTGCACCCCGATGTTTATAGCAGCAATGTCCACAATAGCCAAACTGTGGAAAGAGCCAAGATGTCCATCAACAGATGAATGGATAAAGAAGATGTGGTATATATATACAATGGAATATTATGCAGCCATCAAAAGGAATGAGATCCTGCCATTTGCAACGACGTGGATGGAACTGGAGGGTATTATGCTGAGCGAAATAAGTCAAACAGAGAAAGACATGTATCATATGACCTCACTGATATGAGGAATTCTTAATCTCAGAAAACAAACTGAGGGTTGCTGGAGTGGGGGGTGGGGTGGGAGGGATGGGGTGACTGGGTGATGGACACTGGGGAGGGTATGTGTTCTGGTAAGCGCTGTGAATTGTGCAAGACTGTTGAATCTCAGATCTGTACCTCTGAAACAAATAATGCAATATATGTTAAGAAAGAAAAAAAGAAGAAGAAGAATGTAGCAGGAGGGGAAGAATGAAGGGGGGGAAATCGGAGGGGGAGAAGAACCATGAGAGACGATGGACTCTGAAAAACAAACTGAGGGTTCTAGAGGGGAGGGGGGTGGGAGGATGGGTTAGCCTGGTGATGGGTATTGAGGAGGGCACGTTCTGCATGGAGCACTGGGTGTTATGCACAATGAATCATGGAACACTATATCTAAAACTAATGATGTAATGTATGGGGATTAACATAACAATAAAAAAATTAAATTAAAAAAAAAGTTTCATTTCACAAGACTTGTAATAAAACTTTTTCTCTAAGTCTCTGTTTAAACCATTCCAAAGCTCCCATAATATTTCCTCAAATTTATGAATTTTAATCTTTAATATTTATCCTTTATGTTAAGATGTTTCTCTGAAAGTTCCATATAATTTATTTAAAGCTTTTTCTTTTGATGGATTATAAATTCTTTTCTCTCAAATGAGTTGATATATGTAAAATAACTTTAAAAGTAAATGCAAGTTTTTAATATCCATTCCCTCTTTTTCACTTCAAAAATCATTTACCTTTACTGTTTCATCACCACTTTTAAAAACTCTAGACTACAATACAAATTGTAAATTGTTTGTTAATATAACTTACTCCTTTCATTTCCATCATTATGTTGTACATATTTCTTTTAGTTTGTTTTGTTTTTTTGTTTTTGTTTTTTTGGATTTTTTTTTTTTTTTGGCTTTTACATATTGTCCCTCCATTAGTGAAAATGAATCTAAAAGGTTTTAGCCACCTGAGTAAGTTTGTTCTTTTGTGCACTCAAGTACCTGCCTGAGAGTGAATTAGGCATGTATAGAGAACCATTAGCACCTGCAGTGCATGTATAATGCTCAAAACAGCACCCAAGTGGCTCAAAGAATTTATGTACCTGATACCAAAGATTCTTACAGAGCTTGACTTAGGTACTAGAAAGAAAGGAATAACAGGATCCTGGGAGATTATCTGATCTAGCTCCTTGCCTTCAGGCAGGCACGTGTTGAAGCTATTCAGAAATGTTTTTTTCTAACTATCATTCTGGATATCTCCTGTTCATTTTTTTTCTTCTCAAAACTACACAAAGCAGTAATCACAATGCCATGCACGTGGTGCTTTCTGACACTTCCTGGATTGAATGGTTGCCTCGCATCATTTTTGTTGTTATTTGTAGGTATCCTCCTAGCAAAGCTTACTATATTTTACTATTCATATTTTAAATTGAAATAAGACTAGTATTCTGTGGGTTTAAATTTAGATATCAAAGGTAAACTTAAATAGGTAATATAAAAGTAGAAAGAAATCCTTTATTATGAGATTCCAGCTGGTTCCATTGGAGTCTCGATACTTTGGACACTTAATGTTGTCTTCCCTTGTTAAGTATTAAAAATAATATCTGCATTAACTACCTCATTGAGTTGTAAGGATTAAATAAACTAGTGCATGTGACAGTGCCAAGACATCTATAGGGGTACTATTCAATTATAAGGTCTTTAATCACTATCCCTTCTCTATCCCTGGCAGAATTTGTTTACATAGCTATTATAGCACTCAGGGTATTTTTTCTTAGTAATAAGTGTGTCTCTTCTGTTTCTCAACACCAAGGTTGTCAATTACTAGAAAGCAGAGGCTCTAATTTATTGCTATGCTCCCTGAATGAAAACAAGTGCAGTGCTATGGATGTAAGAACCAATAAATAAATGTGGGATAAATGAGTAAATAAAACATGTAGGTTTCATTACTGATTATTTGCAAAACTAATACTTTACTGTACTAAGTTGGAAACAGAAAACAAAGGCATAATGAAAATAGTTCAAGCTATGTATTGCTAGATTTCAATGGCAAAAAACATGTGAGGTAATCTGTACAAGAAATATTGCCAACACAAATTTAAAAAAGAACATCCATGCTTTAAAACTATTGGAAAGGGATAACTCATTCCAAAAACAAACAAAAAGTTTGTATTACCATTTGTGATTATGTCTACTTATCATACCAAAGTCCAGCGTACTTGACTCAGGAGTGATGGGCACCAGAGGTCAAATACTAGGTCAGTCATATTCTCGCTATGTGATCTTGGCAAACTGGGAATTTTATGATTCATCCAGGATAGGGATGCTTATTACTTAATCTTAAAGTATTATGAAGTGTTGCCCTGCTTTATGACCATCTCAATCCATTCTTTCGAAGTTTTACTCAAGCCTGCTCTAAACATTATTCGGAAAACTGGAAGTCTTTAATTTGATAGGTCCACATTCTCTCTGCGAGCTCTAAGGAACAACCTATTTCTTGTCTCTTCTGTCTTCTGGTGCTGCCCTAGCATTCCTGGGCTTGTGGCCATATCCCTTCAATCTCTGCCTTTATCCTCACATCACCTCTTTTGTATCCTCTGTGTGAAACCTTCTTCTGCTTCTATTTTATAAGAATATTATGATGATATTTAGGGCCTACCCAGACAATCCAGAGCAATTTCCTCATCTCAATATTCTTAACTTAATTGCATCTTCAAAGACACTTTTCCAAGTCAGTTAACATTTATAAATTTTAGGGATTAGGATTTGAGATGTTTAGGTGACCAAATTCAACTTATTACATAAGGGCTTTAAAGTGTTACTATTTTTAGAATTTGGGGGCTTTTGCATGCCCTTGTTTTATGACTAAGTTTAGCAGAGTCATTTGTCAAAATAGTAGGTCATTAAGCACTAGACTGAAGGAGAGGGAAAGATCTTGAGCAAAGTAGGGCAAGCTCAGGACTACCAACAATTCTTGATGATGAAGGAAAAAAGGAAGAACCATATTAAAAAAAAAAAGAAGAAGAAGAAGAAAGTAAAACTATAAAAAAATCTGTGCCAACAAACAATAAAACAAAAACACTAAATAGATTTATTGGAATTATGCTTCTCCAATCAACATATCAATGATTTAGTATATATAGCTAAATTGTGAACCACAGTGAGATACATAGGATTTCTTTTCTTGAACATTTTATTGTATTTGGTAATGTGAGTAAAAACACTTGCTGATAATAAAATCAAATAGTTTTATGCAGTCGTCCAGTACCATTAAAGAATCATATTGGTCTCTTTGAAATGAGAAACCAAACTAAAATCTCATCTTGAGTTTCTACTTTCCTTAGGCCTTTTCTAATTCCCTTCCCATATAAGTCAGGGCCCTGACAGAAACATATAGTCTTGTTATAATTAGAGGAAAGTTTGCACATTAAAAAGTGGGGGAAGGGATTAGAAATACCAAGAAAGAATGATGCCCTACTCTAAATATAGTACCATCAGGGAGACCCCACTGGAAATGAAGTAGCAATGTGGGGGAACAGTGACTGGAAACTGAAAGAGCTGAATGGAGCAGCCTTTCTGACTCAAGCCATGTCCTTTAACAATAATGCAACCATACCATGGTGATGTGGTAGATAGGGAGCCAGGGAAATAAGTATCCTGGGTTTTTTTGTTTGTTTGTTTGTTGTTTGTTTGTTTTGGCCTTGAATTCCTTATTCCTTTTTTATTATTTAAATTCAAGTTAGTTAACCTATACTGTATTATTTGTTTCATTTTTACATTTCCGGTCTTCTATATGGTATTCTGGTTCCCATGGTGAATACCAGAGGACTAGGGAGTCCAGTGATTGAGTCCATCTAAGTCATCCTCCCAGAACACAGACATGAGGGGAGATAAAGGATGATGGCGGCCGAGAAGGTATCCCCGACACTTACTTGGAAACTTTGGATTCCTCCTGTGCTCTTTTATATTTTATTGCATACACTTTTTCTATGTAAAAATCACCTTTGTTGAGCGAGAGCCTTCTTGTTTACACAATTCTGATATCCCCTAGTACAGTATTGGGAACAATTTCCAGAGTTTGATATTCTTTAGTGATGGAACTAGTCTCAACCAGGGTCAAGCATCAACTAATAACTGTCTTTCAAAAAAAGGGAGTCAAGGATACCTTCTATAGGAAGCTACAGAGTAACTTCTGATATGTTTTTCCAGAAGCTCTTAGTAGCTGATACTTTGAATATCGCAGAGTGATTAGGAAGTTTTATTAACTTCTTCAGAGACATCCTTTACATGGTCTCACCAAAGTCCAAATAATTTCATGCCTTTGCACCTCAGGACAGACTTAGAAATAACTGTTTTTTAAGCTTTTTTTTTTTTTTTTCTTTCTTCTTGAGCTGCTCATCTCAATATGTCATGCAGCTTCTCAGATTGAGAAATCATTTCTTTACTGATTTGTACATTATATCATCAGTGCAATTTATAAGGGTACAGGTGGTGGTTACCAAGATATGTTGTGACAGATTATACTTCTTCATGCAGCATTAATATCATTAAAGTAGAATTCACCTGTTGCTAGGATAACACATTAAGGGTGTGTTGAATTTTTTCCCAAGTAAATGTAAACTCTTCCTGTGTTTTATAATAGAATGGGAAGAGCCAGCATGAACAAGATCAATAACAGCACACCATTGTCCTGCATCTAGCCAAACTTCCACTACTCCAGTGAGTAAAAGCATAGACTCCGTAGCCAAACATCCTGGATTCATAGTCTAGCTCCACCTCTTATTAGCTGCATGACTTTGCCCAAGTGACTTCATCTTTCTGTGCTTTGTTTTCCTCAGGAAAGTGAGTTTTAATAGTGCCTACTTCATAGAGTTGTCAGGAGCATTAAAATGATTAAAATATTTAACGCATGTAATAGAGTGCCTTTTATAAAGAGTTATGTAAGAGTTTGCTATTGGTCTTATACCCAAATATTTTACATATACCATTTCTTTGATTAGAAATCATATTCCCTAAGATCTTTCTTAGAGTCAATATTGTTTCAAATTTCCCACTACTTTCAGCTTTAGTGAGATCAGAGGTTTCTACTAAGCATGTCCTCTTCAACCTGAGAGAAAAGCAGCACTCCATCCATCAGCAAGGCTTTATTTATTTATTTATTTATTTATTTATTTACTTATTTATTTATTAAAGATTTTATTTATTTATTTGACAGAGAGAGACACAGCGAGAGAGGGAACACAAGCAGGGAGAGTGGGAGAGGGAGAAGCAGGCTTCCCACCGAGCAGGGAGCCCGATGCAGGGCTCGATCCCAGGACCTGGAATCATGACCTGAGCCGAAGGCAGACGCTCAACGACTGAGCCACCCAGGCACCCCATCAGCAAGGTTTTAGCATTTGGTTATGATTCCCACCCCACTGTGCTACGCTGTGTCCCTCAGAACAGCGATTGTACTAGACATTTTTAACCTCCTCTTTCATTTTTGCCTTGTTCATCATTACAGCCCCACACCTGTCCCAGGTTACAGGCAGCTTCTAGTGTCCGTGTTTAAAACTAATGGCATAATCCACCAGGGCCCAGGAGTCTCCTCCATGGTATTTGTGCAAACCTCATTGCCTCAATCTTCTGTGGAGCAGTTAATGATAACTAGGGAAAAGCAATAATTTTTTTTCTTTTAAAAATTCTAATGTAATGTAATGAGGCAGACCTCTAAGAGATAAGTCTTCATACTCCACTGTGAATTCTCCTTGTCATCGTATATCTTAATGTCTGAGTCACTGGAGATACATTCAATCAATAAAACATTATATGTTCTTCCTGAACTCCACTCCCTTTATCATCCTGGTACCTTTCCACAGAGACTTACCCTAATGGTCTATGGTTTCCATGACAAATCATCTAAGCCATACTTAAGTAAGTCAGTGCATACGTAAGTAAGTCAGTGACAGAGAGAAGCACCATTTTTCATAAGTGATAGTGGTACAAAGTTCTTAAAACTTAAAAATCCTCATCTGTTCCAGGAAATAATAATATGAGGGAGAGGCACATCCTATGAAAACTCAGCCTTATACGTACAAGGGTAGAGAGCTACTGTAGTACATAGCAAGATCTGAAGCCCACTACATAGCTCATGAGTATCAGGGAGGTGCTCTATCCCATTTGGCTACAGAGTGAGGGAAGGCTTGAATGCACTCCTCATTTGTCATCTGTAGCTTCTGAAGCGAACAAAACCCTATCCAAGTGTGTTCTTGAACTCAGAGAGTTACAACAAGAGTCACATCGCACTCAAATGTCTCTGAGAGTCTGGCTAACAATCCATCAGGCAATCACATGGCCTATGTGATTGCACTCAACATGTTTAAAAAAATTTGTTAAACATAAAATTTTTGAATCTCTCATATCTGATCACATTATTTGTAGTGACTCATTTGTGCTGTGATTTGTTAAAATTGAGTGTAGGGTGGAAAGTCATACTATTGTTTAATGATTTTCTTGAACTAGGGTAAGATATTTGCACTTAGAAGATTCCCACTGACTCTAAGTTGCATTGAGGGCAGCATGCCAAACTTGATAAAAAGGACATTGGTAGCTATGGATTAAAGTTCCCAGGTTAGTTTTATGAAACTTCATGCTTCTTCTATGTTTTAACTGAGTCAGTATGTTTGTGTATAGGTGTGTTTCTGATTTATAGCTTTTCCCCAGGGACTCCTGTACACTGATTGAGAGCTACAGTGATTAAAATGGAGAAATGATAGAATCATCTGCAAAGGGATAAATAATAATGCATAGAAAATAGAAATGGGATTTGAAGCCACCATGAATAGCAGAAGACATGGGGAAAGAACTCAAAGAGTTAGAAGAATTTTGTCCTCCTAGTTCCCTGCTTCACCCCCACTAGACAAGCTCCCTTCAAGAAAAGTTTTTGCCTTTTGGGGGTCACCTGGGTGTCTCAGTCAGTTAAGCATCCAACTCTTGATTTTGGCTCTGGTCATGATCTTAAGGTTGTGGGATAGAGCCCCATGTCAGGCTTCATGCTGGGCGTGGAGACTGCTTAAGATTCTTTTTCTCCCTCTGCCCTTCTTCCCCACCGATGCATGGGTGTGTGCTCTTTCTCTGTCTTTCTGAAAAGAAAGAAAGAAAGAAAGGAAGGAAGAAAGAAAGAAAGAAAGAAAGAAAGAAAGAAAGAAAGCAAGAAGAAAGMAAGAAAGAAAGAAAGAAAGAAAGAAAGAAAGAAAGAAAGAAAGRAAGGAAGAAAGAAAGAAAAAAGGAAAGAAAGAAAGAAGGAAGGAAAGAAAGAGAGAAAGAAAGAAAGAAAGAAAGAAAAGTCTTTCCCTTTTTTGTTGCTGTATAACCAGCACGTAGAGCAGAGACTAGCAATAATTGGTGAGGGAAGGCAGCAGCACAGAAAAAGCAGCATTTGAAGATTAGAAGATTGATGTAGCTAAGGACACGGTGCACTCTTCTGCTAAAAGTCAGGCTGCTAATATAGACAATGTCCATTTGTGCCTAGAGTAAATATTTACCATTTGGGGGGAAGCTATGTTATTATATAAAACATAACCTCTTGCTCATAGAGCACCTTGTTCGCAAGCGTCCAAACTAGCAGTGCTGCAAAACACAAATGCAAATGATCGCATTTTGATAAAGTTAAAAAGCTGCCAAATAACAGTCTCAAAATATTTGTTTTATTTGGTTGTTTATTCCTCTCTGGATTGAAAACTTCTATGGATGGTGATAGTATCTCATTTATCTTTGTTCCCTGGTAGTACACAGTATCTGATTCAGAGTTAGCATGCATTTATTAATTTAATTGAACTAAATCCCAAGGAACTTTCTCGGTAAGCAGACGTCCTGCCAGATCAAATAAAGCCTGTCCTAATCTCTGCAAGCCAAGATTCCCTGTACTGCTACTTTGTTAAATCTCCTGTAAAAGAGCTAACTTTAGGCAATTCCTCCTCTAGCTTGAAAGAACCACAGCATTGACACTAATTTGATTTCTTTAATGTTTTCTTTTCTATAATCGTATCACTTGAGGTATGCACTGCAAGTCTGTCTTGTCAGACAGCTTGTTGCCACCCACCGCCTGTCAGCCTCTCAGGAGATGGTGGCTCAGTGAGAGAAAGCACATTTACACCTCTGTGATTCAGTTGGTTTAGAAAAGCACCACTTCTAACAGAGCTCGGCTTCCACGTGATGAGAGAGCCTTGTTCTCTAGTCCCTTGGGCTACGATCTGATTTGTATTGAAAAGTGTTATTTATATGAGCCAACTGAGACTGGGGGAAGTGGTGTACCGGGCAGTATCACAGACGTCAATACTTTAAATAAAACAGAGACAGGGGGACGTGAGATGGATGTGGAGACAAGGGAACTTAAAGTGGTCTAATTCTTTCATGTCAAAGATAAATAAACAATTCCAAAGAGATTATGGCCCAGTAAGGATTACACAGATAAGTGGTAGGAAAAAACACTGTAAATTAGAAGCGATATATACTATGTGCTACATTAAAAGGATCGTTTCCACTACATTTTTCAAACTAGAACTTTGAAGGCCTGGTTCTATCAAATACAGTAGGCACTTGCCACATGCAGTTGAAACTGAACTTTAAAATAATTAAATTAAATTGAATTAAATTAAATTAATTCAAACAAACAAATTTCAAACAAAATTAAAAATTTTGTTCCTCAGTTATACTATCCACCATAGATGGCTAGTGGTTACATATTGGACAGTGAATATATAGAATTTTTCCCTTAGTGCAGAATGTTCTTTAGGACGTCATAGTTCTAAAGATTGTTTGCTGATGGCTACAACGCATATCAAATTAAATATTTCTGCAAGTTCCTTCTACTTAACCTGTTTGGCTTCCTACACAGAATTTCATTTAAAAATATGGTTTAAAAAATATAAATATCACAGCAACTTCCTGCCTTTGTTTCTGTTTCTTCAGGAACATAGTGATACTTCATAGTGACACTTACTCCCAGGTATACATCACAAAATAAGAATCTGTACGACTGGATTATAAACCAAAGTTTTTATAACCAACAAATATATAGTTTATTTACCACATCCTTAAAGATTGACATTCATATAAACTTAGTACTGTATTTCAATAAAAATTCAACTGTTTTTTTAAAGATTTTATTTATTTATTTGACAGAGAGAGAGAAAGAGAACACAAGCAGGGGATGCAGCAGAGGGAGAGAGAGAAGCAGGCTCCCCGCTAAGCAAGGAGCTTGATACGGGGCTCGATCCCAGGACCCTGGGATCATGACCTGAGCCGAAGGCAGACGCTTAACCCACTGAGCCAGGAGTCCCTAAAAACTCAACTTTTAAAAAAATACTTAACTTTGGGGTGCCTGGGTGGCTCAGTGGGTTAAGCGTCTGCCTTCGGCTCAGGTCATGATCCCAGGGTCCTGGGATCAAGCCCCACATCGGGCTCCCTGCTCGGCGGGAAGCCTGCTTCTCCCTCTCCCACTCCCCCTGCTTGTGTTCCCGCTCTCGCTGTGTCTCTCTCTGTCAAATAAATAAATAAAATCTTAAAAAAAATACTTAACTTTGAAATAATTACAGATTCACAGGAAGTTTCAAAAACATATACACAGTAAGGTCCTGTGTACTCTCCACCCAGCCTCTACCAATTTTAACATCTTGCATACTATAGTAAAATATAAAAGCCAGGAAATTACCTTGATTCAAACTGCAGTTTGCTCAGATTTCAACAGTTACATATGCAATAGTGTGTATGTGTATGTGCATATGTGTGTAGCTCTATGTAATTTTATCCATGTGTAGCTTATGTAACCACCATCCATGAGGATACTTAACTATACCATCACATGACTCCCTTATGTTATAGCCAAGTCCATTTTATCCCACTCCCCACCATGACAATCAATATCCATCCCTATCCCTATAATTATGTCATTTAACAAATGTTTATATACAAATGAAATTATGTTATATATGTTCTTTTATGATTACCTTTTTCTACTCAGCATTATTTTCCTGAAGGTCATTCAAGTTCTAGTGTATATCAGTTGTTTGATTCTTTTTATTGCTAAGGAATACGCCATGATATGGAAGTTCCACAGTTTGTTAAACTGTTCACCCACTGAAGAACATTAAAGAAGTTTCCTGTTTTGGGCGATTATCAATAAAGCTGCTGAGACCATTTATGTACAAGTTTCTGCATGTATCTCTGAAATAAAGACCCAACACTGCAATTCTTAGGTAATTTATTAAGATCATTTTTAGTTTTAAAAGAAACTGTTGAACTCTTGTCTCAGATTACTCTTCCATTTTACATTCAAACCAGCAGTGTATGAGTTACCCATCATCGACACTTCCTCACCAGCATTGGGGGTTATTGTTGTTTTTTAATTTAGCCATTCTGATAACTATGTAGTGATGTTGTGATTTTCATCTGTATTTTTGTAAAGGCTAATGATGTGGAAGATCTTTCCATTTGCTTATTTATCATCTGTTTCTCCTCATCTGTGAAATATCTGTTCACATCTTTTCCTCATTTTCTAATGGTATTGTTTGTTTTACTAACATTGAGTTTTAAGAATTCTTTACACATTATGCATATGAGACTTTTGTCAGATTTTGGGTTTGCAAATATTTTTTCCTAGTGAGTAATTTATTTTTTCATCTTAGAGTTTTTAACAGAGCAAAGTTGTAAATTTCAATGGTTTCAGTTTATCAATTTTTCCTTTTATGGATCATGATTTTGGTGTTAAGTGTAAGATGTTTTGCCTAGTCTTAGGCCCCAAACACTTGCTCCTATTTTTTTAAAGTTTTATAGTATTATGTTTCATATGTAATCCATTATCCATTTTGAGTTAATTTTATATAAAGTGTCAGAGGTTCATTTTTTTACCAATAGTTGTCCAGATACTCTAGCACCACTTGTTGAAAAGATTATCCTCCTAAATTAAATTTTTTTGCCCCTTTGTCAAAAATTAATTCTAAGTTTCTGTATTCTGTTACATTTATCTCTGTCATTCCCTCCAACAGTACCACATTGTCTTGATTATTCTAAATGTAGAATAAGCCTCCATACTAGAAAAAATGGTTCCTCTTACTTTATTTTTTAAATTTTTTGTATGTCTTAAGGAATTTTTATAAAAAATTTAGAATAGGTTTGTCTATATCTACAAAAAATTACTGAGAGTTTGGTAACTTCATTAAATCTGTATATCAATTAAGGAGAATTGACGTCTTTACTATGTTGAATCTTCCAATCAATAAAAATAATGTGCCTCTTGTAGTATTTATAACTTCTTTGACTCTTTTCTTCAATATTTTATTTTCGTCATACAGATCCTATACATGTGTTGTTAGATTTATACCTAATATTTCATTTTCTCTGGAACAGTTGTACATGGTATTGCATCTTTAATTTCAGTCTCCAGTTGTTCACTGTAAATACATAAAAATGCAATTGATTTATGTGTATTGATCTTATATTCCATGACCATACTGATTTCATTTATCAATTCTAGAAACCTTTTTGTAGATTTCTTGAAATTTTCTCCTAAGAAATCTTGTTATATGAATATTTCTCCTTTTATCTCCATCATATTTTGATTTTTTTTATGTAACAGCTTTAGTGAGATATAATTCAAATGCCATAAATTCAGTCATTTAAGTGTATAAATCAATAGTTTTAGTATATCATGGAGTTGTGCAATTACCATTATAACTGCAGAATGTTTTTATCACCCTAAAAGAAAGTCGATGCCCATTAGCAGTCACTCCTTCTAAGTCCCTCCCACTGTCCACCCCGCCAACCACTAATGTGCTTTTCTATCTCCATAGATTTGCATTTTGGAAATTTCATATGAATGAAATTATTCAAGATATGGTCTTTTATGACCAACATCACTTAATTTGCATAATTTTTTCAAGATTCATCCATGTTAAAGCATGTAGCAATATTCATTCTTTTATGAATGATATTTAATTACTTGGGATATACCCTATGAAAATTATCCATTCACTAGGTACTAGACATTTGAGTGTTTCCACGTTTTGGTTAGAATAATAATGCAATGGACAATCATGTATATGATTTTGTGTGGACCTATGTTTTAGGTTATTTGGATATAAATCTAGAAGTGGAATCCTTGAGTCATTTGGTAATTCTGTGATCAATACTTCAATAAAATACTTTATTTTCAGCCTGTTTTCCAAACTGTAACATTTTCTATTTCCACCAGCAGTGTAAGTCAGTTTTAATTTCTTCACGTCCACCGTGACAGATGTCCTTTTCTCTTTTTTAATATTCTAGTTGGTGTGAACTGGAATCTCACTGTGGTTTTTAATGACATTTATCCGGTAGCTGATGAAGGTCAGTAGCTTTTCATAGGCTTACTGACCATATTTGTATCTTGTTTGTTTGTTTTTGCAACTTTGTTGAGATATAATTGACATATTACATTGTGTAAGTTTAAGGTGTACAATGTAATGAGTTCATATACCTATACTTATAAAATATTTATCACAATAAGATTAGGTAACACATCCCACACCTCATGTAATTACCATTTTTTGTTGTTGCTGTTACGGTTAAGAACATTTAAGATTTACTCTCATAGAATGTTCAGGTATGCAGTACAGGATTTTTAACTATAGTCACCGTGCTGTACATTAGATCCTTGGAATTTATTCCTTTCATAACTGGAAGTTTGTACCCTTTGATCAACATCTCCTCATTTTCCCCATTCCCCCACCTCAAGGACCTGGCAATAACTATATACTCTCTGCTTCTATGAATTCAGCTTTGTTTGGATTCTACATATATGCGAAATCATATAGTGTTTTTCTCTGACTTATTTCACTTAGCATAATGATCCAGTCCATCCATGTTGTGACAAATAACAGTATTTCCTCCTTTTTATGATCCAGTAATACCCCTATTATTCCATTCTGTGTGTGTGTGCGTGCGTGTATCAGAGTTTCTTCATCCATTCATCCACTAATGGACACTTAAGATTTTTCCATACCTTGCCGGCTGTAAATAATGCTGCAGTGTACTATCTCTTCGAGATGGTGATTTCATATTCTTTGATAAATACCCAGAAGTGGAATTGCTGGATCATATTGTAGTTTTGTTTTAATATTTTGAGGAAACTCTAATTCTTTCTCATAAATTAGTTGGCATACAATGTACCTTGTAAATTTTAAGTGGAGCTACCAACCTCCACTTAGTTATTTATAATCCAAATCTTTATTGTTTGTAAGAGAGGTCTTCAAGCTCAATTTCTTCACATTCTGTTTCAAATAACATCAGTTCTTTTGTGGACAATTTTGGAGCTATCTATTCTTATGATCTGCTTCTCCTCCTGTGCAAAATATCTGGTTACTGCTCTGGAATTGGGAGTGAGAACAGTGACTCAATTTTCCCTGGGTGACACTAGGCTGGTATTGTAGTCTTTGGTCTTTTTGAATTCCCTCTTTTCCTGAAACTTCAAATTGCAAGTAAGTTCAGGCAAAGTCAAGCAAAGCCAGTGTTTCCAATTTGCCTAGACTGGGGTAGATTTTCTGCCCTATGAGTGGGGTGCTATGAACATCCAGTTTTTGGTTCAACATGTTAGGTAATATCCATTTCATAATGCATAATTTAAGTCATATAGTAACTTTGTCCAACGTGGTCAAGTATTTAGTCTCAGCCAGTGGTAAACAAGAAACTACTTTTAATTTAAATAATTTTTTTCTGGCAAAATATAACATGAATATACTTCAAAACCCAGCAGAATTTATTAGAGGTTCTACCAATACCACTGGGATTACAGGCTTAATACAAACAATGTGGCAGGACTCCTTATACTGTAACCTGGACCTTTTATGAGTAAAATTAATACCTTACACTATTACTAATAATGCTATTTTAAAAACTTTTATAATATAGTATTATTAACTTCTGAACTTAAATTTGCTTACCTTAGGTCTATAGCTGACTTTCCCTCATACCTTACTGAATATATGAATTCTATGCACCTTTCATAATCCTCTGAATTATATGAATTTCTCCTAGACTTAGACTATTAAGCATATCTTGACTTGGTTTTACAAGTTAAAAGAATATATAATAATAATGGGTTTTATAGAAAAAAAGTCTAGGATTTAAAAATGGTAAATATTTTAGATAAATATAATATTGGGACTACTGATTTAATTCCCTTATCCAAAATTCTCTTTAATTTTGTCTGGAAATATTCTGAGAGAATTCAAAAATACAATTTATAAATAACATACTTTAGCATTTCAAATATAATATGTACATTTACTTATTTTTTAACTATAATTTTCTTTAATTAGAATGATCTCTCTGGATGGTAATACTCAGTTCAGATAATCATAACTAATAATATTAGCAAAAATAAACACTGAGCTAACAATGGAAGGAGGTATTCGTTTTATGCACATGAGTAAGAGCAACTAGAAGCATGTTATATCAGGTTGGATGTTGCAGAAAGTATAAATTCATCAAACAATAAAGTTTAAATAAAATTATAGTTGCTTCCAACAAGGAGTGGTATACTTTTGATTTCATAAGTTAATCTTTTTTTAAGATTTTATTTATTTATTTGCGAGAGACAGAGAGAGGGAAAGCACAGAGGGAGAGGGAGAGAGAGAAGCAGACTCCCTTTTGAGCAGAGAGCCCGATGGGGGGCTCTATCCCAGGACCCTGAGATCATGACCTGAGCCGAAGGCAGACACTTAACCGACTGAGCCATCCAGGCACCCCATAAGTTAATCTTGAAACAGAAATATAATCATCATCTCCCAATATACTGATATTTCTTTAAGATACCATAGATGCAGAATCCTTTATTTATTTTGTGTAAGCATGCTTCTTGTGGCAAGGCTAATATATAAAGGACAATCTGCCTCTATAAATAACTAAAAGATGACATATATTAATTTAGAGTTTAATAATACATGAAAAGGATTAATCTTTAACATAAAAAACATCATGTTTACATAAGCAATTACATTTGAGATGGCAAATGTTTAAAAGACATCATCTATCCAAATGTTCATTATATGTCTATTAGCTCTAATACTTGAGAGAATTAAAGAATATTAAATAGAAAACACTTGCCCAAATGTTGCTACAGTTAATTATCACAGTTTAATAACATTCAAGGCAAACATTTTTACCATAATGACTTGAGATTCTCAAAAAGTTAAACACATGTTCTATAGAGACCAAAATTATTTTGAGTCCAATTAAAATAACAATTCAATTGTCTCACATATGTTTATTGACTGCCCAGTACAGACCTACCACATTCCAAGCCCTTTTCTGGATATGATATAAACAAGACAGACAAAAATCCCTGCTCTCATTTGGTTGCATCATGTGTATATGTTGCACGGGGTTATACAGATAATAAATAAATATGCAATAAATTATATGGCATGTTAGGTGCTGATACAATTATGGAAATGCATGTCAGGAAGGGAGATGAGCATATTTTGGAACAAGATTTCAAATTTTAAATAGAATAGTCAGGAAATCTCACTAGTAAACAATCATCTGAAGAAAGTAAAGAAACAATTCTCGAGAATATCTGGAGAATGTGTATCATAGATGGAAGAAACAACATGTGTAAAATATCAAGTCAGGAGTAGTCTCTCTATGGACTCTGAGAAACAAACTGAGGGTTCTAGAGGGGAGGGGGGTGGGGGGATGGGTTAGCCTGGTGATGGGTATTAAGGAGGGCACGTACTGCATGGAGCACTGGGTGTTACACGCAAACAGTGAATCATGGAACACTACATCAAAAACTAATGATGTAATGTATGGTAATTAACATAACATAATAAAATAAAATAATAATAATAAAAAAAGAAAGCTTTATGACTGCAGATGAATGACTGTAGGAGAAAGTTCTAGGGGGGTGATCAGGTGATCAGAGAGCTAATGGGATGTTACATCATGATGTTCCATGTAGACAATTTTAAGAAAGTTCCAGGATCAGAGAAGTTTAGAGGAACAGAGGTTACCATCTCCCATCCATTGCCTTACTCATAAAGCTGGAGTGTCTCTCCAAGAATAGGGAGCAACTCTCTACTTTTATGGAGGCCACCTCTTTTTCCTGTGCCATGCCAAGAGCTAGGTAGTTCTTTGTTCTTCATTAGAAATTAGTTTACTTGGTGACCTTGAAACTCTAGATCTATGATATGTTTAGGTGAAATTATAATTTTGTTGATTTTTCCAGCTTTTTCTTTTTGCTAGAGTGGCAGTGACTTTCTTTCCAGATTTCTACTTTCTAAGTAATGTCAGAATCTTCACATTATTTTTGAACTATATTGTTTTCATTTTTATTATTATAGAGAGAATCCAGATTGTGCATATCTCAATTTGATTTTTTCTTTAAAGTGTTTTTTTTGTGAATACTTGTATGATGTTTATGCTTATTTATTTTTATACTTATAACCTCTTAAGTGATGGCAAAATGGTTATTTCTCTTCTTTTTTTTTTCAAATGGATTGAGGATGTTTTCTGTACTATTTTATTTTTTTTAAGTTTTTATTTAAATTCCAGTTAGTTAACATACAGTGTTGTATTAGTTTCAGGTGTACAATGTAATGACTCAACACTTCCATACAACACCGAGTGCTCATTACAAGTGCACTCCTTAATCCCCATCCATGATATAACCCATCCCCCCACCTACTTCCCGTTTGGTAACCACATTTGTTCTCTATCATTAAGAGTCTGTTTCTTGGTTTTTCTCTCTCTCTTTCTCTCTTTTCTTTTTCCCTTTACTTATTTGTTTTGTTTCTTAAATTCAACCCATGAGTGAAATCATATGGTATTTGTCTCTGACTGACTTATTTCACTTAGTATAATAATCTCTAGCTTATCCAATTAAATAATTGGCAGAAGATATGAATAGACATTTTCCAAAGAAAACATACAGATGGCTAACAGACACGTAAAAAGATGTTAAACATCACTGATTATCAGGGAAATGCAAATCAAAGCTACAATGAGATTATCACCTCATATCTGTCAGAATGGCTCAAATCAACAACACAAGAAATAACAGGTGTTGATGAGGATGTGAAGAAAGAGGAATCCTCTTGCATTGTTGGTGGGAATGCAAACTGGTGCAGCCATTCTGGAAAAGAGTATGGAGGTTCCTCAGAAAGTTAAAAATAGAACTACCCTATGATCCAGCACTATTATGTATTCACCCAAAGAATACAAAAATACTAATTCAAAAGGATACATGCACCCTGATGTTTGTAGCAGCATTATCTACAATAGCCAAATTATGGAAACAGCCCAAGTGTCCATCAGCTGATGAATGGATAAAGAAGAAGTGGTGTGGGGTCGCCTGGGTGGCTCAGTTGGTTAAGCGACTGCCTTCGGCTCAGGTCATGATCCCGGAGTCCTGGGATCAAGTCCCACATCAGGCTCCCAGCTCAGCGGGGAGCCTGCTTCTCCCTCTGACCCTATCCCCTCTCATGCTGTTTCTCTCTCTCTCTCCCTCTCAAATAAATAAATAAAATCTTAAAAAAAAAAAAAAGAAGTGGTGTGTACACACACACACACACACACACTGGAATATTACTCAGCCATAAAAAAAGAATGAAATATATTATTTTCTTTATTAAATTTGTGTTTTTAATTGATTTTAAAACGTACTAGTAGTTTTGAAAAAATATCAAGGAAGTGATGTGTATATGTGTATATAAATGTATATATATATATGTGTGTGTATACACACAGAGATATTCATTTGTTAAATATTAATATTACATTAGTCAGATCCCATACATATATATTCTTAATTTACTTGATCTAATAGAGTCTCCAGAATCAAGTCCCATTACTATTTTGTTTCTTTGATATTCCTTACTTCTATGTAGTTTATACTTTTAAATACTTTGACAATCAATCTTATCATTCTAGATCTAACAGACATTCTGAAATGGGATATGTCTGGATATTAAAATTTGATTCTCCAATATTTCCAGATATGCTTCTATTTTTGCATATGCACAATGAACACACACACGCAGACACACACAGAGTGAGGTGTCTAGTTGCTGCAATTTGTAAAACTGCATGGCACATGGCACAGATGCACCAAAATAGACAAAATGAAATCACATAATATTTCTATCAACAATCAGATTTTTTTTTTAAGATTTTATTTATTTATTTGACTGAGACAGAGATAGCGAGAGCAGGAACACAAGCAGCGGGAGTGGGAGAGGGAGAGCAGGCTTCCCGCCGAGGAGGGAGTCCGATGCGGGGCTCGATCCCAGGACCCTGGGATCATGACCTGAGCCATAGGCAGACGCTTAACGACTGAGCCACCCAGGCGCCCCAACAATCAGATTTTTTAAATTATGCAAAATAATATGCTGTATGTTAATATAATATCTTTAATCTGTACGTTTACTTTTGCTTAATTTATATTATTTCCCTCAAGAACAATTAATGTATCAAAAGGATGTTTATTGATCTAGAGAAAGTCATGAATTATATCTTATTCACAAGCTCAAATGTTGAATGCTTTGCTATTCTTTGCTAATTATTCTGACCATAGTACAGCACTTGAATTAGGAGCAAAACTTGTTTGAAAGTAAGTGGGTAAGCTGAGGCACAGTAAAGTAATTCAGGGATGATTTATTTCTAATAGCTATATATTTTCATGTTTGTTGAGTCCCTATCTTGATTACCATGAGATTTTCACTTGGACTTTGTAACAGTGGACAAGTATTTAGATCCAGGTTTAAAAAAACATTGTAATTTTCTTTGGAAGTGCAAAAATAATTTATACACATGAATAACAGTCATTTTTAATTGAAGTAATAGTATATTCTTTTGACACTAAAACAATTTTGATTCTTTTAAAAGTGGTGAAATGTGGGTGCCTGGGTAGTTCAGTGGGTTAAGCATCTGCCTTCGGCTCAGGTCATGATCCCAGGGTCCTGGGATCGAGCCCCGCATCGGGCTCCCTGCTCAGCGGGAAGCCTGCTTCTCCCTCTCCCACTCCCCCTGCTTGTGTTCCCTCTCTCGCTGTCTCTCTCTCTGTTGAAAAATAAAAAAAAAATCTTTAAAAAAAAAGTGGTGAAATGTGTATTTGCAGACAGTCTTCAAAACATTTATCAAATACTAAAACAGAATATGTTTGGTAGTTTAGTATGATCTTTCTCAATTTCAGCCAAATTATACTACCTACAAAATTTAATCATGTATCTAAACACGAATCTCCAAACATTGAGAATTTTATCACTACTAAACTCTAGTATAAAAGAACAATTAAAACTTTTCTAATTCACCAAGTGTACCTGTAAATCACTGTAAAATAGCTGTGGTGTACTCATTAAATACCACAGAGACAGGTACATTTTGCTGAAAAATTACTGAAAAGCAAAATGCTTTTCTAGTTACTAAGAGGACTAGATAATTTATTAAATGCAAACAAACAGACAAACAAAAATATGCTCAGATGGTCTGGTTAAGACTTAGTCTTCTGGGAAGATGGGAAAAGTTACCATGTCTTAAGACTGCAAACAAGAACTTCTATAGCATGACTTTCAGAATACATTTCTGTGTATGAAATTTCCCAGGAGAGATAAATGATATTAGAGGGTTTTTGGAAGGAAAGTGAATATGGGCTTTTGATAAGGTGCTGCTTTTGTTCTTTTTCCATTCATACAGGAACACATAAATGGTAGATACATGAACAAGTGACATTAGAAGTAGCCCTGATGGCTTTTTAAGGTTGTAACGTTGGGTTGTCCATTTTCATCTTGTATTTCCATGATAGCAGTATTCTTAAAATTTTTCTCACCTGAAAATTTACATAATATGATAAATGTCAGATATGATCAAACATATTGTTTCATCCTGTAAAATCTTCACTAGTGAATGTAAAATCCAGTCAAATTAACTTATTTCTCAAAAGAAAACCCTGTGAAGAATTTTTGAGTGGGTGTCTGAAAGGTGATAGGTCTAAATTGTATTTTTTAAAAAGTATTTCAACTTTACATAGATATAATTAAACAGAAGGTTGTTGGTTTGCCACACATGATGACACTTCTCTGGGAATGTATTCCATTGCCCAATATTTTCACTTAATTTGTCTTATATCTAAATTCTTATTATCGGACCCAAATTTGTTTCTCCTTCATGGTTTTCCTATGTCTATCAATGATGTCTTATATGAGACTGCTCATGTTTGCCTCTTTTTATTATGTCTCATATTTATTCAGTTGCATTTCATGTCTGGTTCCTTAATATGCCGTTTCATAATATATGCTTTTGATTTAATTGTCTTGTATTAAGACCTTTTCTCATTCCAACGCCCTGCCTCACTATTGCTTCACTTTTGTCCCTGCTTATAACAAATCTACTATTTGATGTTAGAGTTTTTTTGTTTGCTTGTTTGTTTTTGTTTTTGTGCAGTTACCTCATAATTTCATCCTGGCGTTTCTTTTCTTCTTCTCTTTTTTTTTTTAAGATTTTATTTAAGACACAGAGAGAGAAAGAGTACAAGTGGGGGAGAGGCAGAGGAAGGGGCAGAGGGAGAGAGAGAAGCAGAATCCCTGCTGAATAGGGAGCCCAAGGCAGGGCTTGATCCCAGGACCCTGAGATCATGACCTGAGCCGATCAGATCCTTACTAACTGAGCCACCCAGGTGCCCCATCGTGGTTTTTCTAAACTTTCAGTTTTTACACATACCCACATTATTGATGAGATCATTATTTGCAATACAATTTATAGTTTATATAAGAAGACAAACAAAATGCCTTTCCTTGATTGATCTCACTTTACTTGTCCTCTACCCTGTCAGATCAACTTTCAAAATAATGCAGGACACCAGACTATGTTGGAAGCACTGGGAGGAAAGACAAAACAAAACATCAGTATGCACGTTAAAACATTGACTGGACTCTCAAGGGTTAAAATTTAAGAGGTTTATTCTCCTTTTATCAAGCAGTGTTTACAGACAGAGCATCCACATGGTGTAAGCTACCAAAGAAGGATGTATGAGACGGACTTACATTAAATCATTAGACATTTTATATGGTTCATGTTCACAAGGGAGAAAATTGCTAAAAAGGAAAGCAGATAAGTAGAAACATAAGCTGATTTTTGTTGTTTATTAAATCTACCTCCCATAATGTTTCCTTAAGCTAAGAAGAAATCTACTGTATCACACGGCTCAGGATGCTATATATACATAAGATATTACACGCTATAAAATTTCAGGTTTCTAAGCGGCTTTATACAATTTAAACTTGAGTAAAATTTGTATTTAAAAAAGACCTTATTGGATCACCTTCAGTAAACGGAGGTCATTTCAACAGCCCATTAGCATTTTTAGCAACAATTAAAAAAAAATAAGTAAAAAGATTCTCCAAACATGTAAGCTATTAGTTTAAGCTTAGATAATTATCTGCTTATTTCAATAAATCAACTCTCTAGTTTTAATCCAATTCTACTAGCCTTTTATTTGCCCTTTAAAAAAAAAAGAAGCAGTAATTTTTACTTCTATACAGTGTCTCAAATAAGAGAATTAGTTAGGTTTCAAACCACAGCACACAGTTAATGAGAGGGTCAGTTAAGGATTATGCAGGAGTTAAGCAGAAGTCATTTAGGAAAGTTCTTAAGAAATGAAGTTCTTTGATGTGTTATATTTAAATTGCCAAGGCAAGAATAAAGTATGTCTTTACTCACCACGGTGGAGTTATCCCTTATTCCCAGTTTCTGCTACTAATTCTCCTAAACCACTAATACTCATCAGTTCTCTAGCCAGTATTTTCTCTCTGGTGTTAATTTCCCTATATGTGGTTTACACTAAGTAGACACAAACGATATTTCTTTTTTAAAACTGGAAGTTCCTGCTGATTCAACACTGGACTACATGAAAAGAAAGAGATCTGTTCTGCTAATAATAAACATTTGTAAGCAGTTGACATCCGAGACAAACTTGCATTAAAAATACAATGCACTCCAATGATTAAAAGCAAAATGCGTAGAAAATACACTGCAAACATTTTTCCGTAATTCTTTTCCTCCCTTCCTCCCCATTTTCCATAGCATGCTGCAGACCACACAGTTAAGTATCAAACAGAGCTTGTCACCTGTGTACAACCTAAGGCCAACTTATGCCTTCAAATGACATTTCGTTGAGGTTTAAACCAATGCTAAAGACAGGATTTGGTGCAAGAGATGTTAAACTTTTCTAATGACAAAAGATTTAGAGTTATGAGGGTGCTCAATATGCAGCGTTTCGCGTACCTTTTCCTCTTGTGACATTCCCTTCAAGGCACAAAAGATTATAAACAGTGGATGGGACAGAATATTTTGAAGTAAGAATTTTAAAGTTCCACAATACTTTTTTATTTCTAGTTTAAGCACACCAAAAGACAGAGGAAAAAATAAGAGATAAGCCAACCCCAAAATGAAATGGTGCTTAAAGTCATCTGAAATTCCCTGCAGTTATTTTTTATGTATTTAAATTTCTATTTTATTGGCTTAAAATGTAATTATAGATTTGATTCCTGTGATTGATGTAGTTTATTAATTAATGTTGTGTTAAATATTTCTAATCAACCAATATTACTAATTGTGTGCATCTTTGCAAAAAAAAAAAATCTATTTTATCTGGGCCAACCAAATAACTTACGCTTGACTAGGGTATAATCTTGAAAAGTTAAGCTGTAAATTTAAACGATGGATTAAGTGCAATGTACTGGAAAACTCTTCATTCAATAATTATCTAATAGGGCTCCTAGGCATCCCCAACCCAAATGACTGTATTTCCTTTCTCAACTTCAGTGATCTCACAGTTTAACTTATTGAGTCGTCCATCTAGTATAAAGAGAGAATCCTTGGAAGGTGTCATCAGGTATTGACCAAACAAGCCACTGTCCTGGATTTGCCTGTTCTTCTGGTTCCAAGGCCATTCTTCTGCCTTGAGTGGTTCCTTAAGACTCTTTATCATCTTAACCTTCCCAGAGGAGAGCTCCACAAAGAGCACATCAGTCTGTGTGCTTGAGCTACCATAGATGTTGTATTGGTGGGCTTCAGTAAAGGATGGCTGAAATGCCAGATCAGATATGTGCAGATTTGTGTGAATATCAAAAGCCTCCTGGATTTCTCCTCGGATGGTAATGTACTGGACCCTTACAAGGCCTTTCACATCATTAATGCTGACAAGATAGTGCCCATCTGGAGAGACATATGGAGTGCCTGTCACATCACTATTGAATCCAATGACCGAGTCGGTTACACCATCCACCATGAGCTGTGGTGGAATTGCCCCAGTGCTGTCAGGTTTGCAGCCAATAAAGTAGTATCCTCCCAAGTGTGTATATGCCAATGACTGAGGAATGCACTTATAGTCCATCAAGTTAATCGTCTTGATGTATGACATGGTTTCAAGATCAATTTTTTGTAGCGCAGCTTCATCTTTATGAAGAATAAATCCAAACCTGAAAAGATGAAAACCAAAGTTAGACAGGAAACTACAGAGTGGTTCCCATATGAAAATGTATTGTGGGCAGGTGGGAAGGGCCGTCACTGGTCTAGGCCCTAATTGTCAGGCTATGCTGCGATTTGTGTCACCATCACTTTGGATTAAACTTTAAATTGTGCTCCTCTCTCCTCCTTTCTCCTCCTTTCTCTAGGTCATTCTTACATTACAGCCAAACAATTGTAACTCATGGTATAGAAAACAAAATAATTCAAAGCAATACATCTAGTTAATTGGAACAACAGATTTACTTTTACCATACATAAAAATGTAAACATTATTTTGTGTGTCTCGAACCCTTCTGATATTGAATAAGCTTGGTTTACTGTTACTAAAGTCAACAACAACAACAACAACAAAAAGACTTGAAATATATATCTATTTTACTCACTTCATTTACTTCTTATTTTGTCTTATGACCATCAGAAAAGTCTGACACTCATTGCTACTTAGACAATTAACCACATCTTTCTCATTTTAATCTGCCTTATAGGACTACCTTAATAAATGCAGTTGTTTCTTTCTTTTTGTTTTTTTGTTTGTTTTGGGTTTTTTTGGTATGGAACTATTAAACTTCTATTTATTAGATTTTAAGATTACCTTGATTAACTACTTTTATGACTTTAACACTTATTTTATTACAAGTTTGAAATACAGGTTACATTTTTCAACCTTGCCATGCTTGTATTATCATTTTTAGTGCATTATATTGGTTATCTTATATTGAACAATGATGAACCTTAAAGATTTATGATTTTTTCTGTTAAAGTTATTTTAAAAGTAAATATTTCATATTTGTTTTGGTCGTCTCTTTAATTACTTCTGTGCTTTTCAAAGCATTTGTCCCGAATACTAGCTGCAAATTATTGTAAGTCCCTGTGACAAGTATAAATATATTTAGAAACTATGACTTATAACACCAGTGGGCTCTTAGCAAATATAAGTAAATTAGATAAGATAAAATGAGATGGAAACTAGTATACAAAATTATATCCAAAATGGATACTGGCCAATAAAATTTTGAAGGACTCTTACTTTTGTTTTTGTTAATAATATCGATTAAAACACATCCTAGTGTTTTCGAAAGCTCCATAAATATATATTAAAAAAACAGGGGTCTATTGTTATATTGAATGTGCTCATAAATGAAAAAAAAATAAAAATAAGATGACTTGTGGCACAGTAAAACAAACAAAAACTCTAAAGATAGCCAATTATGTTATTGTCACCTGTGCAATTCATTTTCAATATGTTAATTCTTACACAAAATTTTATTTATGTAAAAAATGACCATTTCCACACATAATATATAAATATAGTGCATTCAGGGTAACAGCTCCTTAAAAATAATATATGCTATAAGCATATAGCAAGCCCAAAAAATAAACTCATCTTTAATATTATAGAAAAGATAAGATGAATGTTCTCAAAAAATCAGTCTTTGTGTTGTAATTGTGGAAGGCAGCAGGTGCATCAGCACAAATATTTTACTGAAATAGATGTAAAGTTGTAACTTCTTCTATGTTATTATATTACATATAGTTGGGAAACCGTGTTATAATTTTAGCTATCTTTGAACATTTGTGAAGAGACTATTTGTTGTATTTAGAGAGATTACATCTATACAAAAGAAAAACTACAATGTATACCTACTCTTTTAAAAAGAATTAAATATTTATTGAATAACTAATGAATACGAGGCACTGGGAATATATTGTAGATCAACATAACTCTCCCTGCTTTCAATGAGTCTAGGAATTTTAGTAATAAAAATGGAAAACTTAGTGATTAATGCTTAATTATAGCATCCTGCTATACTATTACTTAATTTAGTAATCGTTGCTTTTTCTATTTACATGAGATGGAATAAAGTAATCATTTTGAAAATAATATTTCTGGTGTATTTCAGAATGACATTCTCCATTTCTGGCTTATTTCCTCGGTTTTTCTCTTTTCCTTGGTCTTTAATACCTGTGTTTGTGTCATTTCAGTAAACACAGCTCCCATCATACCTATTTAGGATAAAATTTTCGTTTTGATTATAATAGTATGAAGAAACATTCATACTATTAAAAATCACTTCTAAGTGTTTCTATTAAAATATTAATGCCTAGCATAGGTTTTAAATACTATCTGAATATTAAAGAATACAAAAAAAAAAAAAAGCCCTCAAACCAAAAACTGAGTCCCATTATTTTTTGTCAACTTCAAAAATATCGTAAAATCCTAAATATCACTATCCACTCTCATACTTGTCTTAATAAATAATTAACTCTAATTACTATAAAGGGATATTTTTCCATTAATGGACAATCATTAAAGATATGTAAGGGTGTATATGATTGTATCTGGTATTATTTATGAAATTTTGAATAATGATGGAAGATACTGTCTTTTTTATGTTATGCATTATACATGTTCCCAGAGACAAAAGCAGAAATATGCACATTTAATAAAAGCAATAAGCCAATCAAGTTTTGGCATTTTGGCTCCTCTCTTAACCTTGAGTCTTCCAGTCCCTTTGGGCAATGTTTTTTGAATGCTAATGAAGAAGAATGTGACAAGCTCTAAATACTCATGAACTATTTTAACTCTAATACCAAAGAATGCACTCAAGTTTTCTGTGATACAATCCAGCCTCTTTTGAAGGTAATTAAAATTTTAAGAAAGGGTCTGGTTAAAAATGCAAAAGCTCCATGTGGGGCGATAAAATCACATCTATTTTGGCATCCATGCTGCGTGCTCCTTTAGGACTAGAGATCTAGCTACATAAGCAGATGCACGAGAATGCCTTCAATTTTTCACTACTGATTTATTGGGTAGAAGTAGTGTCTCTAATTCAAAATTTCCCCCAGTACAGATTGATATTCAAAAATCTCCCACTGTTCATTAGTCTGTGATTAATATTTACGAGGCTCTCAACTTTCATGCCTGCTTAGTATAATAAAATCCTGCCCTGGACTAGGCCTAACATAGTTTGTCTAATATTTGTCAGAATATGTATAGGAAGTTGCAGACTATAAGAGATGAGAGTTAAAACTTACTCTTGGAATCACTTCTTTTACTAGGAAATTAATAAGCTAGGAAAGTGCGACCTCTCCATATGGTATTGTGTGGATTTGTTGCTGGATTTGGTGAGGAGAATCAGAGCAATGTTTTCCATTCACAAATTATTTTATTTTTCTGAAGTGTAATCGATCTAGTTCATTATGGAAGTTTTTAAGACGTTCAACTTTAATTACTGCTTTTGTACTTTAAGCAGTACAAAGTCAGGTCCTGAAGTGATTCACACAAGAGAACTTGTTTATGAAGTAAAGGTTTTCAACCCAGGCTGATTTAGTTTCATGATCCCGTTTTTCGATATAATAGGTGACCTTATGTAAAGTCCTTGACTTCCATGAGTTTCAATTCCTTTGTTAGAAGGAAGAGGACAGAAGTACTACCTTGCTTGGAGGATAGAAGTTAAATGTGTGTTTGTTACCAGGCAAACAGTAAATTCTCAATAAACAGAACTTGCTTATGCTTTATACCTGAAGGAACATCATTTTCCCATTATGAATCCAATATGGTATTTCCTACGGGACAGCAGATTATTACAATTCGTAAATGGGAAGAACAAAAACAAATTATCAATTTTTCTGTATAGCCACTATTCCCAGTTTTTTAAATAAGCACATCATGTTACTCAAATGTGGCAGGACTCTTCCCCTTGTGAATGCAGCAGATATCACACTTGTAATAGAAATTCACATTTTTATTTTGCTTTCACTTCTGCCATCAGGATCTATGGGGGGTACACCCCTTACCCAATCACCAAATCTCTCACATTGTTAGGAATGAAGGCAGTCTAGCTCACTCCATCTTCTTTAGAGGTGTTGCTTCAGTTCTCACTGAGGGCATGGGGCAGTGAGCCATGGTGTGCTGGGTGATTTGGACCTCTGCACAGATGATGGGATTTGAAATAGATACCTGTCTTACTCAAGAATTTTCACTAAAAGTAACAGAAAATTTTGAGGCAGACTTTAGGACATGGATATCTAAAGACATGGAGAATTGCAGTCAGAGTTATATCATGGTGATTCAAGAGACTTGCAAAGGAAGTTATTTGGCAGAGAGGGGGAAAGAACAGGTATTTAGAGAGAAACATGGTTGAAATACCATGAAGTCTAATAAAGAGCTGTGCAAAGACCTCCATAACCCACAAGACAAGGCTACATTTCTTGCATCTGACTAATGATTGATTTCCCCATATCTCTTGCTCAGTTCCCAAATAGGTCTGGTCACAGAGATTCTTACAGAGCAATTCCCCAGTTATTGTCACCCCATAGCATCTGCCATGCTATTCCACCCAGATTCTGCTTTCTGAGATGCTACTGAAGGAATCCCATAATGGCAATTAATAACCTCTATTAATTTGCCATGGTCAGTGCCAAGAGTGTTAATACTCCAAAGCTGGGAATGAAAGAACCTCATAACATTTGCAGAATAACAATTATTTTATCTCCTGAGTCTTAATATAGTACCACCCTTCCCCAGAGTCCTCATAGATTCTCACCTGAACAGCTCTCTTTACTGATGACTTTCAGTATTTAACCACTGAGATCAACCCCCATACTACCAGCTGGGAAGTGTCCCTGATGCTCCCTCTCCATCCCTACATGATCTCTTTGCTCATACCCTATCTTCTACACCTCCCCAAATTTTAAAACAGGCATTTCGTGTATATCAGTGGATGCAAGTGGGAAGTAGTAAGTGCAGACTGGGTGTATTTGCCGTCAGATGCTCTACCACTGAGCTACTCCCCCGCAGATTGGGTGTGTTTGAACATGGGATTAGTCAGACACTCTATCCTGTAATAAAAACAACATTGCTGCAATTGGAGGGGGAGATGAACCATGAGAGACTATGGACTCTGAGAAACAAACTGAGTTCTAGAGGGGAGGGGGTGGGGGGATGGGTTAGCCTGGTGATGGGTATTAAAGAGGGCACGTACTGAATGGAGCACTGGGTGTTATACGCAAACAATGAATCATGGAACACTACATCAAAAACTAATGATGTAATGTATGGTGATTAACATAACATAATAAAAAATAAATTAAAAAATAAAACAAAAGCATTTTCCAAAACTTTTGTGATGTCTCAATAATAGAAACTACATTTTTTGAAATAAAATTCCAGAACAGAATAACTTCAACAGCCCTAGGGATTAGTTGTATTGGGATTTTACTTGTGAAAATCAACATCCAAAACTTATGATCAAGTACTTAGTGCTTCATAATAATAGTGGGCAAGATTATTAAGACCTTGTTTTTCTAACTGGATTATAAGTATTTTGTTTTTCCAATTGGAAGGTAAGAGATGCCTAACAGAAAAGAAACTTAAATTATAACCTCCTCGCCATATAATTAATATATAAACTCACACATAGAATGTGCTGTTGAAATGACATCTTGCATTGTGTTACGGCTGACAGAGGGTTTTCATGGACGCAAAGCATAAATCTGACACAAGCCATCATTTACTAGTTTATGAATTCCTTTATAGTTAGTTGTTCTCTATTATCCCAGACTGACCCTTGTAAGAAAAGATTGAATGCTGTTCCTACACAAGTATCAGAGGATTTAGTTTTTATCTGAACTTCACATAAATAGCTCAGTAAAACATACCTGTTCATAAACAGTGATCACATTCGTATTCAGGAGATGGGAGGCACAGAGAAATAAAATTGACACATTTAGTAAAGATTTACAACCAGAGCAAGGACAGTTTCTGAATAGACCTAATGCTTAGATGTGTTTGAGAGATGATACTACTTTGAAGTTTTCTGTTTTCAAAACGTAGTTTGGAAAAGCTAAAATGAGCCACAGGATGCCTCCTACCTGTCTTTTATAAGTATATTACAGAAATTCTATATTAAAGATTTTAACATTACTTCCCCTACTTTCAGTTTTAGAAATTTTTTTCTTTAAAAGGTAGAATGTGTTTCTGAATACTAAATTTTCTGTTTTCCTCCTTCTCTGGTATCCTATTGTTCGGATCTGTAGGCTGTTTGATTCTTCTAGGCGAAATTGAAACATAAATGCATAATTTCATTATAGGATATTCGGGATATCTAATTGCTTGACAGAATTAATACAGTATTAAAGGTATACCACTTCTAGTGGCCAGGACATACAGAAAAAAAAAGTATTTATTGAGAATTCTGTGCACACCATATATACTGCAGACCATATTTCAAAAACCAAAGTCCTCCACCTCTTTTTGAAGAGCTTAAGAGCTTAGGAGAAAAAAAAAAAAAAAACCTGACAACTATGCTTTCAGATGGCATTTTAAAAGATTGGTTGCTCTTCTTAACTTGGTTTTGGAAAAACACATGAAAATCTGAAAATAGGAACCTCTTAGATCTTACCCATTTTTTCTGATTTGGGTGTGTTTTATGCAGGAGTTGACAAATGGAGCAGGGATGACATCGTGGAAATGGAGATAGTAATTAGAAGAATGGGAAATAATTTGTGAGCGAGCGCAGGGGTAGAAATACAAAAGGAAGGTAAAACAAAGCAAGAACAAAATCTGTGAATCAAAAAATACACTACAAAATGTCCATCGCATACCTGCAAGACAGAAATGATGGGTGAAAAAAAAAAAATTCAATAAGGAACTAGGTCTGTCATGAGTTGGGTTCTAGACACCGTGTGACCAGATTCAGTATTATTCACAAGCTGCTATGTTCAGTACACTTTGTACAACCTTATGAAGGAAATAGAGAGGAAATGCATGGCTCCTATCCTTAATGTAATTATAGTCAAGCAGTGGGGTGCTTACAATTGGATACCCTGACTTCCAAAAAGTGTTTAGGGAGCCTCCTCAAAGATGAGAGAAGGGATGGGTGTAGCTATGTCCCTGTTTCAGCTACTAATTTACATTTCGGTTATGCTAGGCTTTCATGTGAAGAGAGAGTTTATATTAGTCTGGATCCCAGAAGGAAAGGAATAAATTCCAATTAGAGTAAGTCAAGGAGGGTGCAATAAAGACTGTTTACAGTGAAACAGAAATTGGTCACAAGGGATAGTGCAGTAATATGGGGAGAGTATCAACAAGGCTGTTGTCACTGCTCTATCTGGGTAGGAGGGACTTATGTGGAGGGTGTGTCTTGTGATGTTCTGTCACCTATGATCTAAAGAAACAGCTGGTCACCTACAAAACAGCAGACGTAGGGGAGAGGGGGGCATTGAGGGTGGGAAGGTGGGGGGGGATTATACACTCTGGTCTCATGCTTCTTCTTCGTGCAATCTCCCGTCAGGTTTTCACCGGCCTAACCAACCAGAAGCCATATTAGCCAGCCTTCTGGGATAGAAAGCAGGGAGAGAAGGGTGGAGTGTATACCTGGGGCTAGAAATGCCAGACAGCATCCACAGATTTCCTTGGCCAAAGAGTCTTGAAAAACTGAATTCTAGTGAATATACAGAGCTACATGGAGTGAGGGTTGTGACATTTATGTTTAGTTCCTAACTGGGATCATTTGACAATTGATAAAGAAAAATTGTGTAACTTTCCAAGCTGGGAGAAGGCATTCTTGATTTTTTTCCCCCTGAAATAAATGCCTCTTTTGATAGCATTTTCTCACTTCTCGTAAAGTTTTAGAAACTGTCTCTTACCTTTACTTACTGATAAAATATTTTTAATAATTGCTATGTACTAAATGTTTGTGCCCCCCCCCCCACCAAATTCATGTGTTGAAGTTCTAATCCCCATTATGATGGTGTTTGGAGGTGGGGCCTTTGGGAAGAAATTAGGTTATGAAGGTGAGCCTTCATGGATTAGATTAGTGCCCTTAAAAGAAGAGACATAAGAGAGATGATCTCTCTCTCTCTCTCTCTCTGCCATGTGAGGACAGAGCAAGATGATGTCAGTCTGCAAACTAGAAAGAGGGCTCTCTCCAGAACCTAAACATGTTGACATCCTGATCTCTGACTTCCTAGCTTCCAGAAGTGTGATAAATACATTTCTGTTGTTTAAACCATCCTGTCTGTGATATTTTGTTAAAGCACCCCGAACTGACTAAAACATCATTGGTACTAGAAGTGAGGTGCTGCTACAACAAATTTCTAAAAGTGTGGATGAGGCTTTGGAACTGGGTAAGGCACAGAGGCTTGAGGCGTTTTGAGGTGCGTGCTAGAAAAATTCATTATTGCTGGGTTAGGACCAATAAAGGCCATCCTGGTGAGAGCTCAGAAATGAAAGAGGAGAGCTGGAGAGGAAGCCTTTATCTTCTTAGAGAATACATAAATAATCATGAACAGAATGTAGAAATATGGCTGGTAAAGGCCATTTTGATGAGGTCTCAGAGGGGGATATATTATTAGAAACTGGAGGAAAGACATTTCCTTACTATAAAGCAACAGAGAATTTAGTTAAACTGTGTTAGTGTTCTAGTGTTTTGTGGAAAGTAGAACTTGAGAATGATGAAATTGGATATTCAGCTGAGAAGATTTATAAGGAAAGTGTTGAAGAAGTGATTTGGTTCTTCCTGATCATTTATGGTAAAATGGAAGCAGAAAGAAATAGATTGAAGGAGGAATTGTTAAACAAAAAGACCCAGAACATAAAGATTTGGAAAAATCTTGGCCTGTCTATAATACAAAAGAAAAAAAAAAAAAATGGGAACGCATATTCAGAAAAGAGCATTAACGGTGTGGAAGACCAGCCGTGTGATAAGGATATTAGCATGTTGTGAACCACAGAACTAATCAGCTACCCAGCAGGGAGATTGCCAGTTTGAACTGAAGGAGATGGAGACAGGCTGAAATGAAGGAAGGTTGTCGGACCTCTTGAATTTTATAGGACAAGACTACACAGCTCTTTATCTGTGAACGTGCATTATTCTTCAAGATAAAGGAAAAATGACTCCAAAGGTGATTCAGGATCATTAGGGTGACTGTCTCAGTTTGAAAAGGGCCGGGACATCACCCAGAACCTTGGAAATGAAACCCTCACTGTGCAGAGCTGCGGGGGCAGGACCACCACTGCAGTGGGGCCAGAAGTCAGAACATTAAGTCAATGAGGATTATTCTCAAGCCTTAACGTCTCATGGAGTTTGCTTTGCTAGACTTTAGACTTGTTTGGGACTCATCACCACTGCCTCCTCTCTTACTTCTCCCTTTTGAAATAGAATGTGTATCCTCTGCCTGACCCACCATTTTATTTTGGAAGCACATAACATATTTGATTTCATAAGTTCACAGCTAGAGAGGAATTTTGCCTCAGTGTGAATCAAACCTGAGTCTTTCCCATATCTAATTTAGATGACATTTAGGTAAGACTTTGGACTTTAAACTTTAGAATTGATGCTGGAACAAGTTAAGACCTTTGGGACTACTGGGATAAAATGAATGCTTTTTTCATGTAAGAAAGCTATGAATTTTGAGGGACCAGGGGTGGAATCCTATGACTGAATCGTGTCTCCCCCACACCTCAAATTCTTATGTTGAAGGCCTAATTCCCAATGTGATGTTATTTGGAGGTGGAAATTTGGGAAGGAAATTAGATCATGAGGGTAGAGCCCTTCTGAATGGGAATGGTGCCCTTGAAAGAAGAGACGCGAAGATACGAACTCTCTCTCTCTTTCTCTCTCTGCCACGGGAGGACACAGCTTAAGGCAGCTATCAGGCATAAACCAGGAAAAGGGCTCTCACCAGAACCCAAACATGTTGGTACCCTGTTCTCTGACTTCCCAACCTCTAGAACTGTGAGAAACTTCTGTTGTTTAAACCACCCAGTCCATGGTCTTTTGTTAATAAGACTGTTGAATCACAGACCTGTACCTCTGAAACAAATAATACATAATATGTTAAAAAAAAAAAAAAGACAGTAGGAAGAGAGAAATGAAGGGGGGGAAATCGGAGGGGGAGACCAACCATGAGAGACTATGGACTCTGAGAAACAAACTGAGGGTTCTAGAGGGCGGGGGGGTGGGGGGATGGGTTAGCCTGGTGATGGGTATTAAAGAGGGCACATACTGCATGGAGCACTGGGTGTTATACGCAAACAATGAATCATGAAACACTACATCAAAAACTAATGATGTATGGTGATTAACATAACATAATAAAAAAAATTAGCAAAACTAAGTTAGAAACATGTGGTAAAAGTTATGCACATGATTAATACCAGTAGTTATTTTATTATTTTCCCATTACTTTTACATTTTCTTCAGGTAAGAGCAAAGCTGCATAATTGTTACTTAACAGACTAGGGGTTTGTAATATACCTTTAGAAATTTATCTGGATTTGGTAACTTTCTTTTACTTTTATTAATCTGTGTGTGTTCTCAGGTATGCAAGAGTAAGGGAAAGGGAAGGATTTTATTTTGTTTTGTTTGCATTTTTCATTCCTACAAATGACAATATGGTATATATCTCATATTGTGTCTTTTTTTCTTTCAACACTACATTTTAAAGATATTATTCATGTTGCTCTGTGCATATTTACTATACTGCTTTATAGCCATTCATTGAAAATCTATAGTATGATCTGCCATATTTTACTTAATCACCTCCTTAATATGTGTACTCATGTGGCTTCATTAAGCTGGTGGGTTTGTTGGTGGCTGAGTTCAGCAAGGAAGCCTGGGATGGGTGAGCCTTTCTCTCTCCATGTGGTTTTCTCTCCTCAAGGACGCTCACAAGACTTCCTTCAAAGGTGACTGCAACGTTCTAATAGGGAATGCTCTTGTCAAGTCTCTGCTTGACTCATGTTTGCTTATGTTCCATGGACATAAAGAAATCACATGCCCATGGTCAGAGTGCAAGGGGACTACCCAAAGCATTGGTACTGGGAGACAGGATTCATTGGAGATCATTATTATAACAATCTATCATATAAGGTAATGGTTCAATTGTTTTTATTATTATTATTCTTAAGATAGGTAACTATTAGCACCTATTTTATTGGAGAGTACATCATTCCCCACTGACTTGGAATGTCACTTGGTATTTAGTCTATGCCCAAATGTTCTTTTTTTTTTTTTTAAAGATTTTATTTAATTATTTGACAGAGAGAGACACAGCGAGAGAGGGAACACAAGCAGGGGGGAGTGGGAGAGGGAGAAGCAGGCTTCCCGTGGGGCAGGGAGCCCGATGCAGGGCTCCATCCCAGGACCCTGGAAACATGACCTGAGCCGAAGGCAGCCGCTTAAGGACTGAGCCACCCAGGCGCCCCTATGCCCGAATGTTCTATTTCTTTCATCAGTCTTTTTCTTTCCTCACAGATACATTTTGCACTATTTTATTCATTGAGCCTATATAATATGTATAAATATCCAGGAGAATGAATCTAACAATTTTTTTCTCAAAATTTATTGGCTATTGTTTTGTGTGTATAGTGTTCTGTAAACTTTTCAGTTTATCAAGTTAGAACACAATTAGTACTTTTATCTCACATTTTAGAATCAGCTTACCTAATTTTAAAATATTGATACATTTGAGGGGGCTTATTATATTTATATATTAAATAAGTTTTAATATTTTAAAAATAATATGATATATATGTGTACTTATTTGATTCATTTTTAACTGCTTTACCAAGAAAAATTAATTTCTTCTTGGGTATATTCATAGATATTTTACCTTTTACTTGCTAATATTAATGGATTCTTTTTTCCATTATATCTTCCGATTGTTTTTTGTTAGCATGTTTAAAGTTATTAATTTCTGAATATTGCTTTTGTGTCCCTTAACATTTTGAATTATTTTATTTTCCTGATAGGTTTTTAGCCGATATTCTAGTGTTATTTATATTCAATCATATCATTTTTAGAGATGTATAATTCACCTCCCCTTTGCAATTTCTAACCCACTTGTCTTCATATTTATTATTGCAGTGGCTAGTATGTCCCTCTTATTTTTAAAATACACATTTCAAAACTGGCTTGATCTAGTGGTGTTTCAACAATAGATAAAAATATTGGTGGAATAAAATAAAAATCTCAGAAGCTGACTCATGTGATATGTGAAAGTTAAAAATATAATAAAGATAGTTTTTCAAATCTGTAGAGAAGATATAAGCTATATAATATTTTGAGGTAGTCAGCTATCTCATAAGAAAAATGTATGTATAACTCATTTTTTACACAAAATAATATGTAGAGAGATGAAAGCGTTGAAATTATGATAATATAATAATATTAAAAGATCAGTATTAAACAACAGTATTATAACAGCATTAAAAGCATCAAATACTTAAATATTGAAGATGATACCTTTTTAAGCAAGATCCCACATTCTAGAAGTCTAGAAGTGAAGCTTGATAAAGGTGATTACATTTTTAAAATGAACGAACAATGGTTAATGCATTCTATAAAATGAGCAAAATATAACAGAAAAAGTCAATATTCTGACTGTATAATGAATTACTAAAATCAGAAAAAGCAAAATATTAAAAAGAAAAAATAACAAGCAAATAGCTATTCCTCACATGAGGGGAGGATTAATGGCCTTTTACATCAAAACATTCAAAACTTCATAAACAATTAGGTGAATTAAGTTAAAACCAAAAAGAACATGATATCTGTTTTTACCACTCTGTTGGTAACAACAATAAAGTGTGTTTAAATCCAAAACTGGTAAAGATGTGATCAAATTTGTTCTCTCACATACTATTGGTGGAAGCATAGTTATTTTAGGCTTTTTGGAGAGTCATTTGATATTACCTCTTAAAATATGACTCTGCTTTAATAAAGCAATGACGCCTCTCAGCATCTCCTCTTAATAAATGCTCATAAATGACCACAAAGTAGCATGCTCAAGGATATTCACTGCAGCACTAGTTGCAATAAGGAAATTCAGAAATAATTTAAATGTCAAACAGTAGACGAATGCTTAAATACACTATGAAGCATCCACCAAATGAAATCTCATACTGCAGCTATAAAAATGATAGGTTATTAGTAATGACATAGTGGTATCTCCAAAACAGTTAATTTTTAAAGAAGTACCTACCAGATTTAAAAGAATACTATATATTTTAATGCATTTATATGCAATTGCTAGAAGAAATGGACTGGAAGGTTATTCAACAATATGTCTAGTCTTCTAAAAAGAAAAGTGCTGGGTGCTTATAAAAGGAGACTTGTACTTATTACTATATTAAATTTCTTTATGGTTTCAATACAGCATATATGCATCAAAATATATACAGAAAACATGCAGCCCCATTATTTTTCAACTAAATAAAATTAGAGCAGTGAGACATCATGTTCATTTCACAAATTAGGAATATATAATGTTAAAGTGTTCAATGAAATTGCCACTAATATTGTTATTAACAGTGTAACTTGCATGTAGAAAATAATTAATAATTAGAATCAAGGATCTTTCACATATTTCTACACTTTTTAGCAATAATTCACTTTCCAATTGACTATCCTGAGAGAATAATAATAATGAATAAATCTTTATGTATAAATATATTCACAATATTATGTATAATAAGAAAGATATGTAAACAACCCAAAAGCCCGTACATAAGTGAATATGTAAATGGTGATGCAGACACTTAATGAAATAGAATACACATGTTCAAGATATAAAACACTAATTTAGGATTAATATCTATTCAGTAAAAGTTATATGAAAAGAGCACAATATTATATGAATGCTACGATTAAACCATTAAAATAAAATAAACAAAGCCCATGAATGCACTGAAGATAACATGCCCAAGTTTAGAAACTGGATTAAACTCATTTTTTTTAAGTTTGCAATCTTTGTTCAATGAGCATAGTCTATTTTTGTAATAAGAAATATATATTTCTATATATTAATAGAAATAAAACAATATGTATGAAGTCTGGATAAAAAGCTCAGGTAGTCCTCATGATAATTGCTCATTATTTCATTCTTGAATATGCATTTACTAAGTGTCTAAACAAAGTACAGACCACAAACTCACCATTATATATAGTTAATTAATCCTCAACAAAAGAGGCAAGAATATCCAATGGGAAAAAGAGAGTTTCTTCAACAAATGGTGTTGGGAAGATTGGACAGCTATATGCAAAAGAATGAAACGGACCACTTTCTTACACCATACACAGAAATAAACACAAAATGCACTAAGGACATGAATGTGAGCCCTAAAACTATAGAAATCCTAGAAGAGAGCACAGGCAGTAATTTCTCTGACATAGGCCATAGCAATATCTTTCTAGATATGTCTCTTGAGGCAAGAGAAACAAAAGCAAAAATAAACTTTTGTGACTGCGTCAAAATAGAAAGCTTCTGTACAGCAAAGGCAACAACCAACAAAACTAAAAGACAACCTACTGAATGGGACAAGATGTTTGCAAATGACATATCTGGTAAAAGATTAGTATCCAAAACATATAAAGAACTTATACAACTCAAGAGCAAAAAAACAAATAATCCAATTAAAAATGGGCAGAAGATATGAACAGACATCTCTCCAAAGAAGACATCCAGATAGCCAACAGACACATGAAAAGATGTTCAACATCACTTGTCATCATCAAGGAAGTGCAAATCAAAACTACAATGAGATATCAACTCACACCTGTCAGAATGGCTAAAATCTCAAGAAACAACAAGTGTTGGTGAGGATATGGAGAAAAGGAACCCTCTTACTCTGTTGATAGGAATGCAAACTGGGGCAGTCACTGTGGAAGATAGTATGGAGGTTCCTCACAAAGTTAAAAATAGAACTACACTACAGTTCAGTAATTGCCCTACCAGGAATTTACCCAAAGAATACATAAAACATGAATTTGAAGGGATATATGCACTCCTGTGTTTATTGAAGTATTATGTACAATAACCAAACTATGGAAGCAACACAAGTGTCCATCAATAGATGAGTGGATAAAGAAGATGGGGTATATATACAATGGAATATGATTCAGACATAAAAAAGAATGAAATCTTGCCATTTGCAACAACATGAATAGATCTAGAGAGTATAAGGCTATACAAAGTCAGTCAGAGAAAGACAAATACAATTTCACTTATATGTGGAATTTAAGAAACAAAACAAATGAACAAAGAAAAAAAAAGAGAGAGACAAACCAAAAAATGGACTCTTAACTACAGAGAACAAACAGATGGTTACCAGAGGGGATGTGGGTGGGGGATGGGTGAAATAGGTGATGAGGATTAAGAGTACACTAATCTTGGTGAGTGCTGAGTAATACATGGAACTGTTGGATTACTCTATTGTACACTTGAAACTGATATAACACTGTATGTCAACTACACTAGAATTAAAATAATAATAGACTGTGCTTCATGCTTCACTAAAAATTCATCTATGTAAAGACTTATCTGCAAAGAAATACAGACATACTGAAACAAATTCTGAAAATACCAGAGTATGTTTTGATGTTAAATTAAATGAAAAACATGTTCAAATGCAAAGAATACCTGTACTGAATCACACAGGAGATAATGGAACAATAAATTCATAGTATAAATAATGACATAGTAGCTGAATATCAGAAGATCAATGGGAGATGTTATGATCTATAATAATAACAAAGAATTTGCATGGTAGAATGAAACTAAAAGTTTGTCTGAAGAAAATGCTTGTAGCTGTGATCTTAACAGAAGATAAAGCAGAAAACAATTGAATGGAAAAATTGGAAACAGGAAAGCATTCTCCTCTCAAGACATCATTCCACAGTGTTAATCAGGGGTTATTTTTTATATTTCTCTAAACTATTCTGTCTTTGAAAATCTACTCTGAAATTCAACCTGGCATAACTATATGTTTTTTACAACTTCTATATTCAAAATAGTACCTTTGATAATTATCTTTAGTTTCATTTCAATAATACCAGAAGGTTTTTCATTTTTAAATCTATTATATGTAATTTGGTGACCGAACATCAGAATTTTAAAACTGAATGTGATTTTATTGCAAATCTCTGAAAAGACATATTTATTTCAGAGATTGAACCAAGCATACATACTAGAGAAGTGAGGACAAACAGGTCTGAAGTAGTTGAATTTGTATAACTCCTTCATCAATTCTGCCTGAAAATTCAATCTTATTAACTTTAGCAGCCTTTCTCTGATGACTTCTTTTAATTGGCACAATGATGCTACAGAGAAACATGTAGTGAAGTTTTATGAGGAAGAAAGTAGAAATAGAAAAACCACAGTGTGCCTGATACTTATGTTGTAAGTCTGCCCCAAAACTATAATTTTGTTGGTTTTATTTCCATGTGTACAATGGTGATTATGCTAGTTACTTCCCAGAATACTAAAAGAATAAATTAGTTGTAAGAATATCAGTGTTTTAAGTCATGAAATTCCTACGCAGGAGGCAATGTACATATAACTAGAATGTTGCTGCCTTTTAGAAAACTTAACTAATGCCAATTAATTTAGAGTTCAATAATGACATATATTTTTTCTGATTTTACTACATTGTATTTCAATTTATTATAATTTTGATTTTCTCTTACTTTTCAATCAATCATAGGATTTTCAAAAGTAACTTTTTCATATCTCTATATAACCATCAGTCAATTAAAAGTAGGTAAAAAGCACAAAGGAGCTATTCCTGAAAGGAGCTGGGTATAGCTAACATTTCTGATGACAGCCTGACAGAAAGGGAAGTGAAACACACACAACACAATATTTCAACAAAAACAAAAAATTTAGGACATTTTGGGCAAAATGATCAATGTATTTTAGAAGCATTTCAAATGAAAATTATTGTTTTAAACAATAGCCTGAATTATCACTAATAATCTGTATTACTGATAATATAATTATTTGGCTCTTAGACTGACTCCTCCCTTGAAGAATCTACATAGCTGAGATTTACGCTATAGCACTTAAAATATCAGGAACTGAGCAATACATTTGGAGACAATGTCACATTGTGTTTGTTGTTTTCTGAATGTATTCCTAGCATCTATGGATTATTTAATTTCTTTTGTTTTGAGCGATAGATTTAGTAAGATTTGTTTCTGTGAAGAAAAGATTGGGAGCTCTGTTTGGCTCTATTCCTAGCATCTTTTTCTCCTTGTGTTGGGTTTGTGTATACTGCACACTCCCCCTTTTATGTTAGATTCTTGGACTGAGCCTAATCTGATATTTGCTTCTTAACAGTCAATATCTCCTTTAGAGACTTCTGATGATGTAGAATCAAATCCCCCTTATGCCATCCAATACACCATTTTAGGTACAAAATCAAAATCATAATTTGTACTTCCCAGGAGTATTAATAATTAACAAATGTAAATGACAATCAAAATATTGAATCAATGTGACAACAGCTCTAAACGCTTCAACATCATAAAAAGTACTATTGTTAATTCTTTCTATAGAATTTCCTGGTTTTTGAGCTTGATGAGAAGTAGGTTTTCTTGCTGTTTTCACAAAACTAACACAATTTATTTTTGTATGAAAAACAAGAAGAAATCTTGAGAAGTCAACAAATTTGAGGAAGTTTTTAAAAATTTAAAGACCTACTAATTATTGCAGAATATATGATCTAGTTTACTGACTCTGAAATGTATCAGAAGTGGATTATTTTCTTGCATTTTTTTACAGTATCTTATCTGAAATTTTTTATTTCAAAGAAAGATCTCAAAATGATAACCAAACATTGCACTTTAAGAACTAAAAAAGAAAGACCAAACTAAATCTAAAACCAACAGAAGGAAATAATAACAATGAGAGGTGGAGATATAGAGAATATGAAAACAACATTCTATTGTTCAACAAAATAATATTTAACAATAAAAAAGTTGATTCTTTGAAAAGTATAAAAAGTGACAAATATTTTAGTAAACTGACAGAAAAGAATCAGAATCTAAATCAGTAATGAAAGTGGGATGTTACTACTGACATTACAGGACTAAAAATGATTAAAAGAGAATACTATGAACAATTATAAGTCAACAAATTAGATAACATAGATAAAGTAGATAACATGGATAAATTCCCAAAAAAACACAAGCCTCCAAAACTCACCCGGGTACCCTGGTCAAATATGAAAGGAAGAAAGAGAAAGAAAGAAAGAAAGGAAGGAAGGAAAGAAGGAAGGAAGGAAGGAAGGAAGGAAGGAAGGAAGGAAGGAAGGAAGAAAAACTGAAAGGAAGAAAGAGAAAGAAAGAAAGAAAAAAAGAAAGAAAGAAAGAAAGAAAGAAAGAAAGAAAGAAAGAAAGAAAGAAAGAAAGAAAGGAAGGAAGAAAGAAAGGAAGGAAGGAAGGAAGAAAGAAAGAAAGAAAGAAAGAAAGAAAGAAGAAAGGAAGAAAGGAAGAAGAAAGAAAGAAAGAAGAAAGAAAGAAAGAAAGAAAAAAGAAAGAAAGAAAGAAAGAAAGAAAGAAAGAAAGAAAGAAAGAAAGGAAAAGAAAAAGAAAAGAAAGAAAGAGGGAGGGAGGAAGGAAAGAAGGAAGGGAGAAAGGGAAATGGAGGGAGGGAGGGGAGGGAGAAGAAGGGAAGGAAGGAGGGAGGGCAGGAAGAAAATTACAAACCAATATCTCTTTAAGTATAGATGGAAAAATCCTCAATGAAATACTACCAAACCAAATCCAGAAGCATAGTAAAAGGACTATACCCCATGAGCAGGTGAGATTAATCTCAAGAATGAAAGTGTAGTTCATTATGAAAAACTCATTCAATATAATTATCTACATTAATGGAATAAAGGAGGTCATGGTCATCAAAATTGATACAGAAAAAAAAAAAAACATTTCATAAAATCCAACACTCTTTCATGATAAAAACACTTAGAAAATTAGGAAGAGAAAGGAATCTTTTTAATTTGATAAAGGACGTTTATGAAAAACCAGCAGCTAACATCATACTCATTGTCAACAAAAACCTTCTGTCTAAGATCAGGGACAAAACAAGGATGTCTACTTTTTTTAAGATTTATTTTATTAGAAAGAGAGAGAGGGCTGGGAGGGGCAGAGGGAGAGAATCTTCAAGCAGGCTCCCCACTGAACGTAGAGCCCAATATGGGGCTCAATCTCACTACCCATGAGATCATGACCTGAGCCAAAACCAAGAGCCAGAGGCTTAACTAAAGAGCCACCCAGGGGCCCCAAGGATGCCTACTTTTATCACTTCTATTCAACATTATACTGGAATTTCTAGCCAGAACAATTAGGCATTCTTTAAAAAAAATGAAAGGCATTCAGATTGAAAAAGAAGTAAAACTATCTTAATTCAAAGATGACTTGATATTATACATAAAAAATCCTAAAGAATACACACATGTACACACACACACACACACACACTATTAATACTAATAAAAAAAAATTCAGCAAAGTTGCAGGATACAAGATCAAAATTCAAACCTCTGTTGTATTCTATATGCTAGCAATAAACAATCTGAAAATGGAATTTTTTTTCATTTACAATTATATAAAAATAATAAAATGCCTAAGAATAAGAGTTTCAACATTGAAAGACTTTCACATTAAAAACCACAAAGCATTACTCAAAGATATTAAAGAACGTTAAATAAATGGAAAGTCATTTTTTGTACAGAGCATGAAATACATCATATTGCTAAAATGGCAGTACTCCTCAAAGTGATCCAGAGATTCAATGCAATCCCTAGCAAAATCCCAATAGCCTTTTTTTTTGCAGGAATGGAAGAGGCAAACCTAATATTCATGTGAGATTGCAAGGTTTCCAAAATAGGCGATCAACCTTGTAAAAGAAGAACTAAGATGTCAGACTCACATTTCCTGATTTCAAAACTTACTAAAAATCTACTTTATATACTACTATGTGGTTTCATCATAAGGATAAAGTTATAAACCAATAGAAGGGTATTGTGAGTCAAGAACTAAGGCAATACATCTATGGCTAATTTATTTTTGTCAAGGATACTAAGACTATTCAATTGGTAGGATAGTCTCTTCAACAAATGGTGCTGTGACAAATTAATATCCACATGCAAAAGAATGAAGTTGGTTCCTTTTTTCATGTCATATATAAGAGGTAACTAAAAATGGAATAAAGATATAAGTAAGATATATAACCATAAAACTCTTAGAAGGGAACTTAGGTATAAATCTTCATGATCTCAGATTTGGTGATGGATTCTTGGATATGACCCCAAAAGTACAAATAACAAGGGGAAAAAAGATAATTTGGACTTTATCAATATTAAAAATTTTGTGGGGGCACCTGGGTGGCTCAGATGGTTAAGCGTCTGCTTTCAGCTCAGGTCATGATCCCAGGGTCCTGGGATCGAGCCCCGCATCGGGCTCCCTGTTCAGCGGGGGGCCTGCTTCTCCCCTTCCCTCTTCTTCTCCCCCTCCTCATATTCTCTCTCTCTCTCTCTGTGTCTCTGTATCTCGAATTAATAAATAACAAAAAAACTTTAAAAAAATAAAATAAATAAAAATTTTGTGTATCACACACCACCAACAAGATACCATTAAAAAGTGAAAAGACCTCCCACAGTATGAGAGAAAATTTTTGCAAATCATATATCTGATGTTGTCTAGTATCCAGAATAAATAAAATACTCTGAGAATTTAAGAGCAAGAAAGACAAACAACCCAATTAAAAAATGGACAAAAGATTTAAACAGAAATTTCTCCAATGAAGATATACAAATGACCAACAAGCACTGAAAAGATGTTTAACGCCATTAGTCATTAGGAATTGCAAATCAACCCACAATGAAATACCATTTAATACCCACTAGGATGGCTATCATCAAAGAGATGAATAATAGCAAATGTTAATGAGGATGTGGAAAAATTGGAACTCAGGCATTCCCGGTGGGAATGTAAGATGGTGCAACACTAAAGAAAACAGTTTGGCCGTTTCTCAAAAAGTTAAGCATGGAATTATCACAGGATCCAGGAGTTCTAGTTCTAGATATATATCCCTCCAAAACTGTAGACAGGTATTCCAACAAAAACCTGTACAAAAGTATTCATAGCAGCGCAATTCTCAATAACCAAAATGTAGCAATAACTTGTGTCCATGAACAAATAAATGGATAAACAAAAGTGGTATATTCATGTAATGGAATATTCAGCCAAAACATGAATGAAGTACTGATACCTGCTACATGTGGATGAACCTGGAAAACATCAAGCTATGCTAAATAAACAAGATACAAAATGTTCCATAGTATATGATATAATCAATATGAAATATATTCCATTTATAGGTAATATAAACAGGTAAATCCATACAAACAGAAAGCATATTAGTGGTTTTTAAGAGTTGAGGCAAGGGAAAATGGGAAGTGATTGCTTAGTAGGTACAGGTTCTCTTTTAGAGGTGCTGAAAAATTTTGGGAATATTTTTAAACTAGAGGTGATGGTGGCACAACATTCTGAATATACTAATACTATGAAATATACATTTTGAAATGTTTAATTTTGTGTTATGTGAATTTCACCTAAAATGTTAAAAAAAAAAACAATCTAAATCCAAATGTTAATTGATGGCTAAACTAAAACTAACAGCAAAACAGGAATAGGAAGTGTTGCCTAAGTCTAACTCAGGACAACGTTGATGATATGAAACAATGCTGTCCCTGCTTTGTGGCACATTTGAATCAAATAGCAGTTTTTTTACATCCTTGGTCCCATCCTTATTTTCAGTTAATGGTTAGGGGAAGAAGAAGCAAACAATAAAAACATAAACATCCTGTAGAAGACCATAATAGTCATTAAATATAGAAACAAAAGAAAACAATATCTATGTGATTTAGCTTATTCACCTGAAAGAAGTAAAAAAAATACATTTTTAACATTTGCATTTAGAGATTATCTGAGTCCACCATGTTTCTAGAACCTTTGGCATAATTTTAGTATTTAGTTCAAAGGGGTCATTTACTTATCATGGGAATTTCAGTCAGGTACCTTGAATCTTTTCATCCCTTTTATTTTATATAGGAAGAAAACCTAGATAGTTGTCTAAGATTTATTAGTTAAACTCCTCAAAAAAGGAGAAAAACAATATGAAAGGGAGGGAAGCAACAAAAGCAAGAAAAAATTCAGAAAACAAATAAAATAGTACAAAAATAACACCACACCAAACAATACCAGAAGAATATTAACTGAACGTTTTTTCTGCATGTGGAAAAAATATGATTAAAAAATAATATTGAAAATAATATTGAAAAATAATTCAGACCTATTATTTCCTTCCTTTAAATACTGATACTTGTTCTAATGTGGAACAATATTCCAGTTCAAGTTCCTGATGATTATATAGTGAAAAGGTGTGTTTTGGAGTCACGTGAATTTGAGTACTGTTCTTGTGTAATTTTGAGTAAGTTACTTTATTTCAGCTTTGGTTCACTTTGTTATATACTTTAACAATGCAAACCAGGGGCGCCTGGGTGGCTCAGTTGGTTAAGCGACTGCCTTCGGCTCAGGTCATGATCCTGGAGTCCCTGGATCGAGTCCCGCATCGGGCTCCCTGACTGCTCAACAGGGAGTCTGCTTCTCCCTCTGACCCTCCCCCCTCTCGTGTGCTTGCTCTCTCTCATTCTCTCTCTCTCAAATAAATAAATAAAAAATCTTTAAAAAAAAAAAAAAAACAATGCAAACCAGTGAATATTAGAGAAAATACATGTACAAAATCTGATATATTGCAGGCGCTTAGTAATTACAGCTATTATCATTAATGATAATTGCAAAATATCGAGAATATATATTAAAACTACAAATAATGCAAAAAATAAGTCACCAGTTTCTTTTCAAGAATTTAGATCATTGCCCTGAACAGGGAAGATAAGTACATTTAAGAGCTCTGAATTTTTTCCCCTCAGCAGGTTTCCTTGTCTGCTCTCTTTGGAGGTTCACTTAGCTACTTTGGCTTTAAAATAATTTCTCACCTTTTACCTACTCAAAAAGATACATGTTGCATTATGAGGGTTAACTAGCATTTCAGAACAAGAGCTGCTAATTTGCTTTGATGTTATTCTTTAATTTACAGCCAAAATGAGTGGGTGAGTGATGGGTGGCCTGCACATTTCTTTATCCAGAGAACTCGGTGCTCGGATACTAAAAACACCATATGGAGAAATATTTCTGTTTAGCACATTCAAGCATATGAGCTTATGCTTACATTAAGCCTGATTCTATATATTTTTTTTATTGATGAGCTTTTAAATGCCAATCCATCAACATTAAAATATGGAATAACAAATGATTTTCCCTAAAGTACAATGATCTAGTGTAATACATAATTGTATTATTATTCTTCCAAGAGAAAATGTAAAAGGTTCATCTGAGAGATGGGTCATTGAATCCTGCTCTTTTCTTCTGATGATTATGAAAGTTTAAGGATATTTTCCAGTTGTCATGTCTAATTAGAATAAACAATTTGGCTTAGAGAATTGACAGAGCCAGTGACCTTTCATTTAATTCTTTTAATTTATTGGTGCAACTAACAATGTTTAAATTGTTATAATATATTTCACACAAGCTTTTTCTCTTTGTTCCTACTGAGGATTTTATTCCCTCATTATTTGGTCATTTTGTTTTATTTTTTATTTTTTATTTATTTTTTCTTTTTTTATTATTATGTTATGTTAATCACCATACATTACATCATTAGTTTTTGATGTAGTATTCCACGATTCATTGTTTGTGTATAACACCCAGTGCTCCATGCAGAACGTGTATTTTTTTTATTTTTTTTAAGATTTTATTTATTTATTTGAGAGAGAAAGAGAGAACACTAGCAGGAGAAGGAGCAGATGGAGAAGCAGAGTCCCCGCTGAGCAGGGAGCCCAATGTGGGACTCCATCCCAAGACCCTGGGATCATGACCTGAGCTGAAGGCAGACGCTTAAGCGACAGAGCCACCCAGGCACCCATGGTAATTTTATTTTAAATATGATTGAAATCATTTCTTGTTCTCTCACCATGTCATAGCTTTAGTTACACACAAAGTGTGGATTCATCAGCACATCTAAATTAATTTCTGCAAGTTTTAAAAAATATCCTGCATGAAATCATACCCAACATTGGTATCCTTTCTGGTCTGTGTAAATTGCCCATTTCCCAGAGGAATCCCATGCTAATTTTCAACACTCAGTACATTATACTAAAATCTGTGCATTGGACAGCATCTCTTTATATGTGGTCTATTTCAACAAACAGAACTATTGCCATTTTAAATGTCAACAATAGCCTAATTTTGAAGCAGCATATCTAGTAGATTTGTTGGTTTGTTTTAACTATAGCAAATTTTGTTCAAAAATCCACAACTCTTAATGGTCATACAAAGTGAGCACTTTTCTCTCTCTCTTATAATCAAAACCATTCAGAAAGTAATGTGTGCCTTATTTCCTACTAATTTTTAATAATGCCATCCTATACTCCAGCTAATTTATAGTTATTAATTTGTGTAATACATTTCATCATTTTTCAACTTTTTTTTTTTTTTTTAAGTAGGCTCCACACCGGGTTTACGCAACACAGGGCTTGAACTCACGACCCTGAGATCAAGACCTGAGCTGAGATTAAGAGTTGGATGCCCAACCAACTGAGCCACCCAGTCACCCTCCCAACTTTCTGATCCCCTCTTCTCATGATGTCCCATTCAGAAAGTGACCTGGGTACTAGAAATACAACACAGAATGTGGAACAGTCACTGTTCCTGAGGAGTATATAGTCTAGGATTAATAATGTGGGCCTGGACACTAGGTTTTCCAGCTTCAAATCCCACCATCTCATAATGACTATGTAGCCCTTAGTGATCTAGTTTTTTCTCACCTGTGAGATGAGACTAGCAATAACATCTATTTATAAGGGTTTTGTGAGGACTGAATTAATTCATGTAACACAAACAAAATGGTACCTTGCACATACTCCCATATGTTTGTTCAGTGAATATTTAAACAGAGACACTAATGAATGCACAAATTAATACAATGTATTAAGTGTTATAATTAGACATTAAATTCCATTAGAAAATGAGAAATTTACACAAACTGATAGAGATTATGAATGCCTTACTAGAGGAAATAAAGTAAATGTTGAAAATGGTGGTCAAATGAAGGAGGGGGAGAACACATTTCAAATACAGGGAACAAAATAAGCAACATAGTCTAAAACAGCAAGTAGTAAGCTGCCTTGCTTCACACAACTGAAATGTGTAAAGCAGAGGTATCTATTTCATTCTGTTTCTAAGCTCCCTGAGAGGGAAATCTTGCGCTACCTACCATATGTGTGTACTCTTAGTCTCTAACCCAGAGCTTTACACAAAAGACACTCATCATCTCATGCATTATTCCTGTGATAGCTCCCTAAACTTCTCTCAAACATGTTCTCAATCACATTTCAATCTACTTCAGGTAGAGCTTCCAGGATAACCTACAGTATACACATAATCCCTCAAAAGAAGAGTAGGCTGAAAAGCATTAGTTGCTGCTTATTACCAATGACATTAAAGACACATTCGTGTTCTAGCACTAGACATATTTTTCACACTTTATGGCCTCCTAGCTCTTTATTCAGCCTGCTCTGTTCTTCTGTCTCAATCATATATATTTACCTATACATATGGAGAAAAATAATTTTTAACCATAACGTATCTATTTTTGTAGAGCATGCTTTAAATCTCGGAGTTTATTTTTTTTAATTTTTTTAAGATTTTATTTATTTATTTGAGAGAGAGAAAAAGAGAGAGCACAAGCAGGGAGAGGGACAGAGGGAGAGGGAGAAGCAAACTCTCCATTGAGCAGGGAGCCCTACATGGGGCTCAATCCCAGGACCCTGGGATCATGACCTGAGCCAAAATCAAGAGTTAGATGCTTAACTGACTGAGCCACCCAGGCACCTCCAAATCTAGAAGTTTATAAAAATGCAGTGGGGAAAAGCAGGGAAAACAGCAGAAAACAAAAAACAAAATACTCTTAACGGAAAGAGATTTCCTGAATACCGATCAATTCTTGGGACCATGTCCTTGAGGATTCACTGTCCTGAAAGTCCTGGTCTTGGATTTGGACTTCTATATTAGCTACACACCTGTCCTCTTAGAACATAATCTCCACAACCACACACTTTCCCAGTGAAAATCAAATTCCATCTAATCTTCGATCAAAACCTGTAATCACACTCAGAGTAATATGTAACTGGCTGTTCGCCTCCAAACTCATCTCCTACCTCTGGAACTGTAGAGGTCTCCACGCTGCTCCTCAAACATGCTGTAGGATTTCTGTTCAGGAACTTTGCACTCAGTTGCCTCTACCTAAAATACTTGGCTTGATTGAGAGCACTTATTATTTTTTTTTTTTCAGTATATAGTCTTTCCACAAACATACCCTGCTACAATTCTTATTGTCAATAAATTTACATTTTAATCTCTTCCTTGACCTTTTATGTATGTTAGTGGGATAGAGTCAGTTGCTGAGATTCTGGTCATCCCTGGGTAGTTCTAAGAGTCTCTAGGCCTTGAAATTAGAGTCTAAACCCTGAATTCTGTGATCGAATCCAAGAACTACTTAGTAAGGTTCTGTTCAGCAGGCAGCTTTTTGGTTGGCATTATATGATTTCCACATGTCATTCTCTATTAATATCTACAAAGTCCTCGTTTGAAGGGTTATTGAGAACACTGTAAAAGTTCTACATAAAATACCTAATAGACTGCCTGGCACAAAATAACAAAGAGGGTCTACTATTACTGCGATTGCTGCTCTAATAAGCTCAGTGCATGAGTTTCTGGACAGGAAAACTAGTTTTACCTCCTGAGCTAATGAGAATTTTATTAGGGGTCCAGAACCAATTTTCCTATTTAGATCGCCTGGGCTAATCCTGAAATTAGTTAGGTTTGGAATTATCCCACAGAAAGTAAAGCGAGGAATCCAAGGAGGTGAACATAAAAGTGTATAGGTACTCAAGTGTGGAGGTAGCAGCCCAGCTGAGGGAATCTGAGCATCTAGACTGCACCTTAGGACTGCCTATCCTCCCTTCCCTTGATTTCCCCTGGCTGACCATGTAACCAAAAAACAAAAAACAAAGAAGGGAAGTGATTTGAGCATTCCTTACAGGATGTCTAAATGCTACTCTTCAAAATGCCCTAGGGAATGTATTTTATTTTTCAAAAATAAATCAAACCGTAATGCAACACACTTCTTAGAAAAGGAGAGTGTGAAAGAAATCACAGTATTCTCTTGGAAAGGACCTATGGTCTGAAAACACATTTACAGCAGATGACAATCTGATCACAGCTTCACTTATCTATTTGGAAAGGCATTTATATTGCACTTATTACCTAGTCCCTGTTAAAGCTGTTTATGGAGGCCACAAGGAAGAAATAATTTTTATGCTCCTTTTAGTTTGCTATAAATTCAGAAACAATTTTGCTTGAACAGCTGATCTGTGAATTAATAATGAGGGACTATAACTTTTTTTCACTACAGTATGTCAAGTACTTCTTTGGGTTTAAAATTTGATGAGGCTCAAAACTCCATTTCATTACATGAAACAGATTTCAAAGGCATATGGGGCAATCACCACTTCCCTCATATGGAAAGTTCTTTCCAAGATCATGTCTTGGCTAGTAATAAATAAATAAATAAATAAACAGAGTTAAGGTTTGAATTCAGTATGAAATAAAATATTGTGTTAAGTACTTCCTGAAAATATTCTCCTGAAAAATGATGTAAAGAATAATTTCTAGTAAAATATATCATGATTTATCTCAGAAATGCTGTGTACCTTAAGAAACAGTTAACTGAGTCTTTCCGTAATGTGAATAATCCCCTTAATTGCTTTCATTGGCCTTATATGTTTGGGTTTTTATATCTACTGTTTTTGAAGTAGCCGTATTCTTTCTACTATATTTTTCATTCGCTATTAGCTTCAATTTCTTTTGAAGATTTATTTATTTTAGGGAGAGAGAAAGAGAGCAGGGGAAGTAGCAGAGGGAGAGGGAGAGAGAGAGAGAGACTCCTCAAGCAGACTCCCCACTAAGTGTGGAGCCCAACGCAGGGGTTGATCCCAGGACCCTGAGATCATGACCTGAACTGAAATCAAGAGTTGGACACTCAACTGACTGAGCAACCCAGATGCCCCACTATTAGCTTGAATTTACCAAGACTAAGACATCACTGAAATGGACTTCCTATCATTGGGATAATTGGACAGGGATAGGCCAAGATGAAAAGACACTCGTTTCCAAATATGATGCCTTAGTCCTGAGCACAGACACATCATCAGTTGAACCAAAGTCAACTTGAAGGTGACTTGAGGCAGTGGACAGGGCTTGATCTTTTCTAGTATTTTATGATTTATCATCAGATGGAGGGTGGAGAGGAGATAATGCTTATGGTGATGTTGAAAGATTGCCCAGATTATCCATGCAGTAAGAGTAATTCTTAAAGTAGTTTTAATATAATTATTTTGTTATTGGAAATATAGTGTTAATTTAATCAAAATATTTACTGATTTTTTACTGGGATATAAGGGATGGCAGTTAATAATACAATGTCCTGAAGGCAAATAGTTTATCCTGCATAAGTTTTTAATTTTTGAGGGGCGAGGAGAAAATTTCCTAAGTAGTATCTGTAGAAGTCTAACTTGCATTTTCATTTATTTAAAGAAAAGTTTATACCTCTTTCTTCTTCCTTATCTAAATTTTAAAAAAATTATTGGTTTTCCTTTGTATTGTATTGTTTTCCCATTCTTTCTCTTTTTTCCTATATTATATATATGAAATCTTCTTTCTTGTTTCTTTCTCTAAGACTCAGTATGGTGATAAGATTTTGTAAATATCCAGTCTGTAAGTGTAGAGATTGGAATTTAAGTCAGAAAGTAGCAGAACATGACTTTGAATCTTTGCAGATACACACTCTGCAAATGAGCTCAATTTTAAGAAATTTAAAAAGACAAAAAAATTGTATAATGTTGGAAGTTTTTTTAGAGGCAGACACTAAAACTAGAGAGAAACTATAGCTAGGAAGGAAAACCATTTTTACATTATAAAATGTTGTTACCTTGTTCAAGTTTTCCATAATTATGTATTAACTACATTAAAGTATGTCAAATACCAATCCAAAGAATCTGGGGTGTGTGGAATGTCACAGGAATAAGTTGAGCCTAGCTAGGATTTATTTGTGGTTAAGACTGTACTTGACAATATGGTGAGTTCTCCTATGCTATAGATATCATTGATTTTTGAATAATGATGTATTGTATTTTAATAGGTATTAATTGCCCAGGAAGTTCCTATTCCAAAGAATGTTTGCCTCCTTTGAGAGAATGATTAATACTTTGTAATTCTTATATAATATCACAAGGCATTAGAGAGAAGAACAGCAGAGAGCCAGATGTTCTGGTCTGAGGCAATCTTAAGACCTTGGAGTTTGCTTTGGAACCGGAGGGACTTTAAGGATGATTTGGTTCAATCCTTTCATTTTACAGATGAAAATCTTGAAACCCAGTGAGATTAAAGGATATACCTGAAGTCACACAGCTCAGTTACTGAAGAGCTTGGATTAGATCCTATGTTCTTAAATTCTATTTTATTCCCCTCTCAGGAGTGAGATGGTCATGAGTAGAGTTTAAAAGATAAAAAAGTCTATAGATATAGATAGAGATGATATAGATATAGATAGATATATGTGTATACATATATACATATATATACACATATATATTTAAATTAATGCATAGAGAATAAGAAAGATTCATTATTTAGGAGTGATTGAAAATTCTAAACCAACAAAAAGTGACAGAAAAAAATACTTAAGGGAAAAATCTACCATCTTCTAGGTAGTATCTCAATCTATACTATTTGCATAATATTGTCTTGTGTAACTTATAAACATTTTTGTATCTACATATTCTTTACTATATGTGGATATTAAATTTACCAAATTCGATTAACATACATATATAGTAATTCTACCCAAATAATATTTAACAACCATTGTCAGTTAGGTACTGCAGTAAGTGAAACGTTTAAAAAATTCTATTAAACTCCAGAAGTTTAATCTCTAAAATGCAAAGATAAAATCCTCTGATATAAAATACAATATGGTAAATGCTACAGTAGCTGTAATCATAATGAGCTTTGAGAACACAGGAAATGGACAGAGTAATATAGACATAGCTACAGAATGGTACTGAAAACATCTGGAAAAAAAAATCCTTAAAACTAATAGAATTTGATGTGAGTTTTAAACAAAAGACAGAAACTTGTAGGCAGGTATATGAAGGTGGGCATTTTTAGTACAGGAATTATTCCAAGTTTACTTCTACTACATGTTCCTTTCCCTTTCCAAGCTTGAGGGCACAAATCTTTCAATAGAAGAAGGTAATTTTTTATTTTACTTATCAAGAGGAGCAAAACAACCATACTTTCTCTGATCTCTAGCTATGAGTGACTTGAAAATAATTTTATATAAAATTTACCTAGTTACCTAATGGTCTCTAACCACACTTAAAATATTTGTCAACTGTCTCATTGAATTCAATGTAAAATGGTTTTTGAAAGGACTTACATTCTCTAGAAAAAATCATGTTAAATATAAATTATGTCAAAGATTCAGACAATAGATTTAAAAGTCTACATCTATTGTTGAGATTAAAATACAAATAATGTATTATCTACAAGAGAAAACCAAGCATCGCTAATACGAAGGCATTGTAAATACACAAAATAGAGATTAGTTGGAAATTAGGAAACTCCTCAATTGGTTACTAAATGTTCAATAGTAGAAGTTAACTTTAAAATTTTGCCCAGATCTCAATATGCTTCCTTAGAAAGATAGCCCCCTCATTTTTATTGTTACTTTTAATTTAACTTAATTCAACTAATTTTATTAAGCCCTTGCTGACTATTGATTTCTGTAGGATCCATGTCTCATGCTATGTCAGCCATGAAAATAAGATCATCAGTTCTTCTCCTTTGGGGACCCTAATTGACTGAGGGTCTCAGCTGTTGTGCTTGGAAATCTATAGCTGTATTTGTGACCTGACCATGTTTTGCACAGGCTGCTCTGAGCCAATGCTTGAGGACTGTACTGATAAGGAATCAGGCCCATTTCTACTAGATGGGAGGCTTCTCTGAATGGGTATTTTGGCTGTAGAACTTCCGACAGCACTGTTCAATCTTCCGCAGACTCTGGCAGTCTAGGATGTTTCACCCAGACTCACTTCCTTTCTTTTCATCCTTCTTCCCTCAGGATCAGACAGGTACAATAAATTTCTGCTTGGTGTCTGCTTTACAAAAGACCCAGAAGAAGACACGCGCATGTAGATGATATGTAAAAATAATGTCTAATTACAATAAGCCATATCACGAATGTGACAAAATTTCAATAGAAGTAATAAATTATTATTAAACCAGAAGTTCAGTACTCATAATATACAGTCAAAACTAGACTGTTCCTTGGCAACTCTCAAAAAAGCTATTGAAACTGGTCAATGAATGCAACACTTTATGCTTCTACCATACAGAAACAATGGGACTTCCCCAGAGGAATCAAAACCAGTTTTTAAGTGTATTTTTTCTGATTATAAAAGTAAGCATGCTATTTTTAAATTTTTTTAAAATTTACATGGTATTTCCTCTACCTGTAATAAATTTCCTCATGTTTTTCCCCTTGTTTAGTATGACAAGCTAGGCAACTTTTTGTAGCTGTCTCAGAGTAACAATGATTGATAGAAATTCTCCATCAGATGCAAGCAAAAAGACACTTATTTTTTAATGAAGTCAAAGATTTAAGAACATGTCTGGATTGGTCAGCACTTCATGCAGAAGATACAACAGAATGCTCTCAGTTGGAGGAATAATTTTATTAGACCACCAGTTCCCGTAAAAGGATGTAACCGTTGATGATAACTTTGAAGACAGAATAAAGGTCTAGACAAGTCCCTTCTGTTTATTCCTTTGATTCTCAAAGGATCTATAAACCCTCCTAGATTCTTCCAACTCTTTGGGGGGATTTTGGCTATTGCCACCCACTTGCCTGATTTAATAAACAAACATTCCTAAATGTTTACGAAGGGGTGAGCTAATGTGCAAACTATGTGCTAGCATTTTCAGGTTCCAAGCTTTGCTTTCTTTATTTCCTTAAAACCAACTGTACATATCAGTACTACTGGCTCTTCTCTGACCTGTCTGAAATGATTGTGTCCTTACCTTCTATTAGAAAGGTCTTGACACCACCTCCACGATAGTACTTACCGTAATGCATTAAGCTATGTTATGTATTAAACTATTTTACTTGGTTATGAAGAACTTGATGAAAACATATGTGTTAATGATTTCTGCATCAAACTCCTCCATCTATGCCTATGTTTATCTGCAGATGGTCAGAATAAACCCACCAAAAAATTGGGACATTTCCTTCACTAAGAATAATAAGAATTATAGCTCTTACTGAGATAGAGACAAGTAAAGTCTTTCCCCAAGTAGTTTCAAGATAGCAGAGGAAAATTTTTGAAGTCTGTACAAGTAGCTTCTACTACTTATATTCAATCATTCCCTTACTGAGCATTCATGTGCCAGGCAATGAGCTATATGTTAGGGATAACAATACAATCATTATGATTCTGTTACTAGGGACCTTATTCTCATAGGGAAGACAAGTATGTAAACAAATCGTTTTTTCAGGGGATGGAATAGTTTCCACAGACGAGATGAGGTGTAGAGACATCGCAGCATAAGAGAGCCTACCACAATAGAGGCACTGAGAGCAGTTTGTCTGAAGCCCAATATAAATATTAGGAAGTAGCCGGTAGTGAGGATGAAGAAAAATTGAAAAATCTAGGTCACAAATGTCTTTAATCCCATGGAAAATATTCTGGTATTTCTTGTAAAGATAACGGGTACCATGGTCATGTTTGAAGCAAGGACTTGCAATATGAGAATCAATAGCACTGGTTGATCTTATGAAAGCATGAAGTGAGATAGATGGGGGGTGAGCAGTCCACACTGATGCAGAAGTCCCATGGCAGGACATGACGAGGAGAGGAAGTTACCCACTGAGGTATTTAATAAGAAATTGTTGCTAAGGGGTGGCTTAGATGCTGTTAGGTAGCAATAAATAAGAGGTGAAAGTGATACAATTGAGATGAAGAATTACACATTTCTAAAGTGGACCATGTGTCTTTTTCTCATAGTGATGAAGGACTAATGATCTGTAGATGACCCTGTGGGCAAAAATGGCAGAGGCAAACAACTCAGGCTCTCAGCCCCACACACACCAATGCTGTTTAGAGTAAGAATACTCAGGCATGTGTGCAAAAATAGCCTCCAAGAAGGAGAATGGAGTTTCATTAAAGGCAAGGAGGGTGAAGAAAAATGCTTTTAACAGTCTGTGGATGTAAGGAAATTTAACTCAAATAGCTGTCTATAAAAATAAGATAATGTTGAGACATCTGAAGTGATTATCTGCCTATGAGCCCCATCTGTCTGTTTGAGGTTTTTCACATTTATCTTTAAGTGGGCCAAAGTCTGTACTTAGTTGCTTTTTTTTTTTTTTTCTTTTATGTTCACAATGTACCGGGGAGAAAATAACAACTGCTACTTAGAAATAAGTGGGCAGCTTATTGTACTGGATGTATTGATGGTGAAAATGGAATATACCATTCAATAAAAGTATTTTATCTAAAATCTTTCCTATGTTGCTTTTTAATTACCCTTTTATCTCTTGCTGATGATTTTAAAAAAAAATAGGCTGCTCAATTATCATCTTATATGGCTACAAAATGTTATTTTTCCAATGTCCCATTAAAAAAAATTATAAAAGTCTAAAGAACACCAGGAATTATTTTCCAGCTCTACAATTCATAAATCTAAATGAACAAAAGATAACTGAATTGAATTAAGGTATATCATTACTGGACAAGGGTTCAAAAGTAAATTAAACTGATGACTCTAATGTAATGAACTATGATATTCCAGAAGCTTAAATATTTTTACAGAGTATTTCTCATATATGAAGCAATGTTTTGGAAGAGACAAGCAATCTACCCTGATATAACAGATCAGAAATGAAAATCTATTTTATAGTAATTCCTGTCTCTCATTGAAAGTATATATTGTAGTATATATACTTGAAATTGAAGTATATATTGTATCCTTTCTAAAGCTTATCCCAGAACTATTTGGATAGTGAGTATAAAGACTATTTTTGGAGTATTTAACACACTGGCAGCTATGCAGGAAGCTCTTAGATGATGACTAAAATAAGGAATGAGCTTCCTTGTTTTCTACTGGAAGGAATTTTTAAGCATTGAAAACACCAGAACATAGCACTACCCAATTATTATAAAGCACACATTATAATCAATATAATTTAATTGATTCAATGTCTTATAACATGGTATGCCATTGTTGTGCATTAACAATGAACACTTCTCAAAAATCGTCCCATAAAACAAATTTCAGAAATATATCTGACCGAACAGTAGATTGTGCAAAATTTCTCCACAAAACAAACAAAAGGGGACATTTTAAATGGGGGTAATTTGTGTGTGTATGTATGTTTGGGGAGTGGGTCAGTTGGGTGCTCTCAGGAGGAAAGTGTTTAAGAACACTCAAATGCAATGCTCTAACCTCCAGACTACGCAGGTTTGTCTCTTAGCTCCACTATGTAATAACTTACATGACATTGAGTAAGGCATTTAATTTCTCTGTGAGTCTGTTTCTTAATGCATAAAATGGGATTAGTATGGTTGTTCTGATTAATAATAGGCTAAAATATGCACAAGATAAAAAAAAACCCTTCACAGATTAAGCATTTGATAAACATCAGTTATTTCTGAAGTGATATTAAAAATATCTGACAACTGATAGGTCATGGGCACCAACAAATTGGAATGCATGACAACCTGGTATCCACCTGCATGTGTAAAATATATGTACATACAGAGTGATTTGGAACCAACTGACATGTTTAAATTAGTATTAGTCAAAAATTAAGTTGTGCATGTAACAAGTTATCAAGATATCCTTTAGTGCATCTAAAGATTATCAGAAAAGTTCTCCAAGTAATGGCCAAAATGAGCTGGCTCTGAGAGAGGCATTTATTGATGTTATGGTTTGGCATATTTTCTATAAGTGATTGAAGATGGATTATTGCCATTTTCAGAAGCTATAGGTCCTGACAGAAATAGATAATGTCAAATAATACAACATCTGCTATTACAGTCATGGAGAAAATAAGATGACTTTGCAGTTCATCTCACAATGACAAGGCTACTTTTTATTTTATTTATTTTTCTTTTCTTATGCAGAAAAAGAGAATAGACATGATGTTCCTAAGGAGTACTGAAAATAAACATATCATCACTGAACATGTAAGGGATTCACTGACATACAGACCTTTGTTCCACTCTATCAATCATCTATCTATCTGTCTTTCTATCTGTCTATCTATCTATCTATCTATCTATCTATCTATCTATCTATCATCTATCTGTCATCTATTCATTGCAGCTAACACAGTGAGAGTATTCACATATCTGGACTTGTTGATGAAGTATTTTATATTCTTTCCCGCTGTACCTACAAAAAGTCTCTGACAACCTCATTTTCCAACAGAATGGGGTTTTGTCTTGTTTTCCTCATGCTATTCTGAGTTTCTTAATGAACATCTACTATGTTGGTGGTTTGTTCATTCTGTTCAAAATACTGATGGGCCTCTGCACCTGCCAGATAGTACATCTCCACGATTTTTTATTTTAGAGATTCTTGTTTTTACCACATTTTCCTTTCACCTTTGTGAAAATGAAGGTCTCTATCATGGCTCTGACTTCAACCACTAATGATGTTTTACTTCAAAGGGTTTAATGAATTATACTATAAGATTGACGTTTATAGTGGCACATCTTGGACACAATAGAAATAACTGTGAGTGATTCTTTATTAATTCATTTTGAGTATGTACTGATATTCCTAGTAAACGGAGTAATAAATTTGAGAGTGTTCAAACATTTATCTGCATGATACTCTTCAGGTAATAAGCATGAAGATTTATCATTTGATTACTCTGATATTGACACTTAAAAGAATTCTCCAGTATTCCATTTAACAAGTATTTATTCAGAATTCTTCCATGTCATCTTTATTACAGGATGTTTTTACTCGAAATATTTCCCACCACAGATAAGGTACTCAACACAGCTATGCACTGGAGTTATGTGAATCATTAGTCCTCATGATTGCCAAAAAAACAAAACAAAAAAAAAACAAAACTATCCTTGGTTTTGAACTTCTTCAATCTTGTTTGCAAAAGAGTATGAATTGCTTTCTCTATAGCACCAATATTAAAACTCCAAATTAAAAAGAATAAAAAAACCCAAAGCTTCCTAAGCTTTATAAGGTATTTAATAAATATACTGAACATCAACTGCAGATGATATTCTTCTTTGTAGTGTTTCAATTTGATAAATTCAATTTTAAAAAAGAATTACACTCTTTGGAGAAATAACAGCCATCAGATAGGTAGGGTTCTAACTTACTTATAAACCTTACCAATTATTCAACGTTGTTTAAACTAGGTTGAGACTAAATTAAAACTGAGACACCTACCGAAATATCCACTCCAATACACATTGCTTTGAACCAGAAAAAAAAAAAAAATCACTGAGTAAACAACTCTAGAACATTTTCAGAATTTCATGAAAGACATAACTTTCAACAAACATTCTAGGAGATTTATAATGAAATCCATCTGGGAGAGGGGAAAAAAATAGATTCTCTAAACCTTAGGAAAATTGTAATATTCCCAGGGTCCAGGTTTTGTTCAACCACAAGTTTCAGTCAAATCCTAAATGAAATAACAAGCTTCCCTTTGAGGAAAGTCCTAGTGAATTTTCTCTTCTTAGCACTTAGAGAAAATGTGGATTTGTGCAAGCCGTAGAGATAGATACCCAGACTGAATAAACAAATGGTCCTGTCTATAACCTGTAATTTAAGAGACTCTGAGAAAACCTCTGCAAATGAAACCCTATAGTTTCAGTGTTACTCTTGAGCTGCCTCAAGTTATCAAAATATCTTCAAACTGAGCCATCTTCTTATGGAGTTACACAAGTGGTTGATAAACGGCCACTCCTTGTCTCCACAGCACTAAAGCCGTGGAGAAGTTGTCAGTAAGATACAAACTGGGACTTGTCTTGATTCATTGCCCCTTTTTCTTTTATGCAGAGTCACCATGCCAGACAGATAATCAGAGAAACATTACTAAGTGTGCTACATTTTTTGAAAAGATGTGTTTATTTATTTTAGGGAGGAAGGGGCTGAGAAGAAGGGAGAAAGAGTCTCTAGCAGACTCTGCCCTGAGAGTAGAGCCCCACATGGGTCTCGATCCCATGACCCTCTAAGATCACAACCTGAGCTGAAGCCAAGAGTCAAATAAATGCTCAACCGACTGAGCCACCCAGGCTCCCCTAAGTGCACTACTTTTTAACAAATATTTACTGAGTGTTAATTAGTATAACTGCTATAGACAAGAAATTCATCAACCCAGGGAATAGGATAATAGCATTTATTAATCACCTATTGTGTGCCAGGAACTGCAGAAGATCCTGCAATCAACCCAAAATAGTGTGAAGTGGGTAATATGCGTATTTTAGACATAAGGAAACCTAATCTTAGATTCTTTCATGTGTAAATAATAAGATACGCAATCCAAACATTTTAAACCAAAAAGAATATGGGGATTCATACAGATGGAAATTCTAGAACCAGCTCAAGCATAGCTCAAATTTGGTCCACAGTAATGTAATATAGATCCTATTTTTTCTTAGTATATTAGCTCTCCAATCTTCTATCTTGATTTCAGGTCTAGGCTTCACATGGTGTGAAAGTAACTGCTGTAGCTCTAGATCTCCTAGATCAATCTACACAAAAAATAGTCTCTTTCCAGAAAGTCCCAGAATAAAAGTGTTCATTATAACATATGAGTTTGGAGTGGGTTACATACCATGTCTACATTAATTATTGTGACCAGAGAGAATTTGGGGACTTATTTGTCAATGCCTCTGTCAGGTGCTCTTCCTCTTTAGTTAGTAAGTGAAGCAACGCAGGCAAAAGACATGGACTTGATAAGAGGGCAGGGTGAACCCCTAGCCGACAATTAGAAAAAAAAATTGCCTTGATAGAGTTTATTTAAAAGATTTTTAAAAATTACACATCATTGGAGTCTGCATAGAGAAGCAGGGAAGAAATGAAAGTGAAGGTGAGTGGGTCAGGATTTCTCCTCCCACCATTCTCATCCATCTCCGTTTAATTAACCTGGGTAGTATGGCATTTATTTCATTTACATAAAGACGTCAACATAGGGTCCCACTGCTCTAAGGAAGAGAAAAAGAAAGAACACTAATATTTTGAAAGTAGGTGTCAATTGACCTGAGTATGGACATAAACTGTGTAAAGCTGTAGGTGAGAGGGAGTGGGGAGTTAGGGGAGGAATAAGCTAACAAAATTATTCCAGTGAATTAAAGATAAACAAATACTTGAAATAAGCAATGTTTCTGGATGAGACACATATCCCTAGCAATTTTTTTAAATGTCCTTTATAAAGTTTAATTTGCTTGAAATCACACTGTAGTAAGTGGTAACATCTGAATTTGAATCTATATTCTTACCATTCCAAAGTAAGTTCCTTTTAAAAATATATTTAGGGCATCTGGGTGTCTCAGTTGGTTAAGCGCCCAATTCTCGACTTTGATCATGATCTCAGGGTTGCAAGATCAAGCCCTGTGTCAGGCTCTGCGCTCAGCCTAGTGTCTGCTTGGGATTCTCCCTCCCTCTCCCTCTGCCCCTCCCCACACTTGTGCTCTCTCTCTCTCTCAAATAATAAATAAAATCTAATATATATATATCTTTTAATTTTTATTAACTGTTGTGATGCTCATATTGCATTATAGGAAAGTAATACAGAATACAAAATCTGTATTCAAGTTCCTATTGGAATCTAGAATAGTGTCTGCCGTGTGAACAGTTCAGCTGTATTGAATGAATAAATGAAATAAACTAAAAATTGGTTGATGCCTTTAACAAGAAGTAAATTCTGAGGAGAGTGCTTTCATAAATGACAGAGGAATTGAAAAAGTTGCATGAATCAGAGTGCATTTGAGTTTGGCCAGGAGATTGACATAAATTAAGAGGATCTAAATCAGAATCATAAAAAGCACTTTAGACAAAATGAATGGTTAAGTGGAAACAGGGGAGTATAGGAGCTACTCAGGTTCACACTGGCTGCACCCTAGTGTGTGTGCAGATCACACACTTAGGAATTGGGTTCAGTGTAGCTTGACTTCAACCTATATGCAGTAGGAAATATTTTAAAGGTGTTTTTCTTTCCAGTGCAGAACTGTATCACCAAAGCTAGGAATTCAAAAGAGGAATGTAGTGGTTCTCTGTTTAGTGAGCTGAAGTATGGAGAAAGCAAGAAGTATGGAGACAAAGTGAAGAGCTCATTACATTAGCAAGGTGGTCCGTAAGGGAGCTCAGCTTAGGTCTGTGTCATGAGAGTGGAAAGGAGCAGATTAATAGACAGACGTTATGAAGTTAGACGTGAGCAGACAGCAAACAATTACCGTAGAGTCTCTAGGGACTGTAGACCCCACATCGTATTTTTTCTCTATCCCTTCTGAAATCATCTACTTGTGGAAGAGGAAAATCAAACTGGATCTAAGCACGATTAAATACTGTGCTAAAGGCCCCAAAGGATCTGAAGAGCTACTTTCCAACCTAGGTCTGCGTGAGTCTCAACACAAATGAGAAATAACAAAAATTCAGAATGCCAAGGGGATTCCAATTAGGGAAAATATAACAAATTTTATAAAAGGTGGCTTTGAGATAAGCCCTGAAGGGTTTGTTAGGCAGACAATGAAGAAACAGGGCATTCTGCAAATTAATGCAGATAGGTGAGAAAATATGGTGTAGGTTTGTTGGGAGGAGGCGAGTTTTGTTGCAGCAGAGGTAACAGAAAAGTGAGAGAGGGAATGTGTTAAAGGTAAGCGTGAAATAATTTGTAGAGGATATCAGTCATTAGGTTTTACCCTAAAAGTGAGAAAAGGACTTGAACACTAAAATGTATTAAGTGCTAAGAAACTGAATTTAGACAGAACTGAGTTTAAAGCTGGTTCCAACGCTTATTAGTTAAGTGATGCACCATATGTAGAATAGGGATAAAAATTTATGTAGCTGCTAGTTTTAAATGAGGCAGTGCATAAAAACTCTGAGCTCCCTCTCTGGCATAGAGTAAGTGCTCAATGTTTCCTCATTATTCTTAACATATTATATAATAACCATAGTAATAAGAACAAAAACTATAACCAAGCAATACAACTGGAGGGTATGTAAATGATACAGTAAACTCAGACTCAACTTCAGAAAATCAGGCTTTGCTTCTATATTAAAATAAAATTATAGGGAACTGCTTTAAATAACTATTATACATAGGACCAGAGGAAAGCTGGAAATTACTCATGGAACTGTTAGACAATATGAATACATGGTAGTCTTTTTCCTGTATTTCTAATAAATTTCTCATATACTGGTCCTCTTTTCCTTAACATTTTCCTTCCTTTATTTCCTGCTAAAATTCAAATTCGTGATTTATTCCTGTGCATAACTTTTAGGAAATTATTATGAGTTCATCATAATAAAAAAAGTGACTCTCTTTAAATTATTTACATTAACAACTTACATTTAAATATAATGTTATTGTATATATTTCACTTGTATAAATACAATAAAGAAAAATGTTTCCTTGATGAATTTGAAATTTTAATAATTACTTCATGAATTGGAAGCTTAAATATAATTTATCTGCTTTCTGTAAGCCCACATATTATGGTTGTCCAAAAGTGTTTTCATGTATTTAAAAATTTTTAAAGATGGTAAATGGATCAAGCTGAAATTAGGTGAGTGGTAAAAGTATCAAAAAGATTATTAATATACCTTTGATGTTGGCAGGGCACAGATTGGATTAAGGAAAGGAAAAATGTAAGATAAGTTAATATGACCTCTCTTTTCATAAAGTCTCTAATAACGATGATAGCCAGGAAGTATATCTCTTAATTCACAAAACATAAAATATTAAGTAATCAAAAAATGTATATCTCAGAAGACTGTTGCTAAATAATTTCTATTCCACTTTAATTCTATTTTTACAAAAGTCATCTGCTTCCAACAAAATCTCTGAATTAGATTCCATTACCTCCCAATGCGAGTAATAATTTAGATGTAAGTAGGGGTTTTTGATGTCAGAAATTACCAAACATATAAGGAATTAAGAAAGCATGTTTAGTCAACATAAAGATATATGTACCTATGATCTATTAAAAGTATTTCTTAAATCATCTTTCTATATAAACTAATAATCTGTTTTCAAATTATTTTCATGTATTAATTAATTAAATGAGTTTTGTCACGCTTTTTAATAAGAATTCTTCAGATGTTCCAAATATTCTATTATTTTTCTATTTGTACAGCTAGGTTTTTAAGCAGAATTTAAACAATGTCTACTTTAATTAAAAACATAAAAAATGTTTTCTATCACTCAAAATTGATGAATAATCTTGATTTCCATTATGAGGAGAAAATCTAGGTTATTTTAGGATTTTCTAGGCTTACATGAATCAGCCGCTACTTTCATAGCACATGCAAACCCTGATTTCCTTTTGTTTCAAAGAACTAAAAACTATATTTATGCATTCAAATTACATATGCATAAAAATAAGCTTCTACATTATGACCAAAAAATGAATTACTGTAATTTCATACTGTTTTCCTTGAAAATCAGTTGTCAATATAGAAAAAAAATCTATAAATATTCATTATCCCTCCCCCCAAATAAAAGAAAAATGGGAAGGTAAAAAAGGAAAAGTTCCCATAGTATAGAAAAATTCAGCTAATCTCAGTCTAAACCAAAACAGAGATTTTAACCATAACTAACCCAGCTGGCAGTTTTAAAAGTCACTTAAGGCAACTGTCATTTTTATTTCCCCTGAAGCTGTCTATTTCAATTCATTTTGTGAGGTTTATGTATCCTACAAGGCACTAGTGTATACACCAAAGGATAAAACCTTGGCAGTTTGGTATTTGTTGCCTAATGTTCTTAATCTATTCATGTGGTTATTTTGAGTATTTCTACTCATGATTGATGACAGATGAGACCTAATAGGCAGTTTCTCCACATATCTACAAATTCGGTGGGTTTTTCTGTTGTAGTACATTTTAAAGGCTCTCTGACATCCTGTCATGTATTTCATTTTTGCTTGAACCAAATCTTTAAAACCAAAGAACTTTAAAACCTGAAATTTCGCTGTAGGGTTTCTTTTTCACAAGGAGATGCGAGAGATAGAACACTGCTACAGAACAAGTGATTGTTAATCTAAATGAAAAAAAGGAATGCATTTGTGTAAATATATTTGTGTAAATATATTTGATTGACCAATTCCTCTTTCCTACATGGATAGCCATAGTGAGGCCACATCCACAGATTTACAACTAAATTAAAATGTTACAGGGGCACCTGGGTGGCTCAGTCAGTTACGCATCCGACTCTTGATTTCGGCTCAGGTCATGATCTCAGGGTGATGAGATTGAACCCCGGCTCAGGTTCCATGCTCAACATGGAGTCTGCTTGGGATTCTCTCCCTCTCTCTGCCCCTCTGCCCCTCCCCCCACTTGCTCGTGCAGGTGCGCGCTCTCTCTCTGCCTCTAAATAAATACATAAAATCTTTTAAAAAATGGTACAAAATATCAACTTGGGTGGATTCACAATGAATATTTTTTACAGTCTCAAATCATTGTAAACAGAGAGAATATCAGTGTCACCATGTTGCCCATCTAAAGATAACCCCCACTACTACCACTAATTTTACATTTAAATTGTTTTTATAATTAAACAAAAGTGAGAAGTGATGTGTGTGTATATATATATATATATATAAAAGTATTTAGTCACATTCACAGAAAATTTCAAAAAATGTTCTATTAACTTACAGTTCTATTGACTTTACACAATTCTCAAAGATAAAATTATTTATTTTCAACTGTATTGCTCTATTGAGCCACAGTAGGAGTTTTTCATTCAAAAAAGAGCTTTTGTTATGTTATGATATGTGTATGTAAAGTTTTAGCATTTTAATAAAACATTTCATCAAAAAAATAATGAATTCATAAAATAAGATATTACAGTAAAATATATCACCTTCTTTCAACAGAATAATAATATAGCCACTTCAGATAGAATTAGAAACCCCAATATACATTATTCTTTTGTATACACATTTTATGAGAACTAGTTAATGCCTTATATGCTTGATTCAAAATATTATAATCTATTAAATGTATGTATGAAATAGGTCATGCAGTGTGCATATTAAATTCACATAAGAAATTACTTAGGTTCTCAGGATGAGCTCTGCCCCTCTCTTGATGTATTGCATTGTTATTTTAACTTTGGTATTTTTCTTTATTAACCTTAATTGTTACCTGAGTTTGTTTTTACTACCAAGCAAAGAAAGCGAAGTAATCTATGCAACCATACCATTTACTCATTTAAAGTAAAATAAGTTTGATTTACCATTTCCAGCAAAACTCAAAATCATCTGTGACAAAGGAAAAAAAACCAAAACATACAAATTTGCTGTGTATACCCCACAGCTGTCTCCTAAGAAGAATCCCGGGTCCTGTCAAATGGACAGCCCTATGTTTTACTGAACACTTTAATGAGTTAGCATAAGGACCTCTGAGAGAAGCAAGAGCTGTTTTTCTTTGCATAATAAAACTCAAGAGGCAGATTTGCAATGTAGAGTGTTTCTAAATTACATGTTATTAGTGCTCCATTGATTTCGTCAGTAAAAAATGCCGTAGGATGAATCTATTTAGGGGCTTTATTAAATTCTAGAGCTTGGAGTCTACTAATAACACCTGTATAAAACTTTGCCTTTTTAAACATAATGAGATCCTCATATTTTAAATACAGTTTGCTCTTTAAATCCAACCTCATTTCCCCATACAATAAAAAAAAAAAAAAAAAAAAAAAAAAGATTACATAGCTAATATGGGCTACTAATCTGGCTAAGTGTATATTCTGCCAAAAGAGGTGCTGGCCTTCGTTCATCCACTTTGGACACTAGATTCTTTTTTTTACAGGACTCAGATAGTGCAGAGACCTGTTAATATAAGGCAGAGACCAAGCAGGGAAGCAGACAGTGTTCTCTAACTCAAGAAATAATGAAGATAACAAAATGACTACACGTACATACACGCGCACATGCGCGGCGCGCGCGCGCGCGCGCGCACACACACACACACACACACACACACACACACACACCAGTTGGCTGCAAGCACTCAGTCGTTCTCTGTCTAAGCATTTTATACTCAATGTGTTAGCTACACTAATATGCTGTGGAAAGTAAAAAAGCGAATCCAGTAACCAAAATGAAAAAGAATAGCACTACAGATCCAAATTGAAGGGTATAGTGTGTTTAGTTCTTTAAAAATAAGATGAAAAAAATTATCAAGTGCTTATGTAGAAGAAGTTGCGCACCCATATAAGAAGGCTGGAAGGTTTGCCAACAATGATTTGTATATGTATACACATACACATTCACAAACATATACACATGCACTGTGTTTAATAAGCAACTTATGAATGTCTTCTGTTTTTCAAATAGTGCACTAGGCTCTGGGAATGTAAGGATCCCAAGATATTGCGGGTCCTGACAATCTAGAGTTTGTGTTTGTGTGGAGAGGAGAGGGCAATGAAGAACCTCAGAGACACCGGGGGAAGAGAAGATCATAGTTTCAGAATTCATAAATGTCTCAGATATTCACTATGTGTGAGAATACAGACAGAAAGAGCTCCCACTCCTGGTTTATTTAGAATCCTTATAGCTTGTTAGTTTATTTCTTTGTGGGAGGAATTAGCATTAAGGATGAATGGAGTAAAAAAAAATAAAAGAACCTCATTGAGCTGGGATTTTGTGAGATCTTTATCTATGAACCATTTTTTCGAAACAATTTTAGTTGTTGCTTATCATCCTGAGATTATATTTTTCCTAAAAAGAATTGAACAACTGATATTTTCAGTTTCTGATGTGCCAGGGCTTCAGTGTACCCAGACAATTTTACTGCTAAAATTGTATCTCCATATACCTGGCCTGTCCATGAATCAAGTCACAAGTGTAGAGTTGTCTTGATAAATGGCTAGCCATATATATAATTTTGCTTTAACGGATTTGATAAAATATGAGGAAGAATGATATACTTTACTTTAACTTTCGCTTTTGCAGAATGTTTATTTTTCCCTTGGAGAAGCTTCAAGGAAACATAAATCAAACCCAATCCCTTCTTAATCATTTCCTTGCTGTAATTTATGACAGAAAAGGAGTGCTATAGACCTCTCTACAGACTCCCAGAATGGTGCCCGCTACTTGTTATTTCAGTTTTCTTCATCTCTTACAGTAGAGCCATAGCCATTGGCTGTGTAGGAATTATGGCCCATCTGAAACAGGATAAGCCCTGAGCCCCTTATCCCACAATTGACTGCAACCCTCTTACATTACACTCTTCTCACTCATTCGACCTTTGAGGGTCTTAAAACAGTGCCTTTCCATCCCGCTAAAACTGAAGAGTAACACTGAGGTCTACTTTCCATGGAATTCCTGAATTACCCAATTTGAGATAATTATTTGACACTGACTTCATCTTGGGGTATGTGGTAGGGAAGGGAGGAGTGTTAGAAGGAAACTTTGGAATACTGTTTGTTTGTTTGTTTGTTTGTTTGTTTGTTTTGTTTAGTAGGTCAAGTCCAGAGGAGGAGAAAAATGTGGGAACTGGCATTCTCAGTTTTTATGTAAGTGCTTGTTGCTTTCAAGTTCTCTACTATATATACTCTATTCATCTTATTACTTATCATGTAATCATAGATTGAAATAAATACACACACACACACACACACACACACACACACACACATCCTCCCAAGTTCATACGTTAATTTTTTGAGACACTACATAATCAACCAATCAACCCATAAGGAAAAATGCCAATAAGAAAGATGTCAAATTTCCCAACTGCTCTTCCATTTTCCTTTCAAGAAATAGGAGCACTTTAAAGGTAGATTTCTAGAGAAATATAACCCAAAGAAACAGGAGTCATTTGAAATTCCAGGCAGTATTATCAAATGGTGGTGTTGGGGGTGATGTCAAGTGTAGACAAGCCTTTCAAAGCATCTCATATAGCATCATCGAAGTTGCTATCTTCCCTTTCTATCATAGGACTACTCCTGAAGTAGCACATAAATCAGAAATAACTTCCTTCTCATATTTACTAAAAGTTTTCCTCTGTGCCAGGTGAACTAGATGGGATTAAACTTGTCTATAGTTGCAGTCAACTTCAGAGAGGACAAGAGATGCAAGACACATGATTTGTAGATGTTACAAGGGTCAGCTATAAAACATATTTTTTCTTCATGTGGCATCTATTTTAAATTGTATCAAAGGTATTATTATTTTTTTAAAAGATTTTATTTATTTATTTGACAGAGAGAGACAGCGAGAACAGGAACACAAGCAGGGGGAGTGGGAGAGGGAGAAGCAGGCTTCCCGCTGAGCAGGGAGCCCGATGTGGGACTGGATCCCAGGACCCTGGGATCATGACCTGAGCCGAAGGCAGGCGCTTAACGACTGAGCCACCCAGGCGCCCCCAAAGGTATTATTTTAATCAGTGAAAATTTAAAGAATTTCTTAGAGCCCTAAAGAACCTGAATATTAGCTGTGCCTTTGTAATGTAGATGAAAATATCTAGCTGTTACCCTCTTCCTTATCTTTCAACTAATTTTATTCATGACAAGTCAAAAGCTCTCAGAAAGATTTCTGCTAACTTTTGCATATGTCATAGCTTGTACTTTCTGGCCTTCTTGGTCTCTTGCACGAAGCTTTATCAAATTTCCTTGCTCTCAACCACATTGGCCCTTAAGTAGTTCTCCCTTTCATCACCCCACTACCAAAAATAAATCATTCTTTGGAAGAATTACTGAAGTATTTTCAAGGGAGGGGGAGGGTCCCATGGAAAGGCTTCGTCATTCATTGCTTGAATACCTGCCATCTCATTGACTTCTCCTCTCATTTTCTCAATTCTCCTCACCCCTCTAATTTTTACAAGGAAATATTTTAAAAGTAAACACATGATAATGTGATAAATCACTGCCAAACCTGTGGTTTTCATTTTCTATGCTAATTATAGTAGCACTTGCACAGTAAGTTCTAATCTTTACTTATATAACAACAAGAAATTGACATTTAGATTTTTTTCTCTCCAGAATAGTACGAAAAATGAAACACAATTATGTATATGTCCATCCTTTATGAGATTTAGTTGCTTTGAAGATAATACAACCATTGCAATACAACAATTTTTCTGAAAAAAAAAGAAATTGCTTTGAAATTACTTTTTAATCTCTAGCTAATTAAAGAAAACCGATATAAAAATCACTGAATCCCCCATGCATTAGCCATATCATAAAAAACTTAAGAGTAGTAGAACTATAATATCTTTCAAATAAATCTATTTGCATGTAATGATATTATAATAACTTAGCACTTTGGATACAAGTTATGAGTACACTAATGAAACATTTTGTTCTACATTTGTAGAGCACTTGTGCTTAAAAAAGAAAATGAATTATTTCAGTTTTTGTACATTAAATAGACATAATTGATTCTTCTGAGAATTATACATGCATTTTCATTTTTAATAGTCTCTTTCAATTTTTCCTCTCTGGATATATTTGTATATAGAAGATAGAAATCCAAATTGAAATTCCTCATATAAGAAATTTATATTTCTTACGTCATTACAAAACACATTCTTTTTGCACTGCATAATCTCTTCAACTTTAGACTATGATTTATGATTAATTAATTACTGCTGGAGTTTAAGATTTTTAAAGAAAATTCTCTATTAACTGAAATTCTGAAAAATGAGTGTCTAGTTAATATATATTGCCAGTTAACCGAAATGTGCAAAGAATTACTAATATGAAAAGTACATCACTTATTAAATATTCAGTGGAACTGTCTTTATGAAGATTAACAGAATATAAGGTATAATTTTTTATTCTTACTTTAAAAACAAAAAAAAACCTATAATTATAGAGTGATTTAAATCAATATATTTCAATAAGCATCAGAATATCATCTGTGTTATTAACTAACTATCAAGTAATTTAAGTTTTCCCTAAACAATTGGGGAAGTGGATATTAACCAACTCACACCCAATGTTAAAAATATATATTCTAGAATTTTAATAACCTTTTAAAAACAAACTTTTAGTCAGTAAGTATTTAGTCAATCCCTTTCAGAAGCTGAGTAAGTAGTTGGAACTTTGGGGAGACAGGGTTATAATACATCTTTTCTTATCTTCCAGGAAGTTTGGTTTCATTAAACCAAACTGAATTCACAGTTGAGGCTCAATATGCATATCTTAAAGAATGGCTGCGTGCTGGTCTAGAGTTCCTTATTATCCCCTGGTAAGCACTCGTATCCAAGAGAGTGTAAGGCAGGGACACAAGCTGAGTCCAGTAACCAGAACTCAACAGGTTAAAGACCATTTTGAGTTAGATCAAAGGTAGTATGGCATTGGTGTATCTGGTGTATCCCCAACCTAGGGCTCAGGTACTCTTCTATTCCTATGGAGAAGGAAGGAATACATAAAACCAAAAGGGGATTTTTTACTAACAAAGTCTCACTCCATAGGATAAAATAGGAATAACTGTACGTGGCCTAGGCTGTATCTCTGAAAGAGTGGGAAGGAATTCACTGAGGAACTGAATGAGTGCATAGAATCAGGCCTTCCTTCTCAGATATTTTTTAAATGGAAATGAGTTTTCTGAAATTAAAATTCCTCAGGCCATTCAAAATGGATAAAGAAGATGTGAAGCACATGTACGTGTACACACACACACACACACACACACACACAATGGAATATTACTCAGCCATAAAAACAAATGAAGTCTTTTATGACAACTTGGATGGACCTAGAGGCTACTATGCTAAGTGAAATAAATAAGACAAGGACAAGGACAAACATCAAATGATATGTGGAATCTAAAAAGCAAAAAAAAAAAAAAAAGAACAAACAAAAACAGAATCATAAATACAAAGAGCAAACATGGTTGTCGGGGGGAGGGGATGAAGAGGGGGATGAGTGAAATAGGTGAAGGGGATTAAGAAGTCCAACAGGAAATATAGTCAGTAATGTTGTGGTATTTATGTATGGTGACAGATGGTAACTATACTTACCATAGCAAGCATGGCAAGTTGTATGTCAACTATATTTCAATTAAAAAGGGGGGACATAAATTAGGAACCCCAATTTTTTTTTAAAGATTTTATTTATTTATTTGATAGAGACACAGCGAGAGAGGGAACACAATCAGGGGGAGTGGGAGAGAGAGAAGCAGGCTTCCCGCTGAGCGGGGAGCCCGATGTGGGGCTCGATCCCAGGACCCTGGGACCATGACCTGAGCCGAAGGCAGACGCTTAACGACTGAGCCACCCAGGCGCCCCAGGAACCCCAAATTTTTAAAATGCTGAGAATTTTAAGCTGTCCTATAAAGTGAACAACTTCCCAAATTTTGTGAAGATTGATTATTTTTTTTATTTTATTTTTTTAAAGATTTTATTTATTTGACAGAGACAGCGAGAGAGGGAACACAAGCAGGGGGAGTGGGAGAGGGAGAAGCAGGCTTCCCGCCGAGCAGGGAGCCCGATGTGGGGCTCGATCTCAGGACCCTGGGATCATGACCCGAGCCGAAGGCAGTTGCTTAACCAACTGAGCCACCCAGGCGCCCCAAGATTGATTATTTTTTAAGCTACAAGTTTATTTTTTAATATAGATGCATAAAATAATTTTGGTTCTCTTAAATGCCTCAGTCTTGATTTACCTTACAGACTAGATTAAACAAGCCTGAGAATTAGAGGCATTGAAAAAGGAAAAAAAATGTGGAAAAAAAAAATGAGAAGAAGCCAAGCAGGGAAAAATAGGGGCTTTTAGCAAAATTGTCACTGTTCGCAGGAGAGCCCCTGCAACAGTGTGGATTATGAGTAGTATGAACAACAACGATTATGGGCAACTTAATATTTATTTTTTTAAAGATTTTATTTGTTTATTTGACAGAGAAAGAGAGAGAGAGCACAAGCAGGGGAGGGGCAGAGGTACAGGGAGAAGCAGACTCCCCGCTCAGCAGGGAGCCCGAGTTGGGACTCGATCCCAGGACCCTGGGATCATGACCCGAGCCAAAGGCAGATGCTTAACCGACTGAGCCACCCAGGCACCCTGCAACTTAATATTTGAACATTATTTCATTCCAGTCCTTGGAAAGAAATGAAGTAAACTGGTTAAATTCACAATAACCAATGGCAAATGGTATTGCTGGGACCTTCAGGCTTAGATCAGTCTGACAGGAGATTAAGTACTTATTACTTGTATTTACTGCTTCCACATAATCCATGTGCACTTAATGCAGTACTTGTTGCATCTCTGATATCGTGTTACATGCTGAGAAATTCAGTACATAAGAAATACAGTTCCCTTAATGTTATGTAATCCTATTCCAATCCAATTCCTGGTTTAGGAAATAGTGTAACGCTTTCTTCTTTATTTCCATTCCCGTGAGAAACATGAATTAAGAGACTACCAGTTTTTAGGCACTTAGGATATAAAATCCTGACACTTGTCCAGGAGCTTTGCAGACATTGGAGATATAAATTATTTGAAATGAGGGTGTAGCAATCTGAAAGAAAAGTTGATTAATGTGATAAAGGTTCAGAGGAAGGAAACTCATTAATTAAACAGTTATTATGTGCCAGACCTTCTGCCTGGCCTGGAAATATATACCAAGCACAGCAGTCAGAAAATAGTCTCAAATTCTGAAAAACACAAGTTACAAAAAGATCAATCTCTGCAACACATATTTAAACACATGCCAAATTTGGTTAGAAAAATATGTTACATGAAATTGGCAGGAGAAAAGACAATATCTATCCCTCAGATTTTCCTGATGTAGAAAAAAATTCTCATTATGTTAAAAATAGTTTACATTTAATGTTTTGATTTTGGAAATGCATGCTAATTTTTACTCTCACTCTTCCTTTAGTAATAGGAATAATTAATTTGAAGTACAGTAGAAAATATGACCATCATTCACATTCATGAAAATGGGACTCTATATGCAAGCTATGTAAGTAGGATTGCTATAATTTAATTTAGGATGTTTTATAAGTATGGCAAAACAACCCTGCATTTCACTATCCATTCCTAAAAGGAAAAAGATGTTTAAAAATATCCTCAAGCATGCTCTTCAGTGTTTTTCATAATATAGAGAAATAATTAAAATAAAATTTTGCCTTATATGTGTTCACATTATTTAGATATTCTTCTAATTACTAGCTCCAACTCTAGCTATGTAGTAATCATTTTGACCCTAAAGAGATATTATATTCTGACTGTATGTATAGTAATTCTATAATCGTGCAATGTAATCTTGTATACCAATTATAAATACAAACCCAGAATTACACATAGCACTTGCTGCATTTAGACAAAGTTAAACTCTTGACCTGGTAGCTATTTTACCACAATGATATAATTTACTAGTTGCAGGGGAAAATAGCCCAAACCATACACTATTAACCCTATTAGTATTATAGCCACAGGAAATTTGCCCCAAATAATCCCATCACTAGTGCATTTGAAAAAAAAAAAAAAAGCAAAGTTGATAATAGTGTATTAAATACAGTAATGCATAATAGGAGAATGGGGTAAATAAAAGCAAGTGTTACATAGTAAATTATTGATTTGTAATAATTTATCAACAACTTGAAAATAACAAAGGAATTAATTATTGTACTCATTTTCTATTAAATAAACTTGTATCCTTATTGAGTAAGTATAAAAACATACATTTTTTAGGTACCATCTCAACTGCTACCATTTTTGGTTCATATGCTGATTTCTTTTCTGTCTGAACTATTATAGCACTTACAATCAGATGTAAAAATTATTACTTGGACACAAATACTTAAAAATATGCTGTATTTTCAGAAAGTTCTACTTATTTTCCATAAAAACATGTAATAATTGTAATAGGACATAATGTTTTCCAATCACTTTATTGCTGAGCACATGAAAGACATTCTGAAAGTAACGGTCATTTGCTTGAAAAATATACTAACCTCTTTGAAAACATACTTGGCTGTGCAAATAACAGTTTCTATGAATTGTCTGACTATGAGCCACGATTCTGATTTATTAATCTCCCTTTTTTACTTTTGGAAGTTGAATTCCACTCTCTCAGAATTCTTACAACTCCAACCCTTAGATAATTTCCAGTTTAACATAAGAGAAACAAATATACACAAGAATCAAATAATGACTCATATAACATATCTGGAGCACTTCCCCCTCAACATAATTGACTTGAGAAACAGAACAAAATATTAGTTTGGTTCAAATTCCCTAATGTTGCTAAGTAATACTTTAAAAGTTTTTCAGTAAATCATCAAAATATATAGTACTTGGAATTGTGATATATTCAGTCTCCCTCTTTTAAGCATTTAAACCACTTCTTTGGAACTTTGGAGTGATGTCATTAGAAGTGATTACCTTTTCACCTCTTATAAATACATCCAAGGATAGAACACATCAACGCGTTTCCTCAAAGTGTAGGCCTCAAACATTTCATTTCAACTTACTATATGCTTCCAACACAGTTTTATATTAATTTCTATGTGGGCAAAAATGATAAAAGAATGTCATTATAATACATTGAATGGATTTCTATGAAGTGGTTCTTTCATCATGCTGAGTTCAAATGTCAGCATTTTCCAAAAGCCTAATGAGAAGACCCCAATGACAATTTGCAAAAATATTAACTATAAAAATTGATTTAAAAATGCAACCTATCTTTTAAAACTCACTTCTTTATGAGGCATAAAAATAAATACAAGATGGGAAATTCATTACTAATGTTGATAAATAAAAGTTTCATCAAGCAGATGAAACAAGGTAAATTACGTGCAATTGTGTGTGTACCCATTGTATAACGGAAATGTGTTTTACTTTTTATGACTTCCCACGGCTTCCTATCAAAATTAGAGAGAAATCTAAAAGTTGATCACTCATTTAGCACTTACCTTATGTGGGTGATGATGAGTGTTGTAGTAGGAATAAAAAAATCATCCACTCGGTCAAACTGCTTTCCCACTGGCTGGGTGTGAATAGTGTGGTGTAGCACATTCCCACTGGCCAGGGTGATTACCTAAACAGAGCGTATCACTGTTAGACCTTGGCAGTGCATTTCCTTAATAGTACCAGCATTAGTTTTATTTAGAGATGAAACAAATCAGTAGCTGTTTAATAGACTCTTTATTGCCATCCTCAAAATTAATATATCATTAAGCAAATTGGACTTTTGTAATTGTTTGCTTATTTTCAACATAGAAATTTGGTTTTTTGGTGTTTTTGTTTTTTTAAAGACTTTATTTATTTATTTGACAGAGAGAGAGATAGCGAGAGAGGGAACACAAGCAAGGGGAGTGGGAGAGGGAGAAGGAGGCTTCCCGCGGAGCAGAGAGCCCAATGCGGGGCTCGATCCCAGGACCCTGGGATCATGACCTGAGCCGAAGGCAGACGCTTAACGACTGAGCCACCCAGGCGCCCCAGAAATTTGTTTTTATAAAGAAAAAACAGAGAAAGATTTATCTTGAATTTCTGCTTAAATAATAAAATAGGTAGAAACAACTTCTGTATTATAAAAGCATTAACCTTGCTATAATGAAAAAAATTAAAGCAAGTGTACATATGGTGTAAACGAGATCATTAGCTTTCTTGCTCCTCTTTTCTTTTCTTTTCTTTTCTTTCCTTTCTTTCCTTTCTTTCCTTTCTTTCTTTCTTTCTTTCTTTCTTTCTTTCTTTCTTTCTTTCTTTCTTTCTTTCTTTCTTTTTCTTTCTTTCTTCAGCTTTGTGGAGGTGTAACTGATAAAACAAAAAACTTCTAATATAGAACAGAGCTGGAAACAAAACTGAAAACTCCAAAACAAATCATATGAAATATTCTATCTCTTAGCAACTTTAGAATTGATGAAATTATATTTATTTTTTTCCTCCTATAAATTGAAAGTAACAGATTTAAGTAAGTTATTTTTATTATTATTTTAGAGAGGAGAGAGTGAGAAGGGGGTAGGGGGAGAGGGAGAGAGAGAGAGAGAATCTTGAGCAGGCTCCCCGCTGAGCATGGAGGCCAACATGGGCTCCATCTCAGAGATCCTGACCTGAGCTGAAATCAAGATTTGGATGCTTAACCAAACTGAGTCACCCAGGTGCCCCAGATTTAAGTAAGTTTTAATCAAAGACATTTCTTCTTCTTATTCATCATCAATTAATTTTTAAAATCTTTATAGTCCACTAAAGAAAAGATCACTACATTTAAATTCTTATATTCCTTGTATCCCATTATGCACCAATTCTATCAGTTCTTTCTTCAGATATTTCACAGCTCCGCATTTTTTCCTGTGGTCAGCGTGCTGGTCAACCATTGTTCTGTGTTAGCCTTTTAAAGCACTTGCTGCCTTTATTTCTCCCCTTTTAATCCTTTCTACATATGACCACCAAATTAAACTTCCTAAATAATTGACTGACTCTCTTAAGTTAAATAAATTTCCTTCCTCAACACAGAGCCTTTTCCTTTGGTTTTATGACAGAAGTAAGTAGCACTTTGTGTTTTTGTTTGTTTGTTTGTTTGTTTTCTGAATGGCTTATTTTTCTTCACTCATATGAGTATACTTTCACTGAGTTCCCCTGGAAATTGCCTTTCCAATGAAAATAGCTTATTGTTATTATAACAGGATAGACTCAGTTACGTTGTGGTTAGAAGAAAAAAAAGAAAAAAATATATTAAAGTCTTAGAGGCTTGGGAAATTAAGATTTCATTTCACACCCATGACTTTCCCAGAGGGTTTTGGTGGGATATCTACTGTTTCACTTAGTATCCCATGCTGAACGAGCAGCCAACTACCTTGAATGTTTCCATTTACAACAGACCACATTTGCCAGAACTAATCATATGTCTCCACCTAACCAAAAGGAGCCTATCGTGTGCCCAGAGGAAGAGAGAACCAAAGTCTTTAATAAAAGCTATAAAGATACCATACCTATTTTATTAATGAATGTCAGTGAGGAAGTTTTCAATGGATTTTAGTCATTTATAATAATGTCTACAAGATTTTAATAAAGGTTAACAGAAGTAATGGGGAAGGAACTCCTCGAATTTTCTTCCCCTTAGTTTGTATAGAGGTGCATAGCTCCGAAATGCATGTGCATGTATTTGAAATTAATAATAATACTGAGGGGCGCCTGGGTGGCTCAATTGTTAAGCATCTGCCTTCGGCTCAGGTCATGATCTCAGGGTCCTGGGATCAAGCCCCGCATCGGGCTCTCTGCTCCGCAGGAAGCCTGCTTCTCCCTTTCCTGCTCCCCCTGCTTGTGTTCCCTCTCTCGCTGTCTCTCTCTCTGTCAAATAAATAAATAAAATATTTAAAAAAAATAATAATAATAATACTGAGACTGATGGCAGCAGGAATAATATTTACTGAGAGCCTGTTTTATGCCACTATGTGTTCTCAGTAGTTTACAGGCATCACGTAATTTAATATTCAAACAACACTATAATGTATCCCAACCTTACTGATGCAAAATTGTTTTATGCCAATGAAGGTATATTAACTGAGCATCTCATTTGTGTTTGGCATAGTCCTAGGTTGTAAAAAATACAATACCACTTCCCTAGCTCTTCCCAGTCCGGATTTTGTTCCCTGATGGTTCTAGATCCTTCTCACTGCTGCAGTTAAACAGAAGTGGTGGATTGCCAGATTCAGGACTGAGCTGACTAACTGCAGGGACACACAGATTGATCTCTGATGCACCTTAATCAATAGGCCCGATCTTGCGACAATCCTTGGTTCCTTCCTAATGGCATCCTGCGGCTGGTTCCTCCATGTGTGATGCCTTCCACAAACCCACAGTTGCCACCTCCCACTGTCACCCCATCTGGCTGGGGCCTACTTCCTGGCCAACAGCAAGATGTAAAGACTTTATTCCAAGTTGTTTCTTGGGGACATTTCATCTCTAATTATCGTGCGTTTGGAAAGACATTACACATGGATTGTAAAACTGTGCAGATGACAGTCTCATGACTTTTACAACAGCATTTCTTAAATTTTCATAAGGCATAGATGCCTTTTAAAAAGAAAAAAAAATAACTATAATAAATCTTTGAGAATTCATCAGATGACACTAATTGGAAAATCACTGTCTTATATACCTTACATGACAGTTCACGGGTTTTTATTAATTAATTATAAATATCACAGAAAATAATATATTTTGCTTCCATAATTGACAAAGATGTATAGATTGGATTATAGTCAAAATGAAAACGCAAAGTAGAAGTATACATAGGACTTTCAGATCCTATGAAAATAAAATGCTTTTGCACCTTCAAGTTTTCAGTGGACACTATTGTAAGATACACTGCATTAGGGTAAAAAGTCACTACCTAACTAACCATCACAACCTAGCATCAATGTCTCTAGTTCTAGTCTGATCTTTCAACATGGCACAGGGACACCCTAGCCAAAATGGGACCTTGCCCATGTTTTTGGTTTGGTGAATTCAATTTTGCCAAAGGAAAGTCTGTTCCACTTTTCAAACAAATCTTAAGTTCCATTTCCTTTGCAGATGTTTCCTGATAATCTTGTTGGGAGACAATTATCCGTGACTATTCTGACATTTCTGCTGAGTCAGGTCTTTCTGAGCAAAGGGCTCTAGCAAAGTTGGGGAAAGGATGATGGCATAGCAAAAATGTCTTGGAAGCTAAAGGTGGGGTATTGCTCCTGAGAGAGGTAGAGACTTAATTCCTTTGAGCCTTACTTATATTCCAGGGTACCGACCTGATAAAATTTGCATTCCAGAGTAATAATCTCTGTCATGGAAGAGGGTGGACTGATGTGCCAACAGTCTAAAAAAAAAACCTCTGAGACACATGATTCCAGGGTCCTTCTCCTGTTAGTGCAACTGTGCTATACAAAGAGGTTACATTAGTCTCTCACCACATCACCCCTAGGATGGGGGCTGGGGTATAAACACTAGCATGCTTCTGAGTAAGAAATGGTCTGTTCTCTGATCCAGAGACCCTGCGTTTCCTGTCAGCCTGTCTATATAACTATCTATGTATTATCTAATCTGTCACATATATATGTGTATGTACATGTGCATAAATGTTACTTTATGCAAATAAATCTTCCTGTATGTACTATTTTAAGAGTACTTCTCAATTCTTACATTTTATTTTACATTTTCAGGTGTGAGAGTTACCTTTCCCTCCACCCAGCAAATATTTAAAAAATTCATTAAATCTTAAAAGCATATTTTTTTACTGGACATTCAGAGAAAAAGAACCCATTTTTAAATGGCTGAATAATGTGTAGGAAGTAACTTAACACTTTTTCAAAGACTATTTTACCCTTTCTGTATGATATTAAAGGAGTGTGCCTAATTGTGCTTTATGGAAGGTTTGCAACACTGAGAAAGTTATTAATCTATAAAAGTAGCAAGTACCAAAAGGGAAGGGAAAGATTCAGTTCCAAAGAACACAATATATTGAAAATTCATACAACTTTAAAAGAAAAAAATATATATTTTTTTAACTTTTATAAGCTGTTTTATTTTATTTAAAAGGTAATAGAATTAAAAATAATTCATAAGAGTGATTTTTAAAAAATCATACATATTGACCTGTTCTTGTCAAGATTTAAGTACAAAATATCAAATAACTAGACAATATTACCATATTGTGACAGGTCAGTCAAACAACTGTCCACAATGAAGACTGTACTCTTTCCAGCAAAAGATGAGCTCTGTTATTTCACCCTCTTGAATCTAGGCAGGCAGTGTGACTTGCTTTGATCAAGAAGTTGTGGTGGGAGTGATTTAATGTGAATTCTAGTGCCTAGATCTTAATTAGCCTTGCAACTTCCACCGTCTTATACCCTGGAACCACCATGCTGAGATGCCAGTCTAAAGGATGAGCAGGCACGTGCAGGAGACACAAGCCACCCAGCTATTCACCACGAATACATAACAGACGTGGGGGTGAGGCTATTTTGAACCATCCAGCTACCGCAATCAGAGGAGTGCGGCCTTCTGAGTGTTCCCCCATCAGGCCCACAAACTGTCCAGATTGCTGAACCACAGAACTATGGGTAGTAAGTCATTCTTTAATTCTGTTTAACACATCAAATTTTGGGGTGATTTGATTTGCCATAATAGATAACTGGAATACTATTATATGGTAATGTTTCAAATGACACGTATTTCCAATGAAATATAAAAGGAAGTGTCATTCTAATAGTTCCTTTAAAAAATTTCATTTCAATAGACCTGCCTTTTGTAAGTTAAATATTGCAAAACTAAAAATCCTTTAGAAATATTTAAAGTATTGACAGTGACAACTGATTAAAATTAAAAGCATGGCACTCAATCGACTTACTGGAAACTGGCCAAAGATTAATGATTTGTAAGGAGAGGAATGTTCACGGCAGTGCTATTATCACGAGGTAGTTTGAGACATAGATAAAACACATTTTTTTTTTTTTAAGATTTTATTTATTTATTTGAGAGAGAGAGAATGAGAGAGAGAGCATGATGGGGGGAGGGTCAGAGGGAGAAGCAGACTCCCCGCCGAGCAGGGAGCCCGATGTGGGACTCGATCCCGGGACTCCAGGATCATGACCTGAGCCGAAGGCAGTCGCTTAACCAACTGAGCCACCCAGGCGCCCAGATAAAACACATTTTCAGGGCCAAATATTCCTTCTCATTCCCTCTCAGTTTTCTGTTAAACTTTTAACTCCAACAATTGAAACTGTGCCAGAGAGATATCGTCAAAATATATTTTTTTCCTCTATCTGTCAAGATCTATATAAACAACTTTAAAACATAAGCAAATTCCACAAAGACTATACCACTTATTCCCCAATTAGAAATGAGCCTGTGCTGAGATAAGAACATACTATCTGTTTTGGAGAAAAATGGAGATCTGCCTTGACACTGTCTAACTAACTCTCTTGGTCTCTAGCTCACAAGCCCCATTTTGAAAAGAGAGATTGAAACAAGAAAATTCTCATGAAAACTGACAGGAGGCAGGTAATTGTTGAAAGGTAAATTATGACTGTTTTTCCCTAATGGCATTGGTTTTGTCATCATTGATTTTTCATTTTGCATAAAAATCTAACCTTTGATAAGTATAACCTGCATTATTTTCCATCCAAACAAGTACTTGAGTTTTAACTTGTTCCCCCCTTTCTGTGCAGATCTAGATGTGATTAAAGTATAGTCCTCAGATGGAAAAAGATCACTCTTACATAGTTATAAATATCCAATGAGATATCTAAAGGTTTAAATATCACTGTTTTCTCAAATTTACCGAAATGTGCTTACCTGCAGTGTTGGAGAAGTCTTTTCTGCGGTACCCCAGCTCAACACCCAGACCTGATCATGTGATTTGTCGTAGTGTAATTTAACTGGTACAGGGTCTGTGCTTACTGCCTGTAATAAATGGGAGTTGAAAAAAAAATGTTTTCAGACTGAAATATTAGTTTAAAACTATGCCAGAAATTATGAGAGAACACAAGAGTTTAGATGTCAGATTAAAAATTTATGTTGCCAATTTTCTGATTTTTCTAAACCTTTATTTGTTTAATTTGGGAATATGATACTTTACCCAAGCATGTTTTTGTACAATTTTATATAGTCTTATGTTCCTCATTACCTATGCAAATTGGGTGTCATGGAGAAGCTATTTAGAAACTTAAGATATATAAATGATTAATACGTGTATTTTATTCAATTGTTGAACACAGGTAAGAACTATGTTTATACTATTAGGTTTTTTTCATTCTAATGTTGGGCATGGGATTTGGCTGTCTATAATGCCAAAATGCCTACATATGATAGACCACGGTAACCTTAATGACAGATTACCTAATTTAGTTTCCTTAACGAGAAATCTAAAATCACCAAAAGAAGTAAAAGCATTTTTTAACCATCCTTGATATGGTAAATGTGTTTTTCTGCCAATATTTATAATATTTAGCATTTACTTAAAACAAAACATCCAGAAAACAAATTGCTGCCCGGAAGTTATTTCACTCACCTTAATTTCAAGCTAATACCTTTTTCAAGTAATTTCCTGTAGTAGTTCCTTATGTATATTTTTCTAATTTTATAACATAAAACAAACTGTATTCAATAAAACAACATTTATTCAATATTGAAAGCATTTCTTTTCGAAGCTCTGTTGAATATCCTTAGAGAATTTCCCAAGTCCTAGTTCATAATGCAATCTTCACGGTGGGTTAGTTAAAGGTATACTACACTTGTGGTTGAACTTGTGAAGATTCATATTTTAGCTTACATGTTGGCAATTTAGTCTTACTAATATATTTATTTTCTAAAACCTTGCCCTGAATTTTATCTATTTAAAATTCTCAATATTCTTGGATTACTGAATTAATTATTTGATTTATGAAAAGGCCTACTTAAACATTTCTGTATTAGTGTCCTCATGACTTTCTTTTTTTTAATTATTTACTTATTTTATTATTATTATGTTATGTTAATCACCATACATTACATCATTAGTTTTTGATGTAGTGTTCCATGATTCATTGTTTGCGTATAACACCCAGTGCTCCATGCAGAACGTGCCCTCTTTAACACCCATCACCAGGCTAACGCATCCCCCACCCCCCTCCCCTCTAGAACCCTCAGTTTGTTTCTCAGAGTCCATCGTCTCTCATGGTTCGTCTCCCCCTCCGATTTCTGCCCCCTCATGACTTTCTTCCTGGCTCACAGAGCCATTATGTTGATTTGGGATCAGGTGGCCAACAATGTTCTCAGGGAAAGTAGCCCACTTGGCGAGCATCAGAGATTTAAGCCTATTCCGCTTTCACAAATGCCAAGTTTCCCAGCCTCTCTAGAGGCTCCTGTGGTCACATGACCTAGTCTCATTTATACATGGTGAGGATTAATACGCTGAACGATTTTTGAGAATGATATTGCACCACACTTTGTTCCTGCTTGGAATGCTATCATATAAGAACATTAAGCCTTGGGGCGCCTGGGTGGCTCAGTCATTAAATGTCTGCCTTCAGATCAGGTCATGATCCCAGGGTCCTGGGATCGAGCCCTGCATCAAGCTCCCTGCTCAGCAGGAAGCCTGCTTCTCCTTCTCCCACTCCCCCTGCTTGTGTTCCTGCTCTTGCTATCTCTCTCTCTCTGTCAAATAAATAAAATCTTAAAAAAAAAAAAAGAACATTAAGCCTTAATTTCCAAAGTCATTTTGAGGCCAGGAAACAATAAGCTTAAGAAGGAAAAGCCACACAACACCTTGAAGGTTTGGCAGGAGAAAAATGAAAGAAGACTGAATTCTCCATAACAACCTTGAGTTGCTGCACAAACCTAGAGTAACTGTCTCTAGATGAGGTTATTTGGGATAATTAAATAGCTTTATTGTTTAAGAAATAGTCTGGTATTTTGTTAATTGCAATCCAGTGAATGCCAGATGTTTCATTTAAATTCTTCATGTACTCAATGATAATTTCAATATGTATATAGCAAAAGTGCCATCATTAATCATCACACTAATAACAAAGCAATAAAATTCCTTTGATTTTTCATATTTTCCCCTTTATATGTAAAACTTGATCTGTGTGTGATTATAGCAGTTACCCTATTTTGTATGCAGCTTAAAAGGAAATAATCTTTATGTCTTTAAGATGTTAAAGATAAAATAGTTCAACCCAAAAGCAATAGTAACAAAGACCTCATTGTTATTCAATTGTTGAGACAGTTACACAAAGAGCAAAGATCTTTAGATAACTTAAAATATTAAAGAACAATTTAAATGAAAACTTCCAGCTTGCCAGCTCTCATAAGGTTCTTTTCTTCCACTGATCCCTTTCCTAAGGGGCATACCACAGGCCATGGGTTAATATCTACATAAAACAGACAAGAAATGGAGACTCAGTCTTACCAGTAATCATCCAGCAGGTGATCAGCAGAGCTGGGATTTGATAGTCTGTTTATCCCGAATGTACAGCCTCCCTGAACATGAACCATCATCCTTCCTAGCTGATAGTTTAATTTCTGACAATGTGTGGATATGTTGCCCTCCTATTGTTGCCTCATGTATAAGACACATTCTTTGGGCTTTTTCTCTTTTGGAAGGTGTAAGGAAATCCACGGGCCCAAATATACGCAGTATCATCTATATAAGCAGTACAGACCTAGCCGAGAATCAGTGAGAAGCAGTATACACCATGCTTATGAGCAGGCATTCTGAAGCCGACTGCACATTTTAGTGTCCTCACTTAAGTGAAAAGAATAGTAATAATACCTTGGGAAGTTACTAAGCTTTTCTGTGGTATGCCATGGAAATACTACTATTACTGTCAGAAAAGCTAATTGAACTAGAGGTATTTTCATGACAATTAGCATCATAGTGTTTTAAAGCTAGAGATAAAGTACCCAGTACCCTTATTTAGCAAATTAAGAATCTGAGACTTAGAACAGAAAGTAAATAAACACAGTCTTTGTCCTTAAAGAATTATAGGCGAGAGGGTGAAAGAACTTAAAATAACTAGATGCCTATCACAAAATAAAAATAAGGACCAAATGCCCTGAAAGTGCAGAGCAAGAGGTACAAAGCACGTTAAAGGATAAGGGTGAGAGGTGATGCTTTTATTGAGCCTTTAAGTATGAATATTTTTATAAATGGGAAGACAGAGACTATTTTTTAAAGTTAATTTATGAGAATATGTTCCAGGAGATGTCAAAAAGCAGTCCATGGATAACTGCTTTCAAATAATGAAGATATACGTATTTGAAAGAGAAAAATACCAATTTTCAAAAGAGCTTCGGATTTTGAAACATATCTGCTCAGTGGTCTCCAAAATATTTGAACATTTTTGTCTCTCAGCATTTCAAAGGCTTAATATTAAATTCAATATATTTTGGTGTTTGGTTATAATAGCTCACCAGAACTGAAAAAGATATGCAGATCAAAATGAAGAAAAAAACATCTGACATACTTTATTTGGAAAATGTTTAACTCTTAGGGAAAAAAAAAAATCTGTTTACAGCTTTTCAAGTGTAGATATAACACATTTTACAGAGGGGACATTTACATGGTTTTCAGCAACAAGATCATCTAAAAAGACAGAAATATTTCCAAACAACCATCTTCAGGATAATCTTGCCATACCCAATTTTTAGCCAAAAAAAACCAGATATTTTCCTACTTACACTGTCAACTTTTGAAAGGAATAAATTGTATGTTATTGGATTTCACAAAATACCTGCTGGTATACTGTGGAAATTACTTTAAATGATGAGTAAGTTTAGACCATTAGCTTTTGAAAAAGAGAAAGACACTATATTTGATACTTAAAATATTTTTCTTGCCACAATTAAATCTGTAAGCCTCTGTGTTACAAAATAGTTTAAATGTTTCTCCACATTTTATGAAAGGGATTGTAAAGATTCTCTTATCCTTGACTGCCCTCTTTCTCCCATGCCTCACATTCTCAGGAAACAGGATTCTATCCGACTTCTAAATACTGCCCTCGGCAGAACCTCCCCTGATACCCACCGAGAACAGAGCCTCTATCTTCTCGAATCCATCACATGGTTTCTAACTTCTACCTTTATATATACTCACCACCTTTCTCAACAGATTTGTTAGGATGATTTTTTTTTTTTTTGTAAGCATTAGACAGATCATAATACTAATCTGCTCAAAGCACTACAGTGTTTCCTCATTTCCCTCACAGTAAAGCCAGAAGTCCTTTGAATGACTACCAGGCCCTAGCTGACCTGCCCTCTCCATCTTCTTTCTCTGACCCCTTCATCTACTACTCCGGTGGAGTGCTCTGGGCCTCCTGCTGTTCATCCAGCATGCCAGCCACACACACCTTTTGGAGGGCTTTCGGAGGGCTTTTTCCCTGAATGGTCTTCCCCTAGATAGTCCAGTGTCTGCTTCCTCAACACGTTCGCTGCTCAGAACTCACCTTCTCAGTGAGGCCAGTCTGATCACCCTGCTTAATACTGTAACCAGCCTTCACTTGGTGCACATCCCCTCACCCTTAGCTTTCCCAATCCCACCTGGTCTTACACCACAATTTTACCTTTTCCAAAGCACTTACTACCTGACCACATATTATATAATTTGCATTTTTAGTATTCCTATTTTTCATTGTCCATCTTCATCCAACGGATTCTAGGTTCCAAGAAAGCAGCTTTTTTTCTGTTTGTTTAAGTCAATAATATAACCTATGCACTTAGAACAATACCTTGTAAATAGCAACATTCAGCATACAATTAATGGGACTCTAAATCTACATCATTAAGAAAAACAAATTGCAAAATTAAACAGTGTTCCAAAACTTATTATTATTAAAATCATCATTATTATTTTATTTAAGAAAGACAATTACACTCTGTATCATACTTATTATGAACAGAGGAGTTTTTTTAACGTTTTCCAAATACAAATTATTTTAATTTAATCTTCATAGCAACTTTTGTGTTGAGGTGTGCAGTATTGTTATCTCCTTTGTAAAGATAAGAGTGAACTAAAGTACCAATATTGATCCCTTCTTATTGTAAAACTCCCACTTTCGTCTAGGTGCCCTCCTGTCCACTGTGTGCATTACATCACTATTCAACATACAGATGACTGTGAGCTTCCCACGTTGGCCCATATGTTAAATATTTATAAAATATAATATGATTTTTTAAAGATAAAAAGACATATAAATGACATCCTAGTATTCCCTTATCACAACTCAGCATCTTTCATTCCACTTTGGAGACTACCTTTGGTGTCTATAGGTTTTTGTTTTGTTTTTGTTTTTTTTCCTGCACCTACCAGCCATTTATCAAGAAGAAATGATATAAGTTGAATAACAACATTCAAGAATATGTGATTGTAAGAAAACATTCCATATAGATTCATCTTCCACCTCAGAATTAACCTATATAGATTGCTCATTTATTACTTTGCATAAATTTGTATTTAACTACTGATATTATTTTGCTAGGAAATTGTTTTCAGACTTTGCCTTGAGAAGCCTAAGGAAATGAGATTTATTTGTAGCAGGTGATTCAAATCCCGGCCGTAATAGAACAAAGGGAATCAGTTTAGATCTATTGAATGATTCCGTAAAATTTTGTTTAAATTAAAGGTTCTAATACTTTAGGTCGGAAATTTTTCTCCCATATCATAAACACTATGGTTTTCTGTACACAGTGGCATTTGCTTGGCCTGGTGATATTCAGATAATTAAGCCACAATCTTACTTTCAAAAATGAATTGATCTTTTAAATATTTTCAGAAATACCTTTCAAATTACAGTGTGTTGTTATTGTAAGTAATTAATAGTAGTGATCTACATATTCAGGTCTGAAAATCCATTTCTTAATTTCCCATATAAGTACCATTTTCAGAGTGTTATATTATCATGTTGAATTAACTTGTTATAGTCCTTCATTAAAATGCTGAAAATACACTATATAATGTAATAATAAAAAGGTCTTATTTGTAGCTTTATGAAGATATCAGTAAAATATTTTTTCTTTAATATTTTAAAACATTGCTTAAGCATATAATTTACTTACATTATAAGGGTTTTTTTTTTCCTCTTTGTCGATCTACAAACCTTAACTCCTTCATAATCTCAACATACTCAGTGTTCCACAAATTTATCAGTACTTGTTGAGGAGGTGAGACAAATATAAAAAATTTAAAGTGTATGCTATCCTGATCATGGACCAGTTGCCTCAGCTTCTACAAAGATGGCCTTTTTATGAGGGGGAAATACTGGTAATAGCAACAAAGATACACAAAACTTGGGGTTTGGTCTTGACATGAAGGAACAGTGAAGCACAGCTTGTTTATCAACCTGACAAGGAGAGTACCAGCTGGCTAATTAAGTGAACCTAATTTAAACTAATGATGTCGATTCTCAAGATAATGTGCTAATGGCTAGAGGAGACTGCTGATGACACTTAAGAATACTCCTGAGGTGTCACCAGCCACTTTGGCATCCAAGCAGAACCTGATTTTGCTCCACGGAAGACAAAATGAGGTCAGTTGTTTACTAGCCAGTCTTTAATACAGCCAAATATCACCTGCCTGCCACTCTGACAAAAATTCCACAGTAAGAAAGGCAATACACATTTGATGGTTAAGCAACAGCAACCTTACCGATTCCATTAAAAAACTGTGATCTTTTACTTTTTAAGCTGCAGATAAAAATGATACTGTTGCATTCACTGAAAACAAATATACTCTAATGGTAATATTTTATCATGAATTTTATAAAAGCTTGTGTTGTCAAGGAAATATTTGTCATTTTAATAATAAAATGTAACAAAACTGTTCCAATTTTTTAAATTTTTAATCCTAAAGACACATTTACTACCAATCCACACAATCTTTTGCATGTATTCTTCTGCATGTATTTGCATGCAAAAGAAAAAGTCAGAAATATAACTTCTTAGTTAAGGTCTGTATAAAACACTAGGGATCTACTTTAACTAGATTGAAAAAGAAAGCTTGAAAGATTAAAGTTAAATAAGAATAGTGTTCTTCTTTTTTTGTCTCTTTTCTTTTTTTCAAGATTGACTTTGGACTTCAATGTTCCATTTCTGTATCCACACCAGAGAAAATTCCATGACATTTTCTATCATGTTTGGGAGAAGATTAACTAAATTTCTTTTTTTTTTTTTTTAAGATTTTATTTATGTCACAGAGAGAGACACAGCGAGAGAGGGAACACAAGCAGAGGGGGTGGGAGAGGGAGAAGCAGGCTTCCTGCTGACCAGGAAGCCCGATGCGGGGCTCGATCCCAGGACCCTGGGATCATGACCTGAGCTGAAGGCAGACGCTTAACGACTGAGCCACCCAGGCGCCCCAAGATTAACTAAATTTCTGTTATAGTTAATATTCTTAGCTGTTTCTGTATAATAAACTCAGGTTTGAAAGAAATAAAAAAACGCCTACAGCACACAATCAGGAAGTATAATTTCACTTGGATGCAAAAAAAAAAGACTGACTTCAAACCTAGCCTCAGTTGAGAAAAGTGGTCAAGTTGAGAAAGGATGCTTAATTTTTACGAAATTAACTTCGTACTTGGCAGTTGACTTTGAGTGTGCTCTGTCCTTGGAGATAAATACAGCTTTAAATCACAAAGTTGTTGTTGTTGTTTCAATGTAGTCTTTTAAGTAGCTAGAAATGTTCTTTCTTTAATTTCAAAACTTGAACTCCTTGGATTATTAATTTGTAAAACAGAGGGTTCAATATCTAAGTCTGCAAAATCTATCATGCTGTTTTTAAATTGGGAAAACCTTGAGGGAATTTATAATTTTAAGAAATGAAGTATTTTCAAGTATGAAAATAGAACCACTAGGATATTTATAATTCACCTTTAAGCATGTACTTCTGAGGACTAAAATTTACATACCCTAAGGTAATGTTAAGACAAATATATGGCAGTGTTCTTTCACCCTGCAGGTAGTAGACGTATGGAATTTATTATCTAATGAGCTCACAGACTGAAATTATACATGGTTTTGAAAGTGAAAACTTAGACAAATTTAAACCCAGAAAATTTTAGTTTTTTAAAAAGACAATCTTTTGTGGTATAGATCTAAAATTTTAGGTTGATATTTACAGTCAACAGTAGGTTTCAAGAACTAGTATTCCTATCGGAAAGAGTACGAGACTGACTGTACCCAGTATGGAAATTTTCATTTTATAAACAATGGTGATCTCTGCTTTTCTATCCAACATCTTGTTGCAGAATGGCCCAAATCGTAGGAGCTGCTCTTTCACTTCCCTTCTTTCCAGCGAGGTATTCCCTAGCCCCTATAATTCAAAACCTTTTCTTTTCATTGACAGAAGGATAATCTTCAATGCCATCACACATCTCGCCAGAGCTGCGTGAGCAGCCCCATGACATTCTACTGCCTCTGCCTTTTTGCGCCAAGGTTTAAGTTCTCACATTCTTCCTACAATAGGAATGTATCTGGTACATTATTCTTGGTTCCCACTGTTCTCCAAATAGAAGGGAGCTGTAGGAAGTGAGGCAATAAGGGTGATAAATGGTGATGTGGGGCAAGATGCATGGAGAGAAGCTTAAGATTTGTCTTTGGTAATAGAAAGTCTGAAAATATACAGGGGCTTACCCAGAGCAGGTAGAGTGAGTAAGGCAGGAAATCAACCACCAAGTTGGCTTTCCCCTCTAAACCCATCTAGGACAGGGTATTTTTTTGTTGATTTGTTTTAGACCTCTCAAATCAAGATTCCTTTTTTATTCTTGTTTGGGTTACATGATATAAACATGTTTTCCCTTTAATTTGTTCTTTCCCATTTTGTTTTTAAAATCCACTACCATGACTTTTACCTTAATACTTTCTTAGTTTCTTTTACTCTCTGCTAGAAGTGTGGTTATATATTCTTTTACTCAACTCTAATAGTGTTAATCATGACTTTTGTCCTTGTTTTTTGCAAAAATTCCCAATTTCCTTTTGAGGAGTCTTTTTTGAATAACTTAAGTTTTACCTTTTATACATTAATTCCTTTGTGTCTTTATATACATATCTTTATGTTTTCCTTCAGATTCTGATTTTCTTCAGCTAAATTCTAAAATTATCTGGTTAAATTAACCTATTGCTGATTTTTTTTTTAATTAAGGAGAAAAATTCCCTGAAAATACAGCCTTATTTGGATTCAACATATTTAATCATGATTGTTAATATTACTTGATATTGATATTAATATTTTACATTTACATCGGTGCTATTAATAGCTTAACATTGTGTCAGAGAATCGGTATGAAATAATTTTCATTACTATTTCTTGTGACTTAATTTATAGTCTATCATGTGTTCATTTTCACTAAATGAAGCATTTAGTGAAATGTTTCAAATGCATGAAATGCTATGGTCTGAGTGTTTGTGTTCCCCACAGAATTCATATTCTGAAATCCTAACCCTCAAAGATGATATCAGGAAGTGTGGTCTTTGAGAAGTGATTAGGTCATGAAGATGGAACCCTCATGAATGAATCAGTGCTTTTATAAAGAAAGATCCTTCTGAGATTCCTCACCCCTTCTACTGTCTGAGGACACAGTGAGATGGCACCAGCTATGAACCAGCAAGAGGACCCTCACCAGATCACAACATGCTGACACCTTGATCTTGGACTTTCCAGACTCAGAACTGTGAGAAATAAATTTCTGTTGTTTATAAGCTACACAGTCTGCTATTTGGTTATAGTGGCCCTAATGGACTAAGATATGATAAAATGTTTAGTGATGAGATATATATATATCTAAACATTTTATCTCTTTTTAGATATAGATATAGATGATATAGATGATATAGATGATATAGATATAATCATTGCTGGATGCAAAGGCTAACACACACATCTGTTAATTCAAGCATAGCAACAGTGTTGTTCAATTCACATATACTCTTAATTTTGTTGATTTATCATGTGTAGAGGTATCAAGTTCTTCTCACTTTGATCCTATGTCAATCTCTAGTAGTAGTTTGGCAATAATCACCTTGTAAAATTGTAAGCAATCATATATGTTTTTAGTCTTATATTTTCTTAACAAAGTAAACATTTTATCATTATCAAGTAACTTGCTTCAACTCAATGCTTTGTGCCTTAAAGTTAATTTTAAAATCTGATGTCAATATAGCTACATCAGCTATATTGTTTTGTTGTTATTATAATTCTTGCATTATCTGTACTGTCCTTAAATGTCACTTTTTCTTTTATCTTTTTTAGGGGGTATATCTCATAATGTGCATATGGTTAGATTTCCATTATTCAGTCCAACAGTTTTCTTTTTGTCTTTCAGTTAATTACATTAGTCCATCCTCAGTTACTGTAATTGTGAACATACTTTGTTTTTTTAATTGCTATTTATTTTATTTTTTAATATTTAAATACAGCTGACACACAACGTTACATTAGTTTCAGGTGAACAAATTAGTGATTTGACAAGTTTATACATTATGCTATGTACACTGTAAGTATAGTTACCATCTGTCCCATTACATTGCTATAACTGTATCACTGCCTATATTCCTTATGTTCTGCTTTTTATCCCTGTCACTTACTCATTTATAACTGGAGGCTTGTATCTCCTTCTTCCCCTTCACCCATTTTGCCCAACCCCCCACTTACCTCCCCTCTGGCTACTATCAGTTTGTTCTCTGTATTTATAGTTTGATTCTGCTTTTTGTTTGCTTATTCTTTTTTTTTTTTTTAGATTCCACTTATGACTGGAATCATGTAGTACATTTGTCTTCCTCGGTCTGACTTATTTCACTTAGCATAATACCCTCTAGGTCCATCCATATTATCTCAAATGGCACGATATTATCCTTTTATATGGCTGTGTAATATTAAATTATGTATCACATTTTCCTTATTCATTCATCTATCAATGGACACTTCGGTTGCAATGCTGCAATAAACATACTACCTTTTTCAGTTAGTGTTTCCCTTTTCCTGGGTAGATACCCACTAGTGGAATTATTGGATCATATGGTATTTCTATTTTTAATTTTTTGAGGAATCTCAATACTGTTTTCTGAGATATCACCTTAGAATGGCTAAAATCAGAAGACAAGAAACAACAAGTGTTGAAAAGGATGTGGAGAAAAAAGAACCTTATGTACTATAGAAAACAGTATGCAGGTTCCTCAAAAAAAATTGGATGTATTTGGTTTTATTCTATCATTTTGTTTAAATTTGTTTCTATTTGTTTTGGGTTTTCCATTCTTATTATTTGTCTTTCTTATTTCTTCTTCCCCCACTGTATTTATTTGTAAGTTGTTCATTGAATTTTATTTTATCATAGCCAGACACAGTATTTCAAGACAGATTCTTTTTAACATTAATAAGCATACCTAGCATATTTTTGAATAATCAGTTATTCCCATCCCAAAATAGTACAAGAAATCTTAAAGTATTTCAAATAAATCATCCCTTTCTCTGTTTACATATTGTTGTACAAAACTTAAACACTTGTGTTACTACTTTTGTCTTGTGTTTTCACTCTTTTAAAGACGTCAGTCTTTTTTTAATAAAGGTTTTTATTTTTTTTAATTATTTTTTTTAAGATTTTATTTATTTATTTGACAGAGAGAGAGTGAGAGAGCACAAGCAGGGGGGAGCAGGAGAGGGAGAGGGAGAAGCAAGCTTCCCACTGAGCAGGAAGCCTGATGTGGGGCTCAATCCCAGGACCCTGAAATCATGACCTGAGCCGAAGGCAGACGCTTAACTGACTGAGCCACCCAGGAGTCCCTAAATATTTCAATCTTAAACTAAGAGAATATCCTAATTATTACTGAGAGTTAATATTTTAATAGATCATATATTTACCAATTTACTTACTCACTATCACATCAAACTTATTGATCAGTTAGTTTTCCTTATTCCTGAAGCAAATAGTTTTCAGTTCAGTTTCAATTTATGTTGATGATAATATCTATGTTTTTGTGTATCTGACACAATAAGTAATGCTGTGGTTTCAAAATTATTTTTACACTGATCATATTATAATATTAGAATGTATTTTATTTCTACTAACCCATTTAGCAATGTTTCACTTTCATTTGGTGTCCATTATTGCTATTGAGAAAGTTGCTGTTGTTCTCATAGTAATTCATCTGCCATTTTATGATCATTCTAAGATATTTAATTTTTTTCCATTTAGGTTTCATTGTCCTTTCTAAATCTGAAGGTTTATTACATTTTATTTTATAAATTATATAGTAAATATAATATGTAATATTCTTTATTATACTATAGTACATTCTCACTTCTTATCACTCATTTTGACCTAAATATTAACTTCACCCCCTTTCTTTTATATTATCTCCTTTCTGGAATTTATGTTTTCTACTGTGAATGGATAAATAATGTCTGTGTATTAAAACACATTTGATTTTCATTATTAGTAGTAGTTGTTTCCATAAAGTAACCACTAACACTGAATTTCTGAATACTGACCCATTGCTCCTACGGGAAATACATACTTAGGTTCCTATGAGACTCTGGTCACAAGATTTTCATCAACTGATCAATAGATAACTTTGTTTCATATGTGTTTCTGTTCAAAGACACTTTATTTAATATATATCGTTCATTAATTAACATAGAACTCGTGGCCAAACAGTACCAGGACTCATGGCTGAATGAAACTTACCATTAGGCACATCACAGCCTCTTGTACAGGCATTTCGACACTGTGTTTTGGAGCCATTTTAAGCAGCAAAATTGCCAGCAAAAACACAAAAATGCAAAACACATGGTACTAAATAGACCATGAAAAGAACACTTGTTTACGGTCTAAAAACTGACACAAGAAGGCAGAGTCTCTTCTTATTCAACCTTAGCTAGAAATGTATATGTTGGGGGACAAACTTTTAACCATTCTGTTCATGTCCTTGAATGACCACAAAAGCCCCATGAGTATTGATTTTATGGCCCTAAATAAATTTAAGTGAATTTTCAAATGCAGAATCAACAAATGATGATAATTAACTATCATCGATTTCTCTCCAGCAAAAGAAGAAAGAATAACACTACGGCTACATTTAAACAAAATGATCTTATGATTATAATGTAGAGCAAAGTAGCCAGATACAAATAGTGAATGCTATATATTTCCACTGATGTAATATTCAAAATCAGTCAATGTTTATTTATGGTGGCATAAATATACATAATGATTATCTTTGAACAGTTAACGACTAGAAGGAGTAATAAAACATTATTATTATTTTAATAACAATATCATAAGGAGAACTCATTTGGATTGAGGCCCAATTTTCTAGCCCATAAAAAAGTAAATGTTAGATTCTTGTCTAAGAAAACTCCATAATCATGATTATATCATATCATAATATGATTTTTTAAATATTTTAGCATTATATATTATCTTTTACATTCTCCTGGTATTTCATAGCAATTATAGGCACTTTGAAAAATAATATAATTTATGTGACTTTTACCATTGATGAACATTTCATTATCAATATTTTCTATTAATTTTAAATTTTACATTGTTGTCTGAAGTTGGAAATGATATGAAGATAAGTGATGTTAGATTTTCTCACTTTTGAGTATCTAGTAGGCAATACATAATGAGTCAGTGTAGATTTCTAGTTTGAAAACTAAATTTAAAGGCCAATTTGATTATTTCTGAAGCATACTTCTAATATTAACATGCTGGCTATAGAGTCTAAATAATGCCAAACTGAATGCCTATAATTTGATGGCCTATGTTACAGCTGAAATCAAGATAAAATTAACCTGGTCAACGTCCAGCAGTTTCAAAGAAATAAGAGGCAAAATATATAGAAAAATATATATTCTCACGGTAGATACTGAACCATCAGATTGGATATATATGAGAACCATGTAACCCTGGAGGCCTTAGATAAGTTTTCTAGTAGAACAGTTATTGATCCTTTTCCTCATGATTATACCAGCCACTCTCTTATCAGAAATTGAACCATTAGACTAATTACTCACTGTAAATTTGTAAAACTGAGATAACAGAGTTTTTCAGTAGAAACGCTTTTCATTCTTTTATTTGTAATAGCAAACATATCCATAGTAGGCAATCAACAAATGTACATAGAGTAGATGGATAGATAGATGGATGATTGGATGATATCATGTGAAGCTCTGAAGGACTCTTAGAATGAAAATTCCTAACTTTGAACTTATTGCCACTTTTTGTGGTTCTAGTCAGGAATCATTAGAGGGGCTACTTCAGTATTCAATTTCAAACCAATATTGATGCAAAAAAAGTCTTGGTAAATATAAAGAATGGTTAGCTTCCAGTGTCTCTCAGAAAATTTGATAGTAAGTAAATGTAAAGCACTTCTATATGCCAAGATCTGCTATAAATGTTGTATATGCATTAATTGAGTTAATTCTAAATACAACTTTGTGAGATATATACAATTATTAATCCTATTTAGTGGATTATGCATATCTAATAAAGCTGTTTTAAGTTTGTTTCCTCTGAGCTGAGAAGCAAGAGATCCTAATAAGAGTCAAGGGCCCAGTTACTATAGCCAGACAGCCTAGAAGCAAATCCTGTACCACCCCTTTGTGGTTGTGCAATGGAGTACAAATAGATTGCCCAAATTAAACAACTTTGGAAAGAGCAGGGAATGAAATAACTGGGGACTCAAACCAGAATGTTTTTTTATAACCATGACCATAACAATGTTTATTAGGATTTTTTTCTCTGCCATTGACCTATGTACATATTACTTGTTCTACTAGTACAGTAAAACCTACTAAATTACTATTACCTAACAAAGTCTACTATTATCTTGGCTTTTGTTAAGAATCAAGTAAGAAAGAGATAATACTGTTTCTGGAATAGTTACTAGGAATACCTTAATTAGCCTCTGACTGGAACTCTCCTGGCTCTAAACAGAATAAGCAAATCTGAGGTTGATTTTTGTGGAACTAGTCATGTTAGTATTATGATGTGTTTATGGAATCTAATTTTTGAAAATAATAAAAATTAAATTATTTTTCAATTCATTAAACTCAAGGAACAGAATGAGAGGAAAGTTTGCAGAAAATGCATACATTTTCTAGTTACCCAAGTAATGAAACAAGTTATCAATGACAATCAGATGGCAATGTACAAGTGACCTGGTATAGAATTAAATAAAAGTAATTTTTTTTTTTCAAATCACCTTCAAAAGCAGGGATTGTTCATACCTGAACAACTTTTTGGGACTGCACATCAACGATAAGGACTCTGTCCAGAGTTGGCTGTGCAACATAAATGAACTTGTCTTTGACGTTAACAGCTGAGGCCCACACACACCTCTGAACTTCATCTCCTTCAGCTTTGGGACAGACTTCATCCTATAATTTAGAAAACAGGGGGAAAAGTGAATATCTTAAATTATAATATGGGTATGGCATATTAGGAGCAAAATTAACGTTTGATGCTTAACTACTTTCAGCATCAAATGTTAAATATATACATACACAGAGAGATAGTGTGTGCCCTAAATCAAATAAAACAATACATATTGCATATTTAAGCTCATTAAATGTACATACAAATCAATGTAAATAACTCTTTGATACTAATTTCAGCAAGCTCTTAATTACTTACTTCTAATAGGATATAGCCTGTCATATGTTACTACCTGTTCATAGCTCAGTAACTTCAGAAATAGATAATAAATACAATGTTTTCTCTCATATCCTCCAATCTTAAGCTTCTTTACCAGACATTAAGTGTCACACTAAAGTATATTTAGAGTTTATCACGTCAGTGGCTGCCCCCAAGGCATGTCCTTCATCTTTTCAAAAGCTGCTGGATAAATCCACTGGAAATGATTGAAAGTTTTCTAATTTGTGGAGAATCAGAAGCTTAGAAAAATTATAAAACAGTAGCCATTCAGAATGCTTATTTTATTTTTCAGTTTGGTATCAAGGTGAAATTTTACAAACTCTTTTAATCTGCCCAAGCAGATTATTATTCTTCTCCTTCACCCTCAACTGTTTTCTGGTTGAATATTATATAGTTTGTGCTAGATGGCCATAAATGAGGCAAAAAAAAATATATATATATACCTACTATTTCCTCCTTTCCTGAATTTTGTCAATAAATGAAGGTTGAAGGGATATATAGGCCCTTGTGATCCATGCTGGTAGACACATCACAAATGGAATAAACGTGATTTAGTTCATTATTTTTGTTGCAGGCATTTTTTTTATTCACTGACCTTTTTGTTTTGTAACTTTCTCAAGTTACTTATAGTTAGGAAAACACTAAGAAGAGAGATTTGTTGAGCTGTACATAAAATATGCGTGTAGTGATTCTAGCATTTCATTTGTTTTATTATTTAGGTATGATCACTGATTACTGATATCTAATTTATTGATTTGTGTACTCCAGTTAGTAACTCTTAAATTAGAATACTCTCCTTCTCTAATTCAATTAGCAATAATCGCGCCTCGGATAAACCTCATTGGCTACGATACTGCCACTGCGCAAAGCTCTCCTTCTCTAATTCAAATAAAAACATTTTTTTAGCAGACACTCCACTCACCATTTGTATTTAATAATCATGAAACACAATTAACAAGGTTTTCATAATCAACTCCACTAAGCATTTCTTTTAAAGATAAGATTGACAGCAAATAAACCACATTTGACATATAGTAATTAAAATGGATATACCACAGTAACGCCTTTTGAGGGAGCACAAACATAGTAGGTGGTTTTTCTGTTTGCATAAAATTTAGAAAATAATGTAAAAACCAGAGCACTTTGGAAGCTCAGGGTGTGGTCGGTCTGCTGTTTTTGTTCTCCAAGTTTCAGATCTGATTCAGGGACAACCTGGAGTATCCACTGATTTTTAAGATTCAGTCCAGAAGTTGCCAGGTAGTCAAAACACCAGGAACATAAAATGAGAGCGTTTTCCTTTAAACAGTACAGGTGGCTCCCAGGCTTGCAGAACATAACCGAACAAATTGAAAACTAAACATTCAATGTATGGTTCTGGGAGTTCTGGAGGCATGAAATTAACTGTTACATAGAATGTACCATAATCATTCTAAAATGATTCCCAGTGGCGTCATCCTGAGTCATGTCCACCGCACCCTCAAGCGGGCAGCACAAACCCGAACTCTGTCCTCAGCACATGTGCACAACCGTTTCACTCATCGATTCACTGGAACATTATTTTCTATGCCAAACATATTTCTTCAGAAGCATATTAAATATCTTTGACAAGAACCTATTTTGTGAGAATCCAGCACTATATAAAATATGTACTTGAGAGGCATGAAGATGTGGGGGGAAAAAAGCAGCATCTAAGGTTGATGAAAGGCTCTGAACACAGGGAAATTGTTTATAAATTCTTTGCTGTTGTGTAAAAGCTACCAACAAAATCTGCCAAAATAATAGGAAGTGTGAGTGACCTGTCAGCGAACCAGGAGCAATTTCCACCCCTTTGTTTGCTACAAAACTATTCAACAGTAAAATAAACTGCTCTGCTGGGAATTATTTCCTATTTGTATGCTGTCTCTATAAGATGTCCCTGACCAGCCTCACAATCATTTTTACAAAGCCATTAAAAGTTTCCTGACAGCCATCCTGAGTTTTCTTTGCTTCACTTTATGCCATTATTTCTGATTATAGCCTATTAGGTCCCATTTTACAATGGCACTCTTATTTTTTCAGATCACATAGATTAATATTTATTTCTGTGGATGGGAATTTTAGAGGAATGTTTTTCACATGCATTAGGCATTTAATGAGATAAAAGAAGAGCTCAAAAAAACCAAAGATGCAAAATAAAATTAATACATACTGATGAGGAAAATGGCCAGGAATTATATCAAGAAGTTTAATTAAATCACTTTTTATAGAAATGTATACCACCATTTAGAGTAAAAGGAATTAATAAGATATTAGAACAAATAAGGGTGGGAGTCAATAAGAAAAAGGCAATTCTAGTTCGTAGTTATAAATTGTCTATTTCCCCTTAGGTAATTTCCATATTTAATTACATATATCCTGTATATGCATTATCCCCTTCCAAAATTTTAAAGGCAAACAAGATCTGTTTTTAGTGATGATAGAAGTTTGGATTTAACAATTAAAATAATGTTGATGATACCTGATTGCTGAAAATAAGTAGGCCAAATAGATGGATATACGCATTCATCTTCTACAGGACTTTGCCATTTTTACTTATTGTATTGACTGTCTATTAAAAACACATTTCCCAGGGCGCCTGGGTGGCTCAGTCGGTTGAGCCTCCAACCCTTGGTTTCAACTCAGGTCATGATCTCCGGGTCGTGGGACTGAGCTCCAAGTCGGGTTTGAGCTTAGTGCGAAGTCTCCTTGAGAAGATTCTCTCCCTCTGCCCTTCCCCCCAACTCGATCTCTCTCTCTCTCTCAAATAAAGAAATAAATGAAATCTTAAAAAAAAAAAAAAAAAAAAAAAGCTTTTCCCTCAAATCTCCAAATTTCCATCTCTCTTTCCTCTTCTTCCTCATAGTACCCCTTTGAGCACATCTTCCATCATTCATGGCAAGGACAAATGTTATTTGTCACAAGCACCTCCATGTTCCTTGCATCCAACTTAGTAAGTTTCTGTCATTATCCCCTCCTCTCAACCTTCTCTCTAATCATAGATTTGTCCACTGTCCTGTGCCTTCAGAAAGATATGTCCTATATTTAATTTGTCATTGTAGTTATGTATCCAGGTATTCAAACGCAAACTCTCCCTTATAATTTCAGAAGTAAAGAATAAGAAAACATTACTTGGATTTTATCTTCTTTCCCTTCCAATAATCCATCTAATTCTCTTCAGACACTAAACAAGCTGTCTAGAAAGTTATTTCCATTTTCTGACCTTTCAGTGTAAATTGTTCATAATTCAAACTGGCTTTCATCATCCTCTCTCTTTCGATAGAGGAAAGATCACCAGTGGCCTTGACATTTCCAATCATTTGTCTTTATTTCTTGTTGGGAAGCACTTATTAAGTACTTACTATGTAAAAGTATGCAAAACTATATTTGGAAATAAAACCATGAATACACGAGAATGCCTGCTCTCAAGTTGCTTATAATTTCTGATGCATTTGTCAATTCAGACATTGATTCTTCCTAAAATAGTCTTTCATTCTTGTAAGGCAAGGATCAGCAAACAATGGCCCCAGGCCAAATTCATAGCATTTCCTATTCTGGTATGTGGCCCAACAACTGACAATGTTTTTTTTCATTTTTTAATGGTTGAAAAAAAAACAAAAAACAAAAAAAAACTACTACTTTGTGACATGTAAACATTATATGGGATTCAAAATTACATAAAAGTTTATTGGAACAAAGCCAAATCCATTCATTTAAATATTGTCTACAACTGTTTTCATGCTATAATGGTAGACAAAGATCGTGTGGACTGCAAAGCCTAAGATATTTACTATCTGAACCTTTGCAGGATAAAATGTTGTTGATCCCATTCTTAGATATATCCCTATCATTTAAATCCTATTAGTGAAATTCTGTCATAGTGGCTTCATTATATTATGTTCCTTAATTATGATTCAGGAAACGTAAACCTCACACTTTGGTTTTCTACTCCATTTCTTTTACATTAAATTCCTCTGAGAGTGCATTCATTTTTATTTATTGATTTATTTTAGAGAGGGACAGAGGAGGGGAAGAGGGAGAGAGAATCTTAAGCAGGCCCCATGCCCAGCACAGAGCCTGAAGCAGGGCTCGAGCTCACGACCCGGAGATCATGACCTGAGCGGAAATCAAGTATCAGATGCTTAACTAACTGAGTCACCCAGACAAGCCAAGGGTGCATTCATTCTTATTGCCTTATTGTAATCATGGTCAGATGATACAAAGATATTAATCTGTGGCCTTGTCAATCACCAGGCCTTCCTTCCTCTATCAATCACTTTACAGAAAAAAATCTGTTACATGAACAATTTGAAATAGACATAATAGTAAAAAAAAAGTATACTCTATTAAAGGTGATTCAAAACTAAATAGAAAATAAAAAAAGGTGAAATACACACACACATACATGAACACACATAAATAAATTATAGATAGATGATAGGTAGATATATGATAGAGAGGGAAAGATATACAATGATATAGACAGACATTATCTATCTAGAGATAGATAAGGTTTGGTTTATATTAGGAAACTTTAAAAATCTAGGAGTTCTATACAATAAAAGAAAGACTATTGAGAAATAAAATAACAGAGTAAAATTAACATTATAATTATGTATAAGCCTATATATAGAACGTAAGTATAGTTGATATATAAAATATCTTGTTTAGAAGTAGACAATAATCTAAGGAATGCCAGGCCTAGGAGTATAGGAAACAAAAGCACTGAAAAGGCAAGCTAATTAAATACAAATAGGTTAGAGGTCTCTAAGATATATAAAAAAGTAAATATCTGATCTTTTGCATAATTTAGATTACTAAATGCATTAAGTAGTACACAGAGCTGTGAATAAAAATAAACTGGTATTAGTATTATAAAAAAAAGCATAAATAAGTATGTAATATATAAAGTGATCTAACATGTATACAGCCAATTTGGGCATTGATTTTGGCAGCATTATGGATTCATCCAAGGGTGGTATATAGACACTCCTAGGTAGGTACTGAATTACTGGAAATGTATATTGAGTCAAAGACTGAGATAAAAGACAGTTTGATGTTTTGATCAGAATGTAGCATTTAAGTTTAAAAATTCGTAGATATATTGTAGATATAGTTCCCTTACTGATCTGGTCACTAGTGATTGAAAATAAATTGATTTTAGTAGTTCTGCATTGTTTAATTTTTCCTGCTTCTCTACCAGTCATGTTCCTAAGACTGGCACGATAGTTCCCTCCTTTGGCAGTAATTGAGAGTTGGTGGGAGAAGAGGGCCTTTGCAAAAAAAAAAAAAAAAAAATTTAAAAAATCTATTCAAAATGTATAATTGCGATCTTCATTGTTCTCCAACAAATAGTCTGTTTTTCTAGCTAGAATATCCTCACCAACATTTCATAAAAATCAATGATTTTCCACAGCTACTAAAGAGCACACCACACATTTTATTAATCAAATTCTTTTCAATCTCCACTTGGCCATCATATTTCCAATACCTATGTGAATCATCCCTAACTACTATGGGTCTTGGTGATTTTCTTCTTGTCTGAACTTCCATAGCACTTATATTTTGTGCCACATAACTTGGCATATAACCCTGTACTATCATTCTCAGTTAAAATGTTAGCCTTTGCTCTTCCCATATTTTTACATTTTCTAAACACAATAGTGAAGGTACAATATTTCCTCAGTAAATACTTGTTTAAATGTCACTTATAGCAAAAAAAAAAAAAAAAAAGTCAAAAGTGTCTATTTCTCAGTCAAGCCATGTCATCCAGAATGATTGAGAAACTGAATTTTCAAAAATGTTGTATGTGAACAACTGCCACTTGGCATATCATTTGTTACCAAGCTGAGAATAGTATAGAAGTTGAAAATAAACATTTAGAACCTTATGTAGCAATTTGACGTTGCCATAATAGCTATGTGCTCCTATGATCAGTAGACTTATCTCTGTGAACAGGATTTAGACCAGTTTGGGTGATGTCAAACTTGCCTGGAAGGTTTCTTGGGAGAAAAATACTTACTGGGTAAAAAAAAAAAAAAAAAAAAAAAAGGATTGAGCAAAAACCAAAGTGATTCATCCTCCCCACCAAATAGTTTAAGAAGCACTGATTTTGAGCTTTTTTTTCTGTCCCTCTGTCTCTCTTTTTAAAATCCAAACTGTCATAATCTGAGTCTACTGAGATATATAGAAAAGTAAATAATGGAATACTTTAAAAAGTAGTGTTCACTTTATCAGTAGAATGCAAATAATTATTCTCAATGAGGTTTTGTTCGTTTTATCATGAATCAAGACAAACGAAACAAAGGTTCTTTTGTACTGGATTGGAATGTCTAGGTTGGGATTCCTAGGATATTTTTCATAGCCATGTGGAAATATAAGTAATCAAGGTTAAGCTTTTTGAATACACCAAATACAGTGTACTCTGCTGATCCTGCTTTGCAGTATTAAAAAAAAAATGAGATTTTACAATTATGTACAATTAATTTACTATCAGTGGTTATCTCCCTGTTGAACCATTTTTTTTGAAAAAGAAAGACTATGAATTTGAAATACTTTCATCAATTTTAATTGAGATTACTGCTTATAACCTGAGCAATACAACTGATTTTTTCTACAATTACATATATTCAATTTATCTAATTCTATTTGCCATTTCATTTATTAAAGTGTATAAACAGTCTAGCTCATATTAGTCAAAACATAGGTAGTCATGGAAATGCAGGAGGTGATTTGCCTTAATTTGGCCTATCTTAGAAAACCATCATACAGCATGATTCTGATTCTAGGATATCAAAAGTACAAAGACCACATTACAGAAATTTTCATCCTTTCTTTTAACATTAGAAGAATGTTTTTATGTATTTTAGTGTTACAATAAAAATGGAGCTGATAACATTATACTGTCATAAATTGAGAACCAGTTTCTTTAGAGACAGAGTATTAAAGACATTATGAAAACAGGCCTTGAGATCAACCAGACCTAGAGGTCATGTCCAGCTTTACACTCATATTAGCTGTGTAAATACTCCTTTTGACCCTCATTTACCTCGTGGCATAACAATATTACCTATCACATAGGATTATTATGCACATTAAATAAAATCATGTTTGAAAAGGTCAAGGGATCAATAATGTTACTTGTTATTTCCTTTTTTTTAAAGATTTTATGTATTTATTTATTTGAGAGAGACAGAGCATGAGCAGGGCAGAGGGGCAGAGGGAGAGGGAGAAACAGACTCCCCACTGAGCAGGGAGCCCAATGCAGGGCTCAATCCCCGGACCCTGAGACCATGACCTGAGCTGAAGGCAGACACTTAACCGATTGAGCCACCCAGGTGCTCCATACCTGTTATTTTCATATAGAAAATTTTCTAGGGGCTATATTTCATGAAACTATAATAGTCTACATATTTTTACTACTTTTTTCAAATTTCCATAATGTTTTAGAGAGAAGTTCACTCTGAATATTTAAGAGTTTCAGAGAGTTACTTTAAGTATGGAATGATTGTTGTGAGAGAATTATTCAAGAGAATTTTTTTACCCCCTCTATCATTTGGTAGTTCTGTGACATTGAGCAAATCACTTGACCTCTCTCATTTCAACTGGAAGTTGAGGGGACTGAATTAGGATTTCGTCAATTGTTTTCAAAAGAGAAAAAAAAAAATCCAAAGCTCTCTGAATTACTTCTACTTTGCTTAAATGGAAAATGTTTTACCCAATTTATCAAAATATTATGTTAGATAAGAATAGCAATTAAAAAAATAAATTTTTAGAGGGTTAAGTTTCAAATGTCTACAGAATATAAGAGAAGAAAACTGTAGACCTTTTGTAAACATAGGACTAGATGGTTTGTGTCTTGGTTCTCTTGATTCTTGTAAAGGAGCTGAAATCCTGTCTCAGGCTTGGTCCAAGAACCAGTAGGCACTGAGAATCCCTGGGGCAGGAACTTAATGTCTGTTGGGAAAGGCATAAATTTGAATAATGGGGAAACCAAATTAAATATCAAAACCAAACGTGTCAAGTTAGGTTGAAAAACCAGTAGAGTTTGGCAAAAAGGTGTTGGTATTAAAAGTTAATATCAGGCACTAAAAAAATTAGACAACTATGGTGGATATCAGATAGTGTAAATTATATGGACCCATTTGGTTCATGGTAGATAACTTAATTAAATAGTAATGGGGATAGTTGAAACTACAGAATTTGTTGTGTTTAATTTTGTTCCATAACATAATGAAGACCTGATTTGTATAGAAGCAATAATGGTCTTTCCTGACTTTGTTTTACAAAGCACAATTAGTAAGTTGGTTAGCTAGAGGGAAAAAAATAAGATTAACAAATTTTTTCATTATCAGATAACACATGAAGTTAATTGAGCAGAAAGAAAAGAAAAGAAAAAAAAAGAAAAGACAGAAAAAATGAATTGGAGCAACCAAACTGAGCTATAGTATGTAAACTTTTCTTTAAAATAATGGAAAACTCATTATAATCATGACATCATTATGAATGCTAATGAATATCATGGGAGACGGGGCTTACTTCTTTCAAATATGTTCTATACTCTAGTTTCTTTAAGTAGCAGCAGAAAATACTTATTCAAATGGTCCCTTCCAACTATTGATTAGTAGACTCATCAATAAAAAGATCAATAAAACATTTGTTTAAATGCCAAATGTACACATTCCCCTGTACAATTTTTCTGACAGCTGGATACCTAGTCTTATTTTTTTTTTTTAACTTCAAGAAGAGGGAGACTTCTTTGTAAGGTAGACTTCTGAATTTTGACTAAAGAGCATAAATCTCTCCTTCATAGTTTTCCATCATTCGATTTGGTTCTTCTGTTTGAAGCAATACATCCTATCCTAAATTTTACATAAAAGTCCTTCAAATGTTAAAGATAGTTTGTTAATGTGGCTTTAAATCATGGCTTCCAAAACTGAACTTAAGTTTTTTACCTTCAGTCCAATTTCAGAAATTCATTTTCTTTGCCTTCCTGATTATCCACTTCATAGATATTATTTATTTCAAAATCTATAATTGCTTTAAGTAATATGATCTGAGCACAGACAAATGAGATCTGTCAAAATACAATTGCTTGCTTTTAGAAGACATTGTAAATGATTCTCTTTGGATTAATTTACCTTGATGCTTTGAAATTCTTATGTTAAAATGGTGTAAATTAAATCATTTCTTATCATTACAAGTCCCTAGGATAAAGAGGGAACAAAGTTAAACTTTTAAGGAAAAGGATTGAACAGTTGTAATGAGATGGAATATCAAAAACAATATAATGCCTCTTTCCTTCTTAAAATGATCATCTGTCTCTTTTTTTAGTAGTGATACATGAGATTTGATAATGTGCATTTTACTAATATTTCTTTTTGGAGACATTAGTTGAAGAGCGACACAGGTTTTATTGATTACCTTTTCAGGTATGCATATGTAATCTCTTCCTGTGAATAGCTTACTTTGTCTTGTAACTATTTAAAAAATGTTGACAAAGCATAAATTGAGTTAATTTTACAGTTGTTGGAGTATCTACATTTGGTTAAATACTGTGTAATATTTAGGAATTTAATTTTTTTCTGTGGCACATAATCTCACAATGCAGATGGTGACATGTCATTTTGATCGAGTTCTTCCATCTTCCCATATTGTCCAGCACAGAAGTGCCTTATGTGGAAGACAGGCTTAATAGTTTTTTCAAGACTACTATTTACTGAAACAAATTATTCTGAAGGGTGATAGATTTATCTTTAAAAATTATAAAGCTGTTTATAGGATAACTACATGCACTTCTATTTTTAAACCTTATTGTAACACACACATAAATTTGTTCCACATCAGAATGTCTTCACTGAATAACATTACACTTTACCTTTTAGGTCAATATACTTTTTTTTTTTTAATGTTATGTTGATCACCATACATTACATCATTAGTTTTTGATATAGTGTTCCATGATTCATTGTTTGTGCATAACACCCAGTGCTCCATGCAGTACTTGCCCTCTTTAATACCCATCACCAGGCTAACCCATCCACCCACCCCCCTCCCCTCTAGAACCCTCAGTTTGTTTCTCAATGTCCATAGTCTCTCATGGTTCGTCTCCCCCTCCGATTTCCCCCCCTTCAGTTTTCCCTTCCTGCTATCAATACACTTTTAAAAATTATTTTAACATGATTTATATCATTTACTGTTTAATTATTATTGCAAATGACCTTACAGTCTATTTCTTACAAGTATGTAGTGAAAAGATACTGACCAAATAATTTATACACCTATGTGTTTTGTTATGTTTGTAGCAGTTAAATAAAAATCATGAAAACAGGCCCATTTTTAAAGCATATTTTGCAAATGTTAGAAATAAATTTTATATTAAAAAATAACAATTTAGTTCTGTACCTACCTTCTTTATCGTAGGAAGATACAAACCAAAGGTACATTTTCTTCGTTTTTTCTCTTTAAAACTAAAACTTTACTTATTATATTGCCCACAGAATTGTATTTTGTGTTGTCTCTTTCTTACTGATGAATTAGATAGGAATTCTGCCACACTATCCGGTTCGATAAATTCTTGAATAATTAAACATGAAAACCATATTGAAAATTCACCAAAACTGCCTCTGCAATTTAGTTCAGTGCAAATCCCTTAAAATGTAGTAGACAGATTATCTAATCAGATCTGCTATTATTTTATTCCACCTTTAAGTTTTCCAAATAATTTCCAAAGTGAGCTATCAGTAAGTAAAATAAATTTTTAGGAAACTCTATTAGTAGATAACTGTATGCTGAACATTACACATTAAAGAGTAACTTCTTTTTAATTGAAGTCCAGTTGATACACAGTGTTACACTAGCATCAGGTGTACAATGCGGTGACTTGAAATGTCCCTACATTATGCTGTGCTCACCACAGGCGTAGCTCCCATCTATCACCTACAACACTCTTCCAATACCATTGACTGTATCCCCTCTGCTGCACCTTTTATCCCTGTGACCTTCTCATTAAAAGTTACTATTTTTCAACAAAAATGATGCTAGTGTATAGATTTTTAAATTCGCTAAGCTCATTTTCTTCTGCCCTTATCATAGGGAGGACACTCTTCATCTAAAAATCGAGGTGAGGTAGGAGTGACTCTTGTGGTGTTTTGGGGGATGGAAGAAAGAACACTGAAGATGGAGTCAGTAAAAGGATCCAGTTCCTGAAACAAGAAACACTTTGGTGGTGATTTCGGGCAATTTAGACTGCTAGTAGTTGTGCCACTAGATTGTGGCTCGTGTTCCATTTTCTTTAGCACGGCACAGGTGAGATTTCAAAAGAGAATGGAATGATTGCCGTGTTGTTTGGCAAGTCCTAGATGAACGTTAGGTTTTGCCTTTAATTTACTGAACAATCCATAATGTGTCCTCTAAAAATGCTTAAATAAAATTTTGAATACAAATTACCAAAATACAAAAAAAAGGAGTTTTAATGGGTAATAAATTAGTAGCTTACATAGTTAAGAGATAAACAATAATTTTGAAGTTTAAGTTTTGTTTTCTTTTTAATTCTTATTACATAGTTGTATCTCCAGTTTTCACCTGAGAAACATATAAAATCATTATATAAGAAGTATATGGACAAATGCAAAGTTGTCATTTTAAATGCTTTCAGCAATATTTTTTTAATTTTTAGCAATTCAAACATTTAGTAAAGTAAAATTGAGGGCATTAATTTGCTGTGTTGTTTTTCTTTCTACACCACCTCTTAAGTTGTTCAAAACTGAGATTTATGACCTATCTGAAATATGAAAATGATATTAAAGAAATGACTAGACTTTGGTGTTAAATTATAATTTTGACCACTATGTTTGAGATATAAAATATAAACAATAAGAAATCAAGGAATACCTTGGAAAATTAAAGTTACATAGAAATTTTAGGAAATTTCCAGAAAAATAAGGACCAAGATTTAAATAAATCATTAAAATTATAAATCTAATCCCCAAAAGCATTAAAATAATTACATAATTGTCAACATATTTAGAAAGAGGAAAAGTTAGGAACTGTGTAAACAAAATTATTATCGTCCATAAAGAAACACCAATAGAAAATATTTAATTGATAATTCAAGAGCTATCGCTACTGGGCATTCTCTTTAAAGTGAGTAAATGTAATTGATTGCATACAGTGGGACTGGGAATAAGGAGATATGAAGAAAGAAACCAGTACTTTTTTGCATTATTTTTTTTATCATGCAAATTACTTTGAAAAAAGGAATAGGTACTTTTGTTGTGAATAAAACTAAATCTTAGACCAGAACTGTAGTTTAAGAGCTATACAAGATAGATTTATGTGATTTTATAAATCTCGAGTAAAAATTTTCATGTGTAAAGACATTTGTATGAATAATTTTTATGTTAAACTCTTCAATTTTATATCCTTAAGAAATTTCCACTGAAAAATCTAAATTACTATAAACACATTTCTTTCTGAAGTGTATAGAATGTACTTGTATGTGTATAGTGAGTCCTTATTTCTCATGTAAAAAACTGTTTCAAAATGACAGCAAAAGGTTGCCTAAAACACATACATCATTCTGGTCATAATTATCTAAATAACTTGGCTGGTTCTCATTAATAATTCTTGAGGAAGACTTAATCTGCTTTCTTAGATAAAATCACCTGCTATTCAAATCCACTAACACGCTGTTTTACGTGTTTCCCACTGTTGTTTTCCCAACGTTAGGCTTATATACTAATAGAAGCACAATGTGAGAATTTTAAAACAGTGTGATTTTTAATCAACAATTAGAAGAGCTCTTTAAGTCTAGGACTTCAAAGACCAATTTCATAAATTTATTTCTCTTGACACCTACAGACTAATCTACTAACAGATGTAGTTTACATTACTTTCTTCAGGAAGCTTTTTGCAGGACATCACTGCAACTCAAAGGGACAAAAGCTTAAATCTTTATCATTCATAGAGGCCCATTGAGAAAAGAGTAAGTGGGGAAACATTCCTCTCTGAAATATAACATGGCATTGAATTCAAAAGCTTGCTCAATGGCTTCATGGGGAAATGAATGGTCTGTGCCATATAAAGGGGCTGGGGTTTTAACCAATATTTTTGTGGACAGAGTTTCGAGAAGTAGTAATTGGATTAGAAACAGAATGAAATGCTGAAAAGGGAAATGTGGAGGGATAAGTAAGGGAACGGATAAATGCCCAGAAAGCTGCAGTGCTTAAGGTAAGGGAGACCACCAAAAGAGAAAGAAATGTGCACTATTGTCTTTTCCTATTTCTAATTTCAGCTTCACCTGTTTTGTCATCTTTAGCTACCATTCTTCTAATTTTTAATACTTTTTAATTCCATTCCTTCTGTTTAACACCAAAGTCTAATTTCTTGATATCTAAGTATTCAGAGCACTGTACACAATCTGTTCCTAAGGACCAATTCCACTCTACTAGAGTACTAGCAGTATTTATTTATAAAAGTAAAGTAATTTTCATATGTGGGAATTCCAAGCCTAGAAAACAGACATTTTAGAGGCGATTCACATCAGACTTCCACTAGAAAGTATGTTCCCCTGCAGTTCAGCACCATTTAAATTACCATTAAAACCAGTAATAAAACTTTCATGGCTCCAAATATAAGACCCATGCATGATAAGATACGTGTGATTTTCATTTAAGCTCTTCTAGTACCCATGAAAGAATAAATAGCACCACGGTGTGTGTGAAGAACAGCAGCTAAAGCTCTAATAAGCAAACACAGAAGGAATGGAATTAAAAAGTATTAAAAATTAGAAGAATGGTAGCTAAAGATGACAAAACAGGTGAAAACCAGAGGAGTGGAAAAGTTAGCCATCTTGAAAAAGCCCATCATCCTTGAGCCTGCAATTTAAACATTTTTTTGTCAACCCATTTCAGTTTGCATTCTGAATTCATAAGTCTGGGAGAGAATTCTATTTCTTGAAGCTCACACCGTAGGGGGCAAGATGAAATTGTGAGTACAACTAGGATAAATAAAGCAAGAGTGTTATCTACTATATACCAAAAAATAAAAGAAAAAGAAGATGAAAGTATAACTAAACCATGTTGCATGAATCCTCACCAACGTACTATCAAAAGCTGAAACCTGATGTAATCTGACATTGCACCAAAATTGAATTTTTATTTAAAGCAAGCAAATAGCATCTTCCAAGAGGTTTGATGTAAAATTCTATATCTAAGTATTTCAGTTTTTATCTAAATGTTACTAACTAATGAGTTATACTGGAAAATTGTATTGCCATTCTCTTAATACCAGCAATGACTTTGAAAAATATTATATTTATGTTTAATCTTTTCATGGGAAAAAATAATTCCAAAAGACTCACTTCTACTCTCACTCGAGATTTATCTTCTAAAATCCCAAGGACGTAGCTTTTCTTTTTCTGTTATAGAACTCCAAACTATCTTATACAGCATATTTGCACAGTACTTTTTGACTATGTGATCCTGAATTAATAGACCCATGAGGTTATATTTACCCTTAAAAAGTTCATTGATAAATTATTCTATGAAACATTTTTCACAAGCATATTAGAAGAGCACTGTTTTGTGGGAATTGTAAAGTAAAGAACAATATTAAGGTGAGGAAGAAATTAGATATATACATGTTTAAACTTCAAGAATGCATAAAAGAATGAATAGCCCAAGGCTCTTAGCAATGGAGTTTTCATTAAATTCATTTAACAAATGTTGTTTGACTATCTGCCAAGTGTAAGGCACTGTACTCAACATGTCGGGAATACAAACATGAATTAAATAGGCCCTTGACTAAAAGAGATAGTAAGATGTGATGGTTAATTTTATGTTAACTGGGCTATGACTAGGCTATGGTGCCCAGTTGTTTAGGCGAGCACCAATCTAGATGTTGCGGTAAAGTTGTTTAGAGGTGATTAACACACTTGTTCTTTAAGCAAAACAGATCACCTTCCCTAATGTGAGTGGGTCTCATCCAATCGACTGAAGGCCTTAAGATAAGAGAGTTTTCCCAAAGAAGAAGGAATTCTTCCTCAAGAGTTCCACACAGAAATCTGCTTGAGTTTCCAGTCTGCCTACAGATTGCTGACTCAAGGCTTCAATATCAGCTTGCGTCTGAGTTTCCAGTCTACTGGCCTCATCTCTGGATTTCAGACTCCAGACTACAACAACCACTCTTACATGAATTTCCTGCTGGCTGTCCTGCCCTAGGGGTTTCGAACTTGTCCCCCCACCCACCATCACCTGAGACAATTTCTTGAAATAAAAAGATAGAGATAGAGACAGAGACAGAGATAGATGGAGATGGGGATAAAGATAGTGATAGAGTCAGAGCTAGAGAGATATAGATACAGATATTAATTCTATTGGTTCTGTTTCTCTGGAGAAAAGTTTTCTCTTTACATAATACTCAACAATTTCCTCAGGACATTATTTTATAATTAGAAATGTAAATCTAGAAATGTAACACCAGATAGCTTACACACTCTGAAATTGGCATCTTGTGTTTAAACAGAAAACAAAATAGCTTCACATAAGAAATAATTATTTAGGAATACAAAATAACAGAGCAATATGAAATAAAAGTTTATTTGCTGTATTCATATATATTTCATTTCTATTTCTTTATTTCATATATATGGACTATGTTAATTACATAGGAAATATGCCTTTCTTTTTTTGTATTCATTGAATGTCTTTATATTCTGCATTTAACAGTTATAAGCAGGACATAGTTTTAGCTAAGTCACAATTTTCAATATTATTCCCAATGCTTTAAAAAATATATTGGTCAGCTGAAATGTATTTGTGCTTTAATTTCAACATCCAAAGCAAAATAAAGGCCATAAGTTTAAAAAAACATACATTTGGGGCACCCAGGGGGCTCAGTCAGTTAAGCAGCCCACTCTTGATTTTGGCTCAGGTCATGATTTCAGGGTGGTGAGATCCAGCCCTGTGTCAGGCTCTGCACTCAGTGGGGAGTGTGGTTGAAGATTCTCTCCCTCTCCATCTGACCCTCCCACCATTCATACTCTCTCACTCTCTAAAATAAATAAATAAATCTTTAAAAAAAATAAAAATAAAAAGTAAAAAAACACATTGATAGTTGCTCTCAAAAGTACAAATCTGACATTTCTTACTCTTTTTGCTTACTCTTCCATTAAAGTATTAAATTTTTTGTAAATTTTTGTTTTATATAATAAGGAAAGCTAACTTATCCTTATATTTTCTTTCATTTTACATTATGAATTCTTAGCATAAACTCATATATAGGATGAATATAAGATTTTTATAGGCTGTGATTTGGAAAATCTGATGCAATAAATTAGTTCTTCATAACTATCCTTGCTTTGACACTCACTGTTGATGTATGCTTGCTGATAAGCATTCTCAGGTTGAAGGAAATGAGTGAAGGCTGTCCTCATGGGGTTTGGTTTTCACCTCTTTAATTTCTAATTTTTATAGAAAATTATATATAATATATATACATATGTATGTAATTTCTCACTATATATAGCCAGATATATAGAGAGAGATAGACATACATAATCCTATGTAGTTTCAATTTTAGTTGTTTTAGGAGAAGTCTATGTATTCAAAAGCTTTAAAGAGAGAGAAATTCAGGTAAGTAAACTCACATCCCTATTGTCCAGACATGTCACAAAAGTGTCACATCAAGTTTTTGCTTGCTTTTTCAGCTTTAGATTCTATATAGTTAAATTAACTCATCTGAAGCCATCAAGACATGTTCTGAAAAAGCACATTCTTTAAGATTTGCATTGAACCAAATTGCATTAAACCATTAACCGGTACTCTGGAATAGCCCACTTGTAATGTAGGAAGAAAATTCTTTGTCTTTACATTTGCAAATCAAATTCATGAGGTGACAGTTTTGTGATGAAAAGTATGGATTCCACTAGATTATCTTATTAGTGTTAGTAACCGAAGTTTCAAATTCTGTGATATAACCAATACATCTGTGTCAGCTACAAAACTGCTGGTCCTGTAGGACTCAGATATATACTCTCTACAAAATTATTTTGCTTTGATTTAAATCATTTTGATGCTACATTTCCTATATCTGTGTGTTAACCCAGATTTTTCATCCATAATGTTTTTATAAAAATATGAATGTGGTATAAAATTGCATGATTTGTTTTATCACAAGCAAATATTTATATTTTCATATATGCATTTATTTACACACTCATATGTACCTTATTCAAAATGGTCTTAGCTATATGATTATAAAACAAAACAAAATAGTATATGCAATTTAAAATGTTGTCTTACTTGTTAAACTATAGCTTAGCAAAGATGATAATAATTCCATTTAGCAATTTAACTTATAACTGAAATATTTTTTTTTTTAAAGATTTTATTTATTTATTTGACAGAGAGATAGAGAGAGAGCACAAGTAGGCAGAGAGGCAGGCAGAGGGAGAGGGAGAAGCAGACTCTCCACTGAGCAGGGAGCCCGATGTGGGGCTCGATCCCAGGACTCTGGGATCATGACCTGAGCCAAAGGCAGCCGCTTAACCGACTGAGCCACCCAGGTGCCCCATAACTGAAATATTTTTAAATTAAAAATGGTTTCATTTGTTTTATTTTATTTTATTTTAAAGATTTATTTATTTTTTTTGAGAGAGAGAACGTGATTGTGTGCACGTGCACACCAGTGTTGGGAGGGGCAGAGGGTGAGAACCTTCAAGCAGACTTCGTGCTAAGCATGGAGCCCAACAAGGGGCTCCATCTCACGACCCATGAGATCATGACCTGACCAGAAAACAAGAGTTGGATGCTTAACTGACTGAGCCACCCAGGCACCCTAAAATGGTTTCATTTCTTTTAAACAATCATAGACATATTGAGTTAAATTATTTCCTTTATTTAAAGTAAGAGGTCTTTTCCTATAAAATATCTGGAAGGAAGCTGGACTATCTTATCTCACCCATATATTTTTTTTTCTTATTATTTTAGGGCATAGCTTTAAAGTGTAAATTGTTGTCTCCATATATCAATATATGACAACAACACTGGCTAGGCTGAAAATAAGAATTCAAAGTAAAAAATCTAAACAATGACATTAAATATTTATTTTGCTCACATCTCATGGCCATGCCAACCTTAAAAATGAAACACTAAAAACAGTGAGTGTCAAAGCAAGGATAGTTATGAAGAACTAATTTACTGCATCAGATTTTCCAAATCACAGCCTATGGAAATCTTATATTCATCCTATATATGAGTTTATGCTAAGAATGCATAATGCAAAATGAAAGAAAATATAAGGATAAGTTAGCTTTCCTTATTATATAGAACAAAAATTTACAAAAAATTTAATACTCTAATGGAAGAGTAAGCAAAAAGAGTAAGAAATGTCAGATTTGTACTTTTGAGAGCAACTATCAATGTGTTTTTTACTTTTTATTTTTATTTTTACTTTATATATCCAGAGAGGTTCCATGATGAGGTCTACCAATATCTTATTTTATTTTGGGTGTTTGGTGCATGTCCAAACTTGTGTGTGAACACATAAATAACATAATTACTTTAATATTACATATTTTGGATGTATATGTGTTTATGTGGAGAGATACATATAGCTATGGCAATATAAAATAATTATAATTTATTATTATCTTATTAAAATATAGCCTCTAATACGTATAATCAATACCCATTTTGTTAGATATTATTTTACTTTCTGAATGCTGTACCAATATTTTACAGAAAAAAAATCTTTCTGGGATGGGCAAGGTGCACATAAATAAAGAATTAATATTTTTCTATATAAATCTAAAGTATTCATTCCATTGAGACCTCATAAAAATGAGATGAAAAATAAAAGAGAATCAATATTTATAAAGCAACTAATAGACCCCAATTTCCCATCAGATTATTTGTATGCTATTTTCTTTCATTTTGTTAAAGTAACCATTGCCTCAGAAAATGTGAGACATTCTAAATTAAGGAGTAAAGTTATTACTCTGTGTTCATTCTATGTATTTCACTTCTATTGCTATTTTAATTAGAACAAGTAATTAGGAATCCACAACATACCATCTTTCCTCCTCACATATTAAACCGGTATAGAATAACAGCCAGTATCACAGTTTTAATATTCTCTTCCCCAAACATCTCATATATGCCTGGATTTCATTGTGCTTCCGAAATATAATTCTACTTAACAAAACTGCAGCATAAAACTGCAAAGGAAGTTTTTAAATACTTACCTGAAATCCGAGGAGCTTTTCACTAGGCTTAATGTGCCTCTGAAATTCGCATTCTATGGGTTGTATCACTTTGATTCCATCTTCATAAAAAACATAGAACATGTTCCCAATTCCCAGACCTTAGGAATAAAAACACATTCAAAATTTCAAAATAAAATTATCAGAAAACTTTACAACCCAAACTCAGTGCTCCTCATAATACCAGCAAGAGATCTATTTGTAAAGTTGTGTAATGTTAATAAAGCAAACCATATGAAGCCTTTACCATACACCAAAGCAACTTTCTGATATTATGCAGACATTCTCCTTTATTCTCCCTACCCTGCAATTCAGTGATTTCTTTAATATAATTCAATAAATGTTTCAGATAAAAAATGAATTTTATAAACTCTTTGATACATAGCTTATATCTGAGACCATCCCACATTTAATTTAGGTGTTGATTACAGAATAAAAATATTTTTGAAGAATTATATTTATTGTATATTTTTATTAGAGTTCCCTAGGGAAAATAGAATTTCATTCTTTGTAGAAATTTAGTTCACATAAAGACTGTTAAAAACAAAAAGACCAAGTCCTCCAGATTTTGGAGAATATATATTTTCCTAAAATACCTTTTGTAAATGTAACCCTCCATAGAGGTCTTAGATTTCAGTTTTATACCAGCAAAGTTTGGGATCTATTTCTATACTTTAAAACTTGCATGAATTTACGGTCTTAGAAAAATCTGAGTGAATGATTTAAATCATACTTTTTAAAAAAATTTTTTTTATTGTTATATTAATCCCCATACATTACAGCATTAGTTTTAGATGTAGTGTTCCATGATTCATTGTTTGTGCATAACACCCAGTGCTCCATGCAGAACGTGCCCTCTTTAATACCCATCACCAGACTAACCCATCCTCCCCCGCTCCCCTCTAGAACCCTCAGTTTGTTTTTTGGAGTCCATCGTCTCTCATGGTTTGTCTACCCCTCCGATTTCCCCCTTCATTCTTCCCCTCCTGCTATCTTCTTCTTTTTTTTTTTCTTAACATATATTGCATTATCTGTTTCATAGGTACAGATCTGAGATTCAACAGTCTTGCACAATTCACAGCGCTTACCAGAGCACATACCCTCCCCAGTGTCTATCACCCAGTCAGCCCATCCCTCCCACCCCACCCCCCACTCCAGCAACCCTTTGTTCACACTACAGATTTGGGTGTATGATATCTCAGAAATTCATCTCACTTTCTTTATCAAGCCACACGTAATGGGCGCAGGACACTACAATCTGACACCTGGAATGCGGTTGGGGTTAACTGATGCCTGCACCTGGGGAGCGTCGGTATATTCCATATATTCCTGTTCTCTTTGTCTCCTCTGCTTCTGCTTTGTTCCAACATGGCCAGACCTAAGCGCATACAGTCCTTTCCTTTTCTGGTCCTCACAGGATCCCTTGCCCAGCTGTACTGGTTTGTACAATGATATTTACTCAATCTAAATATAGCATACACCATTCAATGATAGCATGTGTTCTTTAAAAGATAAGTAATGATATTCAAATCTTGGTAGTTTGAAAAGCCAAACCATTGCCGTTTAAAAGGTTTACATTCTAAAAATATTGATAAAAAGAAAGATTTTATTTAAACACAAAAAATTCCCCAAGCATCATTTTCATTTTGATCTATAATATCTGCAAGGTTTATTAAGTCAAGCCTGAGGACCATGATAAAGGTGTACTGATTCATAAAAATATTCGTTTATTCAACTTAAACCATATTTACTCTTATTAAATATGTTCCTAGTTAATAAAAAATAAGTCTCCAACTTTGTCCATTGAGCCGTATATCCATCTATTCTTATGATTTAGAGGAAAATGTATTCAATCATAATTATGACTTTATTCGTGTTTATACATAGTGGTTATAATTTTCTTTTAGCACATGAAATTATTTCTGTCTAATATGCTTATGCATTTTATGTGACTCCAGATTGTTTTGACACATCTTATTGTTTTATAAATATTTGATAGCACTCATATTTTAAAACATGCAATCTTTATCAGTTAATTATGTATTATAATTCCAGAGAGCACTACATTATGATGGAATATTCCTGAACAATAGAAAAAGTCGTAAAAACTAAATTCAAGTCATATTTTTCATAAAATAAATTTAGTAGTTGTCAGTTCTTATTTATAATTATAGTCTTGCATAAAGGAATATAAGTTCTATGCCCAAGGGATAAAACCTTAAAAAGTCAGTTTTTACTCAAAAACAATCGATTCTTATCAGCAAGCTTCTATGTCAACACTAACATAGGACTGACATGCATGTCAGTGACTATCAATTTAACATTATTGGTTGTTGAAACTTGGGAACACGACCAGATTGCAATGTGGTACCTAGTTTTCAGCTGTGTCAGTTACACACTACGTTTGATTAGTTTTTACAAAGCTCCTAAAATTTTTAATGAACATGACTCTCCCTTCCTTCAGCTGCTGCAAAATTCCACTCCCCAATCAGGAATTCGAATGTGTTTGAAGCTGACAAATACTGTAGGTCCAGACTACAAAATTTCCTGAAATATTTCTGCCCTTATTCAAATGGATATTTTCATTGCGTTATTTACTATAATCTGTACAAAATACAGATTATCACCTCCTGCATTTCCATGACTACCTATGTTTTGATTAATATGAGCTGTATTTTCCTCTAAAACCCAGTTAATCCATCCAAATCACTTGTTCAAATCTCAAGTCTATTTTCTTACTTTTTATATGAGTTATACATTCAGCGTTTTTACAAAGCTTGAACTACTTTCCAGGTTAGAGGTTATTGAAGAAATACGGATTTCATTATGAAAGGTTTACTTTGTTTTTGAACTTTAATGTTTTCAGTGGAATTATAGCTTTTCAGTGTTGATGAATAGTAATGACAACAAAATACCATATATAAATATATTAGCTAAAATAATAATTATAAAATAAGTAACTATTTTTTAATCACTCTGCTATGAATTAAAATTTTATGTATACCCTTAGAGTCATCTATGAATTCCTCATCTTGCTAACCCCAAGAGGTATGTTTACCTTTTTTTTTTTTTTTTTTTTTTTTGGCTAGGGAAATTTTTTTTTTAAATATTTTATTTATTCATTTGAGAGAGAGAGAGAGAAAGCTAACACGAACAGGGGGAAGGGAAAGGGCAGAGGAAGAAGCAGACTCCCCGCTGAGCAGGGAGCCCAGTGTGGGGGCTGGATGTCAGGACCCTGGGATCATACCCTGAGCTTAACTGACTGAGCCACCCAGGTGCCCCTTGGCTAGAGAGATTTTTTAAATCAAGTTTTCTGTAGGTTTTAGCAGCAGAATTCATTATCTGAATATATGATACAGATGTGTTTCTTTTTAAGTTTACTGCTATAATATTATACCTATATACATTTATTATGATTACACTGGGCACAGAATAATATAAATTACCTGATAATGAAGATGTTAGAAATTAAAGACACAAGCAGATTTTCATTTGGAGCATCCATTAGCTTTATTTATAAATAAAATAATAATGTATTAGTGTATGTTCACTATAGCTGTTAAATTTCCATGTCCGAACTTTTTTTTTTTTTTTTTTTGGATGGGAGAATGTAACAGAGAGATAAACTCCATTCTCTGGTTTCGAACAGCTCAGAGGCCAATCATGGCTCTATACCTCAGTGTTGTACCATGGGAAAGTTATTCAGTCTATGTCATAATTTCCCCATCTCAAGTTTGGAGATAATAATTATACTTATGTCATACAGCTATTGTAAGAATCAAATTTGTTGGGGAAAGTAAAACATTTAGCAGAGTGACTGGCACATAGTAAAATTTCAAAAAATGGTACTGTTGCTATTTTTATGACAGACATTATCTCTTCTTTTTAAACATTAGTAAAAAAAATGGTGAAATGGTATATAACCAGATTTTGATTTCTGTTTCCATTTTTTCCTCAAATCTATACTGTGAGATATACTGCTACATTTCAGTTTTCTATGATATCAAATTCTATGAGTCTATGAGCCTGCTAAAAGATCAACTTCATTTCCTAGTAGGCAATTCTCATAGTTGATCCTTTCAGGGGGTCTGCAAAGTCAAAACTATTTCCATAATAATACTAAGGTGTTATTTGCATTTTTCTCTCTCATTCTCACAAATTAGATTCTTCCAAATGTAGAGTGTACTTTTTGACAGGCTACATGACATATGATGTAATGAGTGATATCACAGCTATTTAGTGCAGAAGCAGATATAGGCATCCAGCATCTTCTATTCAGTCAGACATTAAAAAGATTTGCAAAATGAAAAACAATGTGAGTCTCTTCATTTTTTAAAATATAGTCTTAAAACTGTGTTACTTATGGGTACTTATAAATGAATTTATTATGGTTATTTTCAATAAATTAATAAAAAAATATCTTTAATGTTTCTCTGTTTTATTTCTAATATGGTAAATATTGGTGGATAGGAGTAACCCAGATAAACAAAAGCTTTTGAGTTCTCAATAATTTTGAAGAATGCCAAGTGGTTCTGAGTCCCAAAAAGTTTAATAACCATGTAAGTTTCAATTACAGCTCTCTCCTCATTCGTGCATTGTATTGCAGGATATTACAAAAGTCCCTGGCTTCAGTTAAAAGCTTCACCACCCTCGTCACAGTAAAGATCAGCAATACGTGCAGACTCTAGTTTCTTTTTTCATCCCCCAGTGAAGACAGACACATGTACTTTGTCTTTTCAGGGTCGATTGTTAATCTAATGGAGTATAGCGGCTCCAGAAAGTGATCCATAATTTGTTTGTTCCTTGTGAGTTTTCTTTTTGCTTTTTCTTTCTCTACAGAGAAAGGATGCAAGCAAGAATTACTTGCAGTCTTGTAAGAGGGAAGTATTTCCCAGAGGATTTTCTAATCAATACTGCACCTTTAAATACGTGAAATGGAGAAAAATACGAGAAAAAATGGATGCAATGCACATGTCTGTCTCAATCCTTTAGGATTGCTGCTCATGAATAAGAGTGTATCGTGATAATATAATGATATTTTTTCTTATATATAGCATATATATTACATCATTTATATCAATGATAAAATGTGGTTAATTTCTAATTACTGGATGGACAACAATAACAAAAGATAGTCAATAATGAAAGATATTTTGTGGTGATATTTGTCTTCCTCTGATTTAAATTACCATTGCTTTAGGATTTAAGTATGGTCAAGAGCAAATTATAATCATACGATGCAGTGATTTGGTAACCAATGAAAGATAATTCAATAAGTTTTAGTGTTGTAAAGTCCTTCATCAGTTGATTTTATTCTTTTCACTTTTGCTTTTCTCATCTTGAATAACTGAGCGGGGAAAGATTGTTGGTTCATGAATATTCCCATGTTTTGTATCTTTGTCTTTGGAGATAAAAACTTTTTTACACACAAAGTAGCATCATTTCACTGCACCTCAAAAAGATCTTTATATTATGTTCAACTAAAATAAAACTTACTATTTCATTCTTGCTAGAAAGTGAGTGTTTGTATCAAGCTCTTTATTAGCCACTATTAATCCAGCAACTGGGTACTATTTGCCTGGTCAGAGTGATGTTATCTAAAATCAGTCCATTTGAGTCAGTATACCATTTCCTGAACTTCCAAAGATCTGCTGAAAAAGCTAAATGCAAATCTGCATGATTAATTTCACATTTAACGATTAACACAGCAAAGGTTATAACATAATAGAGTATTTGTGTTATATAATTAATGTTAGTTGGAATCATATATTTAATTATATATGTGCCCATGTGTATAAATGTATGTATGTATACATCTAGCATATGTATACATATTTATGTGTATGTATATATACATATATCTGCAAATGGGTATATCTCGTCAGATCACAATTTTGATTTGAAAACCTTTTTAATGAAAGAATATAAAACACTAAAAAGTTTAGGTTGAGGTTAGTATTTAAAGCAACGATAGTGGACTGGCTAATGAAAATACCGAGAACTTGATCACGATTTAATTGGCATCATGTACTGATCGTTAGAAGGCATGGTCTCTACGTCTCCACAATGCTATGACTTTCTAAGCTTGATGCATTCAGAAGCCTTAACGCTCTGAAAATTATTTTTCATTTTAAATAATTCATCAATATTACTGTGAAGCAGTAATCTGGTCCTGAGAATCTCAGCATTTTTTTCTCTAAAAATAAATTTATGAGAAGCTTGTGGAACTTACAAAGTTGGTATATATTAGTCTGTATTTCCCAACCTCCCTTGCAAGTATAATAGTCTGGCCAATGAAATGTGAGTAATTTCAGGCTGAAGAACTTAAAAGCTGACCTGCTTGCCATATCCCCTTTCCCCCACTTTCGTGACATTATAGGTCACAAACCTAATCAGATTATGGTGTAACATACAACCTTTGTTGTTAAGATTTCCCTGTAATTTCTATTTGCATTTTGTATTGGTAGGTGTCAATGAGCCTGGCTAATATAGTGATTTACCTCAATCGTTTCTATATTTTCATGTGAATAGATTCATAAATATTTACAAGGAATCGAAGGGACATTCAATTTTTATAAACATAGAAATTATTTGTTTGGCTTTCAAATCATTAGATGTCATATCCATTCAGTTGTTCCTAAAGTAATCTTTATTCAATATTGATCCTATAGATATTCATCAAAATAATTCCATATTATTACAAATTTAGGAAATACTATACTATATAGTGAACCACCTTACATCTCTCCTTTGAGCTTGAATTTAGCATATCTATAAGTTAAGATAATTCATCAGTGAGTAAAATGGCTTAAAGTTCTTTAAGTTAGTGTTTATCCAAATCAAAACATGGATTATTAAGCTAGACCATATAATGTATTCCTAAACAGTTGTAAACTAAATAAACTTTAAGATTACTTTATTACATTATATTTTATCACAAGATCATAAAAAAATATTGTAGAAGGAAACCAAACAGTGGATCTTTTAATGTATATTTTCAAATCATATAGTAAAATTAGTTATCGAATGATTAAGACTTTAACTTACTAGATCAAAATTTTCTTTAGGGACCATATTCCTATCTTTATATTTTGAGTATTTTCAAAGTGCTTTGCATTTAATAGGCTCTTTAAAATATTTGTCAATAAATGAGTGACATATTTCCTCTTTTAACAATGTCTTTCTGCACTCTTGCAAACCACAATGATGACTAGAAAAGAACTGGAAGAAGAACCCAGAGAAGTAGAGGACTCTGTGTTTCAAGCTTAAATATCCATGAGATTCCGAAGATAATACATATTAAATTAGTAAAATCGATTTAGATTACAAAGTCCTGGCTAAGCTAGATTCTGATGCTCATGTTTAAAAAATAATTCTTCAGTTAAACAAAATTTTATGGTTTTAATACTTGCTTATAAGTACAATGACATTATGAGAAGTTTATCATTTTTAACTATCTTTCCAATATTTATCTTAGAATGCCTGAAATTGGAATTCCCCAGTTGGTTCTCTCTGGGATAAATTTCTCTTAGCCATGGTAAAGAGGCAAGCATGCAAACAGAAAACATTACTACGGTGGAAACGAAAATAGATCTCGGAATTATGTAGTTCATATTTGTTATTATTCTATCCTTTAAAAATGAAGGTAGAAAATTTTTGGAAGTTTTAGTTAGCTATTATTTTAATTACTTTTTATGAAATAATTGTATACACTGTTAGGATTCGGTGATTCCTCAAGCTGGTCTATTATCTCTGGCCACCATTACTATTATTACATGCAATCATTTCTAATTGTAATGCCTTGCCATTAACTGTGGCATTGTAAAAAATTAATTTAGAGATGCCTATGAACCTAAATCAGGCATATTGTTTCAAGTATATTATGTTAAATCTTGTTTATTCTAAGAAACAACAAAGGACCCTGATGATAATTGCACATGAAATAAAAGATTTAAAAACTTTACCCAGAGACATTTATTATATATGTCTTAAAACTATCTGCAAAATATACTAAATAACTATTATTTCTCAAGGACATATTCTCTGTCAAAGTTATGAAGAGTAAACAAATCATTGATTGATGGAGAATAATTATTGAGAGCATACATGTTAAAAAACCTAACAGAAGAAAATTTTAAATAGATAAAAATGGTTTCATATAATGAATCTCAGGGTGATTTTAATTAATCTGGATGTCTCATAGTTTTAAAAGTAGCCTGAAGAATATGATATTATTATTACATATTAAAATTATAATATAATAATGTTCATGGTTGTTATCAGTCAAATTATAAGAAAACGTTGTTTTACATACTTTAAGGACATTTACATATCACAATTTTATAAGGAAAGTGCCAACTGTATTTCAAGCAATGTGTTAGAAAAATCTGGCTCAGAGAAGTAAAATAACACATCCAGTTTTTACCAGCAATTAACCAGCAAAGCCAGAACTGTGCTACCTGATCTCTGACTACTTAGGTTTTGTTCTTTTTATTATGATGATAACATGAAATCAATTTTTAAAATGCCCAGAATATATTTGTTTGATCTCAAGAGGGAAGAGATATAAAGAAAATGTTGTTTAATAGATATATTAATGCTAGTTTTAGTAATGACTACATTTGTATGTTCAAATGTGAAATATCTAAGTGGAATAAAATGAGAAGGCACAGTCACACCAGAATCTCTTTAGTAAACCAGACCTTGAAGAAGCCTATACAAAAGATTTCAGAAGCAACAAATATCAAGGGGAAAAATGGTGGTGTGGCCTCATCACTGAGAACAAAACTGAGATGCTTCAATTCTCGAATTACGTGAAGCTTATGAGACAAGGCCCTCACAGGTGGCAGGGACTCCAGTTCATATGGGAAACTATAATCAGGGAAGAGAAAGTTTGTCTAGAATGGATTAGGAGGCAATATTTTGGTCATTGCTTACCAGAACTATAATGATGACTTATTACATTTTGCTCCTAAAAAATTAACTAAAGCACGTGAGTACCTGGTCAAACACATTCTCCCCAGTCTTTACGCATAAAAAAAAAATAGTAATAACAATAATAAATGCAAGTGGACACTGTTTATAGAGTGTAGCCTATATTTAAGGAACTGGTAGTAGCCCTACTGATTATAAACAACTAAACTATCCTTATTTTTCAGATAAGAAAATTGGGACATAAAGAGGCCTTTGGTTATAGAGCTGTGGAGACCAGATTTGAATCTAGATCCTTCAAGTTTATAACCCACTTTCTTAAATAATTTGATAAGGCAATGGTTTTTATAATTTTTTTTCTAATCTAAATCAGGGTTTATTATGGAAGTTATGTTTAAGTTTGCTTTTATTTCTTTGACTTAATTTTAAATTCTTAAAAGCATTTCAATATATTATAATGTACTTCACTGGTTATATATCAATAATAAATCAAACTGATAAAGAGTAATAAATATTTCTAATGGTATCAGGTTTACAAAAGAATATCTATTTATAATAAAACAAAAATATTTAGTCAACATAAAAACGAATAAGGTAATTATTAAAACTGATAGTCAACAAATCCACTAAAAATTAAGCAAAATAATCACAATATAAAAATAATGGAATTTAGTACCTTCTTCTCTCCATAATATGTTAGCTACTGCAGCATGTTAAAGGAAACAGGAGAGAAAGAAAAATGAGTAGAGAGCTTCAATTGCATAATAATATAAATAATTATTAAAGAGGTCACAATCTCTAGGATAGAACATGTACATAAAAGTGGTGATGGTGAATTCAACAAACTACTTTGAATTAACAAAACAGTAAAATGCTGTACTAGCTAATAATGCTCTTTTCATTTCTTGAAATTGCCAATTCTCCTTAGGAATAAAGATTTCGTTAATGAACAAAGAACATTTTATGCATCACTGGAAAGAAGGGGATATTTAGGTTATGTTATTAAAATACATCTTTAGAACAAACATTGGTAGTTAAAACTATTTATTTAAGATAGTATAGTTAAAAGTTGCTAACTGAAAAAATTATATTTTAAAAATTCTCAGTAATCACAATATGTAATATTCCTACATAATATGCAATATCCTGAGCAAGAAGAGTTCTTTTAATAAAGGATTTTGAACACAGACGTAGTTTATTTTTAAGTAATATATGTTTTCACTTTTTAAACCAGACAAAATGAAATATATCCAAATATATCTTGGTTAGTTCAATGCACAACAATGATTCATAGTAAATTGTTTCTGGACAATAGGTATATTAAATACTATATAGAGATTAAATCAATAGAGTTAAAATATTGAGATAGAAATAAAGAAAAAAATACCAATTAGAAATATTCTCAGAGAAATGTCTGCCTCCATTACTAATTCAAAGTTGCCCAAATTCTATATGTTTTCACAGCAAAATAATATGTCAAAAGAAAGTGTAATTGGTGTAAAATCTTACACACATCTAAATATTCCCTGAATATTTTAACCATATTAAAGCATAATCACTTTTTTTAAGCTGAACCCCCCACCCATGAATGTAGCAAAGCCAAGACTATACTCCACCACTCCTAGTTGGAGGCTGAAGGCCCAAGTCATCCAGTTTCAAAACCTGCTAAGCATTTTAAAAATAAATTTTTGTAAAGTAACATTCATCCCTTCAGGACATTTTGTGGTGCTGTTCTTGTTGTCTACAGTGTTCTTGAAATGAATATGAAAATGATAGATCTATTTGCAAGGAGAGGACACAGACCTCGGTTATCAGCAGTTAACCTCGGTCTGGAAGTAGATGATCCTGCTCCTCAAGTTTCATCAGAATGTCAATAGTAGTCACAGTGCCTGTGTCATTCACTTCATTTCATCACATAGGCATTTTATCATCTCACATCATCACAAGAAGAAAGGTGAGTACGGTACAATGAGAGACCATATTCACATAACTTTTATTACAGTATATTATTAAATTATTATTAGTTACTAGTGTCAACCTTGTACTGTACCTAATTTATAAATTAAATTTTATCATAGGTATGTGTGTATAAGAAAAAAAAGACAGCATATATGGAGTGTAGTACTATAAGCCGCTTCAGGCATCCACTGGGGGTCTTGGAACATATTCCCTGCATAAGGGGGAACTACTCTATTCAGAGAAATTTAAATAATTGAGTATATTTGAAGAACAAAACTGATAGAAGATGAGGCCAGAGAATTTTTCCATGAGTAGATCAAGAAAGTCTTTTGTACACAATGCAGAGGAGATTAAATTTTCTTCTGTAGGTTCAGGAAAGGCTGAGCCATGATTAGACTTATTTTTTTTTTCCTGGTTTATATAAAAAAAATGTAACTAGATATATGTTTCATCACATCTCCATTCATTTGCTCAGTGAGTACTGACTGAGAGCCTAACATGTGTCAGACATTGCATTCAGTGATACAATACACAGATTCCCCGGGCCCAATCTCTCTGTCAATAGAGTTTATAATCTAGTTGAGGAAAAAATAAAAATAAAAACACTATTCACGAAATGACAGAGAAAATTTTTTAAATTACACACTTAATGTGTTATGAAAGAGAGGAACAGTACTGTGAATTCTTTTAGCAGGTGGATTAAACATAAGGAAATACTGAAAGTGAAAGATGCAAGATGAGTAAGAGTGAAGCAAGTGAGGACCGTAAGGATAAGGTTTCTAGAGAAAAGAAAAAGCCTGCACAAACCCTAGTGGTATATCAAGGCAGTGCTAGTTTAAAGGAGTTAAGGACAGAGATATTTTCAAGATAGGCAATCATTTAGGAGAAAGTACCAAGAAATACATGGTTTGTGATATTAACATCAAACAAGATAAAATTCAAAGCACTGCATATTGAACTTAATATTATATAAACTAAAAACATAATATTAAAATATGAAGCAAAAGCTGTTAGGACTGGAAACAAAATTGATAAATACACACTTGTATTCTATTTCTTTAACTCATCACGCTCAGTATTTGAAAAATTAAGAGAAAAAAGACAAAGTTTCAATAATATGATTATTAAGACTGAATAAGTATTTTCATAGTGAATGTTGTATTATACAAACAGAATGTTGAACTCTACAAATAAAAGTGTTTTGTTCAGATTTTCTGGAAAAATTTTCAAGAGTGCTCCCAAAGTAAACTAGAAAATGAAAAGTCTCTATATTGTAGGTATATTTCAATCAGCATAAATAGTTTAGACATTTTCAGACAAGGATAAAACAAATATGAAAATCCATGCGAAGTGTTTAAACACACAAAATTCTTCCATAAATTAAATATTTAAAAAAAAAAACAAATATGGGGCGCCTGGGTGGCTCAGTTGGTTAAGCGACTGCCTTCGGCTCAGGTCATGATCCTGGAGTCCCTGGATCGAGTCCTGCATCAGGCTCCCTGCTCGGCAGGGAGTCTGCTTCTCCCTCTGACCCTCCCCCCTCTCATGTGCTCTCTCTCATTCTCTCTCTCTCAAATAAATAAATAAAATCTTTAAAAAAAAATAAAAATAAAAATAAAAAAATAAAAAATAAAAAAAACAAATATGGCAGCACCTGGGTGGTACAGTCGGCTAATGTTTGTCTCTTGGTTTTACCTCTGATCTTGGGGTTGTGAGATGGAGCCCCATATCGGGCTCCACACTCAGCACAGAGTCTCCTTGAGATTGTCTCCCTCTCCCTCTGCTCCTCCCCACTGATCTCTCTCTCTCTAAATTAAATTTTAAAAACTTTAAAAATAAATAAATAAATAAATAATAAAATATGATTACAATTCATATGAGACAACAAAAAATAAGTAGTCAATATGTGGACCCAAAGAGTTTGGCTAAGAGGTAATACATAGACTTAACTGATGCATTATTAAGCAAAATAGAAGGAAAAAGACAATGAGAGAGAAAGCAGAAATGGAAGCAGAACCAGGAGGAAGAAAAAAGGGAAAGAAATGGGGCGACAATGAAGATAGAAGGAATGACTGTAGCTATGATTTTAAATTAATGTAGATTTTTTTTGTAGTTTCAAGTTTTTATTAAAATTACAGTTAGTTAACATATTGTGTAATATTAGTTTCAGGAGTAGAATTTAGTGATTCATCACTTTAATGTAGAATTTTTGCTAATAAATTTGATAATCTGGATTTCACTCAAAAAATCCAAGGAAATATAAATATCCAAACTGAAATAAAGAAAAAAGTGAATAAAAATAACCATGGTACTGATTGAAACATTTTTTATTTAAATTCAGTTAATTAACATATAGTGTATTATTAGTTTCAGAGGTAGAGTTCAGTGATTCATCAGTCTTATATAATACCCAATGCTCATTATATCACGTGCTCTCCTTAATGTCCATCACCAGTTATCCTATCCCCCCACTACCCTCCCCTCCAGCAACCCTCAGTTTGTTTCCTATGATTAAGAGTCTCTTATGGTTTGTCTCCCTCTCTGATTGTGTCTTGTTTTATTTCTTCCTCCCTTCCCCTATAATCCTGTTTTGTCTCTTAAATTCCAAATATGAGTGAGAGCATATGATAACTGTCTTTCTCTGATTGACTTATTTCTCTAGCATAATACCCTCTAGTTCTATTCATGTCATTGCAAGTGGCAAGATTTCTTTTGTTGATGGCTAAGTAGTATTCTGTTTTATATATATAGCACATCTTCTTTATCCATGCATCTGTTGATGGACATCTTGGCTCTTTCCATGGTTTGGCTCTTGTGGACTTTGCTGCTGTATACATTGGGGTGCAGGGGCCCCTCTGGATCAGTACATTTGTATCTTTGGGGTAAATCCCTAGTAGTGCAATTGCTGGGTCATAGTGTAGCTCTATTTTTAACTTTTTGAGGAACCTCCATACTGTTTTCCAAAGTGGCTGCACCAGCTTGCATTCCCACCAACAGCATAAGAGGGTTCCTCTTTCTCTGCATCCTCGCTAACACTTGTTGTTTCCTGTCTTGTTAATTTTGGCCATTCTAACTGGTGTAACGTGGTATCTCATTGTAGTTTGGGTTTGTATTTCCCTGATGCCGAGAGATATTGAGCATTTTTTCATGTGTCTGTTGGCCATTTGTATGTATTCTTTGGAAAAATGTCTGTTCATGCCTTCTGCTCATTTCTTGATTGGATCATTTGTTCTTTGGGTGTTGAATTTGATAAATTCTTTATAGATTTTGGATACCAGCCCTTTATCTGATATGTCATTTGCAAATATCTTCTCCCATTCTGTTGGTTGTCTTTTGGTTTTGTTGACTGTTTCCTTTGCTGTGCAAATACGTTTTATCTTGATGAAGTCCCAATAGTTCACTTTTGCCCTTGCTTCCCTTGCCTTTGGCAATGTGTCTAGGAAGAAGTTGCTGTGGTTGAGGTCGAAGAGGTTGCTGCCTGTGTTCTCCTCTAGGATTGTGATGGATTCCTGTCTCACATTTAGGTCTTTCATCCATTTTGAGTCTATTTTTGTCTACGGTGCAAGAAAATGGTCCAATTTCATTCTTCTGCATGTGGCAATCCAATTTTCCCAATGCCATTTGTTGCAGAGACTGTCTTTTTCCAATGGATATTCTTTCCTGCTTTGTTGAAGATCAGTTGGCCATAGAGTTGAGGGTCCACATTGGGTCCTCTATTCTGTTCCATTGATCTATGTGTTTGTTTTTGTGCCAGTATCATACTGTCTTCATGATTACAACTTTGTAATAGAGCTTGAAGTCCGGGATTGTGATGCTACCAGCTTTGGTTTTCTTTTTCAACATTCCTTTAGCTATCCAGGGTTTTTTCTGATTCCATACAAATTTTAGGATTATTTGTTCCAGCTCTATGAAAAAAAAAGTTGATGTAATTTTGATAGGGATTGCATTGAATGTATAGATTGCTCTAGGTAGCATGGACATTTTATCAATATTTGTTCTTCTAATCCATGAGCTTGGAACATTTTTCCATTTCTCTGTGTCTTCCTCAATTTCTTTCATGAGCGTTCTATAGTTTTCTGAGTACAGATCTTTTGCCTCTTTGGTTGTTTATTCCTAGGTATCTTAGGGGTTTTGGTGCAACTATAAATGGGATTGAATCCTTAATTTTTCTTTCTTCTGCCTCATTGTCAGTTTATAGAAATGCAATGGATTTCTGTGCATTGATTTTATATCCTGCAATTTTGCTGAATTATTGAAGGAGTTCTAACAATTTTGGGGTGGAGTCTCTTGGGTTTTCCACATAGAGTATCATGTTATCTGCAAAGAGTGAGAGTTTGACTTCTTCTTCGTTGATTCGGATGCCTTTTTATTGTTGTTGTTGTCTGATTGCTGAGGCTAAGACTTCTAGTACTATGTTGAAAAACAGTGGTGAGTGTAGACATCCCTGTCCTTAGGAGAAAAACTCTCAGTTTTTCCCCATTGAGAATGATATTTGCTGTGGGCTTTTCATAGATGGTTTTTATGATATTGAGGTATGTTCCCTCTATCCTTACACTGTGAAGAGTTTTAATCAAGAATGGATGATGTACTTTGTCAAATGCTTTTTCTGCATCTATTGAAAAGATTACATGGCTCTTATTCTTTCTTTTATTAATGTATCACATTGTATCACATTGATTGATTTGCAGATGTTGAACCACCCTTGCAGCCCAGGGATAAATCCCCCTTGATCGTGGTGAATAATCCTTTTAATGTACTGTTGGATCCTACTGGGTAGTATCTTGGCCGAGAATTTTTGCATCCAAGTTCATCAGGGATATTGGTCTGTAATTTTCCTTTTTGGTGGGGTCTTTGGTTTTGGGATAAAGGGAATGCTGGCCTCATACAAAAAGTTTGTAAGTTTTCCTTCCATTTATTTTTTTGAGACAGCTTCAGAAGAATAGGTATTAGTTCTTCTTTAAATGTTTGGTAGAATTCCCCTGGGAAGCCATCTGGCCTTGGACTCTTGTTTGTTGGGAGATTTTTGATTACTGCTTCAGTTTCCTTATTGATTATGGGTCCGTTCAAGTTTTCTATTTCTTCCTATTTCAGTTTTGGTATTTTATAAGTTTCTGGGAATGCATCCATTTCTTTCAGATTGCCTAATTTGTTGTCATGTACTTGATCATAATATGTTCTTAAAATTGTTTGTATTTCCTTGGTGTTGGTTGAGATCTCTCCTCTTTCATTCATGATTTTATTAATTTGGGTCTTTTTTCTTTTTGATAAATCTGGCTAGGGGTTTATCGAGCTTATTAATTCTTTCAAAGAACCATCTTCTAGTTTCATTTATCTATTCTACTGTTCTTTTGGTTTCTGTTTCATTGATTGCTACTCTATCCTTTATTATTTCTCTTTTCCTGCTTGGTTTAGGCTTTGTTTGCTGTTCTTTCTCCAGCTCCTTTAGGTGTAAGGTTAGCTTGTGTATTTGAGACATTTCTTGTTTCTTGAGAAATGTTTATATTGCTATGTACTTCCCTCTTAGGACTGCCTTTGATGCATACCAAAGATTTTGAATAGTTGTGTTTTCATTTTCATTTGTTTCCATGAATTTTTTAAATTCTTCTTTAATTTCCTGGTTGACCCATTCATTCTTTAGTAGGATGCTCTTTAACTCTTTAACCTGCAAGTATTTGAGTTCCTTCTAAATTTCCTCTTATGATTGAGTTCAAGTTTCAAAGCATTGTGGTCTGAAAGTATACAGGGAATAATCTCAGTCTTTTGATATCAGTTGAGACCTGATTTGTGACCCAGTATGTGATCTATTCTGGAGAAAGTTCCATGAGCACTTGGGAAGAATATGTATTCTGTTGCTTTGGGATGGAATGCTCTGTATATATCTGTGAAGTCCATCTAGTCCAGTGTGTCATTCAAAGCCCTTGTTTCCTTGTTGATTTTCTGCTTAGATGATCTGTCTATTGCAGTGAGTGGGGTGTTAAAGTTCCCTACTATTATTGTATTATTATCAATGTTTTTTTGTTTTGTTTTGTTATTAATTGGTTTATAAAATTCACTGCTCCCATGTTAGGGGCATGAATATTTACAATTGTTATATCTTCTTGTTGGATAGACCCTTTACTTATGATATAGTGTCCTTCCTCATCTCTTATTAGTCTTTGGCTTAAAATCTAATTTGTCTGATATAAGAATTGCCACCCAGCTTTCTTTTGATGTCCATTAACATGATAAATTGTTTCCCACCCCCTCACTTTCAATCTGGAGGTGTCTTTGGGTCTAAAATGAGTCTCTTGCAGACAACATATCCATGGGTCTTGCTTTTTTATCCATTCTCATAGATTGTGTCTTTTGATTGGGGCACTTAGTCCATTTACATACAGAGTAACTATTGAAAGATAGGAATTTAGTGACATTGTATTGCCTGTAAAGTCACTGTTTCTGAATATTGTCTCCGTTCCTTTCTAGTCTCTGTTCCTTTTGGGCTCTCTCTTTGCTTAAAGGATCACCTTTAATATTTCTTGCCAGGCTGGTTTAATGATCACAAATTCTTTTAGTTTCTGTTTGTCCTGTAAGCTTTTCATCTCTCTTTCTATTTTGAATGACAGCCTTGCTGGATATAGTATTCTTGGCTGCATATTTTTCTCATTTAGCACCTTGAATATATCATGCCAGTCCTTTCTGGCCTGCCAGGTCTTGTGGATAGGCCTGCTGCCAGTCTAATGTTTCTACCCTTGTAGGTTATGCACCTCTTGTCCCAAGCTGCTTTCAGGATTTTCTCTTTGTCTCTGAGATTTGCAAGCTTCACTATTATATGTTGAAGTGTTGACCTATTTTTAATGATTTTAAGGTAGGTTCTCTGTGCCTCCTGGACTTGAATGTGTGCTTTCTTCCCCAAATTAGGGAAGCTTTCTGCTATAATTTGCTCCAATATCCTTCTGCCCCTCCTTCCTTTTTGAGATCCCAATTATTCTAATATTGTTTTGCTTTATGGTATCACTTATCTCTCAAATTCTTCCCTTGTGATCCAGTAGTTGTTTATCTCTTTTTCTCAGATTCTTCATTCTCCATCATTTTGTCTTCTATATCACTAATCCTTTCTTCTGCCTCATTTATTCTAGCAGTCAGATCCTCCATTTTGATTGTATCTCATTAATAGCCTTTTAATTTTGACTTGATTAGATTTTAGTTCTTTTATTTCTCCAGAAAGGGGTTCTTTAGTGTCTTCTATGCTTTTTTCAACCCCAGCTAGTATCTTTATAATCATGATTCTGAACTCTAGTTCTGACATCTTACTTATATCCATACTGATTAGGTCCCTGGCAGTCAGTACTTTTTTGAGGTGAGTTTTTCCATCTTGTCATGCTTGCAGAAAGTGGTTGCTTTTCTATTTGTAGAGTTGCAGCAATTCTTTTCTTCAATCTCCAGTTGAGTTCACAGGTGTTCAGAATGATTTGATAGCTATCCAGCTGAATTCCTGGGACCAGACAAAACTAAAGTCTCCAATTCCTCTGCCATCTTGGAAAGACCCTGATTGAAACATTTTTAAAAATAGTTTCTTCCCAACATACTCTCAGGATTTGAGGTTTTATAATAAATATTTACTCACTTAAGAAGGATACAAGTCCAGTTGTATTAAATATTTTTAGGCTATGGAAACATTTCTATTTATTTTATAAAGTCAGCAAAAGTGATGCCAATAACTAATCACAAGGAGCAAAACAAAGGGAATTATAGAACAATTTCACTAGTGACAAAAATTAAAAAAAGAATGCAAGCAAAATTCATCAGGATATTAAAGGTTGATCATAGACAGGAATCTCTTTGGAATGAAGATAGGAATATATTGATGATGAATATGTTGATAGGAATTTAGTTAAGAAATTTAACTTAATGCAATATTTTAGTATATCAAGTGAGAATAATTGATGTAATTTAATTAAACAAATGTAATCTGATAAAGTGTGTCACCTATTACTAAATATAATCTAAATACCCTTAGTGACTGAGCAAACTATAAGTAGGGGATATTTTGCTAAGTGAAATAAGTCAGACAGAGAAAGACGAATACCACATGATTTCACTTATATGTAGCATCTAAAAAACAAATGAACAAACAAAACCAAACAGAATCATGAATACAGAGAACAAACTGGTGGTTGCCAGAAGGGAATGAGAGGGGGATGGGTGGAATAGACAAAGACAATTAAGTGATACAAACTTATAGTTATAAAATAAATAAGTCACGGAGATGAAAACTACAGCATAGGGAATATAGTCAATAATTTTGCAATAGTGTTTTATGGTGACAGATGGTGACCACACTTATCGTGGTGAGGGAGCATTGATTAATGTATAGAATTGTGAAATCAATATGTTATACACTTGAAACTAATATAACATTGTACATTAATTATACTTCAATAAAATAAAAATAAAAAGGAGAATGTAAATACAATAGAACTAACTAAACTGATATTATCTATACTTAATAAAAAACGAGTATAGAAGCATATTTTATATTAATAAAAGTTTAACAAATACTAGAATAATAAATGGAGAGCAGTGGATTGTAATTGTCATTAGAAATTAATTTTTTAATGAATTAGACAATTTGTTAAGGCAGGAAATAAATATAAATTATATAAATAGTCTAAATTAGAAAATAATTAAAATTTGAAGATAAAATTCGTCAAAAGATTACATTAAAAGTACACATAAAATTAGTTAAATAGTTCAATTTGGTAACAAGACACAAGATAAATACCCCCAAATCTATTCTTATGTAAGTATTAGAAAATGCAATAGATTTAATTTACAATACCCCAAAGCAAAATATGTCAATGAAATACTAAATTCTATATCCGAAACTAATACTACACTGTTTGTTAATTAACTGGAATAAATAAAAAATTAATGATTTATTAAAATATAAAAAATACAGCAAATTGAATGTAACATTCACTAAAAATATGCTAGATGGAAAGCTATATATTCTTAAATCTTTAAATCAAAAGAATGAATGTTATAAAGAGAATTTATTCTGCAATCACTTAATTTAAAAATTGCATGTATTGTTACTGTGTATTTAGAACATATGCCATTTTATCATATAAAGTTGGAATGCACATTAAATGTAAAAATACTTTGAATTCAATTACATAGGTATAATAACCAAGTCTCTTTTCCTTAGACGTCTTTTCATTATTTTTCTGATTTTTATATAAATGTACATGTATATGGGGGTGTTTTTGATACAATAAATATGCAACATATAAAAATAATTTTAACCGTGTATATTCATTTATCATATGTCTACTTTGGTCTTGAAATATACATTTTAAATCACTATACACTATTCCTTCATATGGCTTTCTTCCTTTAAAAAATATTATTGTTCATGGGGCGCCTGGGTGGCTCAGGTGGTCAAGCATCTGCCTTCAGCTCAGGTCATGATCCCAGGGTCCTAGGATCGAGCCCCACATCAGGCTTCCTGCTCAGCGGGAAGGCTATTCTCCCTCTGCTTGTGTTCCCTCTCTCACTGTGTCTCTCTCTGTCAGAAAAATAAATAAAATCTTTAAAAAAATAAAAATAAAAATAAAAATATTATTGTTCATTATTCATTGATCCAAACTTAGCACCTAGACCAGAGGCTAGTGTAAGTTACAAGATTCAAAAATATCATTGACTTATCAGTCCCATGGATGTATGGATATATACACTGACGTGCACATGTGTGTGTATGTGTGCATGGATGCATTTTAACTGTGATGACCATCCTTCTATGTAGTTATTTCCATTACTATACATTCCTACAAGAGGTATGGGGATGGTTAAAGCCATTGACACATGTTGCCAGGTTAACTGCCAAAAAATTGTTATCAGCACCACAAGCAGTCTGTGCACTCAGGGTAGACTAAAACATGTGCACAAGCTTACCAAATATTAATATATAAATATTATAACATATATGATACATATATATACATACATCATATATTATGTTGTATTATTTTTGCAAATATTTAAAGAAAATTTTGTTTTTTATGCCTTTAACCCATTATTTCTATTGAGATGTTATTTTTCTATTTATATATATATATATATATATATATATATATATTTTAAAGATTTTATTTATTTGAAAGAGAAAGAAAGAGAGAAAAGAGCATGAGCAGGGGTGGAGAGGCAGAGGGAGAAGCAAACTCTCCACTGAGCAGGGAGCCTGACATGGGGGCTTGATCCCAGAACCCTGGGATCATGACCTGAGCCAAAGGCAGATGCTTGACCGACTAAGCTTCCCAGGTCTATTTTTTTATATTTTAAGAGCTACTTACATATTGGAATGGCTTTGTTTTACCATACTGATTTATCTTTCTTATAATAAAAACAGCTACCTATAGTAAATGCAGGCATAATCATGCCACTTATTTGCTTAAAAACATAATGCATATTTGTGTGTGTATATATACTCTCAAAGTTCTTAGCATAGCACATACAGTCTTTTATGACATGCTTGTGTCATATTAAACTCACATTCCAAACATCAAGACATTTTCAATTTCTTCCTCTTTATCCATATGTTAAATCTGACCTTACCAGAATTCTTCATTAATTTCCCCCTAATTCTCCTTTAAACCAGCTTAATTTTTTTCTTTAATCCTGTAGAATCAAGAGTCTGGGCTAAATAAGTTGTTGTTTTTTTGTTTGTTTTTCTTTTTTTTTTTTAAGATTTTATTTATTTGACAGAGAGAGACACAGCGAGAGAGGGAACACAAGCAGGGGGGAGTGGGAGAAGGAGAAGCAGGCTTCCAGCCGAGCAGGGAGCCTGATGTGGGACTCGATCCCAGGACCCTGGGATCATGACCTGAGCTGAAGGCAGACGCTTAACGACTGAGCCACCCAGGCGCCCTTGTTTTTTTGTTTTTCTGTACCTATAGAATCCTATGAAACACAATGCAGCCCTTAAAATAGCATAAATGAAATTTCTGTTCTGAAATCTTTTATTTATAATTGGACAATAAACCCCTCAAAATTATAGACACCAGTAATTTAATACTTTTTCATAACTTAATTGAAATGCAAAATTCTTTCTGAAGATAATGTATGCCTTATAAAGAAAATGTAGACATTTCATTCATAAAGACACCATTAACAGAATCTTCTATGAATGCCTTTTTTAATAAAGTGCCTTATTTTATATATTAGGGTTTTGCAATTACACTCAAAGTGATGGATCTCATGTTAAATATGCTATCTGAATGTGGAAATATATGTGGAGAGCTGAATGTTATATAAGTAACAGCAATAAGATGATTAACTACATAGCAGCATGCTATAGGACTGCACAGCTATTTTACTTGGTCACTAAACAGGTTGGCTTTGCAATTAAATAAGTTTTTGCTTGTCCCTGTCTTTGAAAGTGTAAGATTTTCACTAGTGGAAACCATTTTTTTATAAACTGCATTTATGTAAGGATAACATTTTAGTTAGATGTCTTATTGACTGCTTTTCCTTTTGGATTTAAGAAATTGACAGCTTCAGAAGGCAAATGGAAAAGGGCAATGTTAAAAGAAAATGTAGATAAAAATTTAATGTATCTAAAAAATGTATGGTTAGTATTATGGTAGCTGAAATTTCTTTGAATGTGCATATGGAGAATGAAATGAGACATTTAAAATACACTATTTTTAGGATGGAAAGCTATGTAAGATATGTCAAGTACATTGCCTGCCATGTGCCAAATTCAAAGCCACTTTCAAGTAAAACTGTCATTTGTTGGGAACTGATTGAAGATGATTCTCTTCTCTGACTACACAGATTCCCAACCTAGTGTCTAACATTAGCTGATTAGGCTAGGGTGCCCAGCTTACATTAGGGAATACGACTCAGAAATTGGCCAGGAATCTGTGGTCTTAATTTCTATAAACTGATGAAATGGGATAATCAGATTCTTTTCAGGGGTAATTTGAGTCAAGAGGTCATGTTAAAAAATGGAGAGCACAGAGAACCAGAATTGTAAGAATGAGTAGCAAATGGCACCATGAAGTAGAGTCAGGGCCCCTGATGATTTGTGACAACGAAGAGAACTCAAAAGTGTGAAAGGGACTCTTCCATGGAGAGGGAGAGGGTCAGAAGTTGTCTATGGAAGGTCAGTTTCTGGGTTCTGAATGTGGATACATCCCTGACTGCTTCACATTGCCAGTTTAACAATCACATCAACTTAAAAACAACCTATACTTAATCAAATAGAGAGAACCTACTTCTGGCAAACAAAAAGTCTGAGTGAAGCCAAGGCAATGTAAGAACGTTGCCATGTCAAAAGATTAAAACCACAACACAAAACAAATAAAAATCATATCCATCCTTCCAGGGCACCTGGCTGGCTCAGTCAGAAGAGCAAGTGACTCTTGATCTCAGGGTCATGAGTTCGAACCCCACATTGGGTGTAGTGATTACTTAAACAAACAAACAAACAAACAAACAAACTTATAAAAAATAATATCCATCTTTCCTCCCAATGCCAAATCAAGTAAGCCTATATTTGCAGTAGTTATCGTCTGATGCATAAAATATTATCTCAGACTTAGCAGCTTAAAACAACAAAAAACATTTATGGTAATTGTGGTGGTGGCTTGGCAGGAGGGTTCTGATTTGGGGTATCTCATGAGTCTCTAGTCATCTGAGGGCTTAACGTGGGCTGGAAGATTCACTTCCGAGGTGGCTCACTTAAATGACTGGCAATTTGGTGCTGGCCATTGGCAGAAAGCCCCAGTTCCTTACGTCTGGGACTCTCCCCAAGGCTGCTTACATGTTCTCACATACTGACAGTTGGCTTCCCCCAGAATGAGTGACCCATGACAGCAAGGCAGAAGTCATAATGCCCTTTTGACCTGGCTTCAGAAGTCATATACCTTCACCTCCACCCTACTCTATGTGTGAAAGAGAACTGATCTATTTCAATCTGGGAAAATAATACAAGGGTGTGTATCACAGAAAGAGGAGGATTATTAGGACCATCTTGGACACCACAGAATGTTAATGTAACAGACTGCTTACTAAGCAAACATAACTTCAAGAAAAATTTTCTAGCTAACATCCTCCCAGTCAGACTGCCAACATCTGAGCTTTTCTTAATAGAAATTCTAAGCCCACCCACTGTCAGGAAGTGACTTGATTTTGAAAATTCTTCACACAAATGATTGTCATTTTTACGTGATAAACAATCAACAATGACATTTTTAAACAATTGTAGTGATTAGCTGCAGATACACGGGAAAATCTTTGCCTTCTAACTCACTCATATACCCTACCATTTTAAGTAGATGGCAAACAAAGTTACTTCCTCTTTTGCTTTACCTTCCTCAGCTAGAAAATATACCAAATGGTTGATTAGAGAATTACAAAATAAAATGATTATTAAATATTTTAAATAGTATGTGGCACATACCTAATTGCTCAATGGATCTTGGCTATGTAGTTATATATACATATATGCTAAGTAAAACTCAAGATAATCATACTTATAGAAATTAAATTAATGGAAATGTTGCCAAAACAAAACATTGCATAAAAGTATACCCTAACCTATCATTAGGGCTATCAGAGGATTCTCCTTATTATCATTTGAGAGAACAAAGTAATTAGAGAAATAGAAGACTACTTGGATATTAATTAGCATTATGTATAAAGAAACAATGAAAAATGGCAGATTTTAAAGCTGTTGCAGTGCCACCTAATTTTTATAAAAGGGTATTATTTCTAATACTTTTAAAAGATTTATTTGTTTGTTTTATAGAAAGGGAGAAAGAGGGAGAGAGAGCAAGGGCTAGAGTGGGGGGGGGGCAGAGGGAGAGAATCTTCAAGCAGAATCCCCACTGAGCACCCAACTGGTCAGTGAGATTCTGACCTGAGTCAAAACCAAGAGTCCGATGCTTAGCCGACTGAGCCACCCACACACCCATCTAATAATTTTTATACTTCTCGATAATTTTATATATACTTCTTTATAATTTTATTACTTCTCTCATTCTGAATTTCTCACTACTTAATATTTAAATACTTTATTTAAATATTTAATATTTAAATATCTACTTAATATATTTATGTTACATATAATGTTACATATAATGTTATCATTATATATAATTATATATAATTATATAATTCTATCACAAATAGAATCATATTTAAATATAGAGTAAAATAAGAGATATGAAATCTTTGAAGGAAATTGACTACTTTAAAGCATCATTTAGTAAAAATAAATAAATAAATAAAAATAAAGCATCATTCACTATGAAGATAAAGGTTGTTAGTTAAATATTTCATGAGGGAAATTACAAATTATAATTACAAACCCCAAGTACATTAACTATCTTGATAGTTAAGAATACCAGATAAATGCATAGTTTATAATTCAGTGAAAATTGCTCATCTTTAAAGATATTATAAAAGAGATTAGTAGCAGTGTAATAAAAGGCATCAGACACCCAAACGAATAACCACTGCAGTCAGCTATAAACTTAGCATCTGAAATTTCTAGTGGTCACAAAATAAAAAGAAAAAAAAAATTGGACTTTACACCGTCTGAGAAAGTGTTCATGTAGAAAATGACATAATGTCTCATAAAAGCTGATTATAAGTTAACAGAGGTTAACTTCTTCTTAGAACAGATTTCTAAAGAAATTGCATGAAATATATAGACAAATTAGATAGTATAAGGCTTTTATTAGAATTCCATGAGCTAAAAATTTTAAACTGCTTAGAATAGTGACTGGCTCATACTCAGACACACTCATGTATGCACACACACAACACATATGTTTGTGTGCATATGGACACACATATATTTTTGGAAAACAAAAACACATTTTTTCTTAAACATATCTTCAAAAGTAAGAACTTGATATTGTGACTCAAACATGAAGCAACTTGCAGCAATAATTAGCCAATATATCTTGTTTTTTAATTAAGAGAAAATAATGTTTGTGTGTACACAGTTTTGAGGAACACGTATTTAACATAGTCCTTGAAACAGTCTTTGTTAACTATAAAGTATTAAAAGCCTTAGCAGGCCAATGACAAGTTCTGAAATAAATTCAGATTTGTCTCTTATAATTGCTTAAACTATTTACATCATGTTGATTAAAGTGAATTTCCTATTGCTTTTGATTTGCTTTTAGACACAATAAGCACCAGACTTGGCACTCTGTTACAAAAATGTAAAATGTGATATTCTCAATCTGCTACGTTCCCATTCTATAACAATAAGGTCACATGTAGGGGCGCCTGGGTGGCTCAATCGGCTAAGCATCTGCCTTTGGCTCCGTTCATGATCCTGGGGTCATGGGATCAAGTCCCTCCTAGGGCTTCCTGCTCAGTGGGGTGCCTGCTTCTCCCTCTCTCTCTGCCCCTCCCCCCCTGCTCATGCTCTCTCTCTCTCTCTCCTCTCTCTCGCTCTTTCAAAAATAAATAAATAAAATCTTAAAAAAAAATAAATTCACATGTAGTGAGATTAAAGGGATGACTAATTCTAGAACTGAATTCATTTTCCCCAAAGTATTTTAAATATATCTTAGTTCTTGTACAATTTCATGATAAAGAACCCAGATATCTGTGTTATGCACATAGTAAGAGTTTTGATGTAAAAATATTAATTAGAAAATTAGAAACTAATAATAAGTTTTATAAAAGAATTTCAGTTTAATCATGGAAGCCTTGTGATCTTAAGTTAGAAAGTATCCTGACGGTTCCAAGATGAGTTCACTGGACACTGCATATCCACTTTGTTGACTGAGTCATCCTGTCGAATAGGACTGGTTTGCACTGGCCAATTCAACTTTAGCCTGAGGTTTCTCTAAGTGTTTTTTCTCCTGGAATATTTTTTTCTTCTCTTTGACTTAATTGTGAATGTAGTACCTGCTCAAAAAATTAACCTCTTTATTTTGCTTGCATTAATGGAAAAGGAATGGCAGTTTCTGCCTAAAATGACATCCTAAACTTTAGATTTTGTTCTTACTATTGTAAGGTATTGTCACTTACTAGTCTATGTTTTCCTAAAATTCTCAATAGATACACTTCTAATTGTTGGAATTTACTTACGTGTTTTTAAAATCTAATTCACATGAACTAAGTGAAACATAGTGCTTTTAATATGATAAACTAAGAGTCAGTTCAATAGTTTATTTAAAGAGGAAAATATAATGAAACCAGAAAAATGTCTCCAGTCATCCAGTTTTTTTTTTCCCCTAAATTAACTAACATGCTTCTTACGTTGTTCCATTAAAACACCTGCTTGTAATCTCACCTGATTTTAAATCTCTAATCTTCCAGAAACTTAGTATCTTCTCCATGGAGATATTGTCATTACTGTTTTAAATGCCCGTAAAGAAGCTTGAGAACCAAAATTCTTTCTCATCACGCGAGAAGGGGAAATGAAAGCATGAAGACTGAGTAAAGGAAGCAAAAATGTGCCCCACCACTACAAATAAAGATTAGGAATTTATAATTATCACTCATATTATCCTAACACGTACTGTCTTCTCTATTTGAAACATCACTCCTACCTCGGGGAGCAGGATCACTGCTTAACAACTGTTACAATAGGGAAACAAATGCTGGAGAATCTTAGAAAGGAATCAAGTGGTCTGTTCTCCTCTAGTCCTGTCTCTCCTCCCTCTTCTTCTCTCCCCCCTCCACCCCTGTGCCATAAAGGCTGTACTAAAAAGAGAGAACAACTGCCCGTCTCCCTTCCGTTGTCAGCTCTGAAGACGGGCAGAACTAACAACAGACAGCCCTGATACTCCAGCAGCTGCAATTACTGGCACGGAGAAAAGGGAATGGGGTCAAAGATGCTCAGCAGAGAAGTGACAGGGAGAGAGAAAAAAACAAAAAACAAAAAACTAGGCCAAGTAGCAGCAGTGTAGCCATCCGTGGCTGTGGTAAGAATGAACACGGGCACTGAAACGTGAAAGCATTTTCAGCGGAAGCCTCCTGATCTCACAGTGACTCCGCACGCGTGTAACCTTTAATTATTGCTCACTCTTGAAAATAAAATGTGGTGAGGCATGACTTGGAGAACACTATGTAAGAACACTTTCATATATAGTTTTTAAATTCTTTTTTTCCTAACATTCCCTATGAAACTTATCTTTCTTCCCATACTCTCCAAGAAGAAGCAGCCAGGATAATTATCAGATTTGAATGAAACTCTGAGATCTTATGTTCTAGGGGCATTTTTTTCAAACTCGAGGATAAAAGGTTTGGATGGGAATCAAAAATGGAATTTAGCTTCACAGAAAAGTGGTAGAATATATAAGATACAAGAGCAAACAAATAGTTGCCACATCTGTTAATAAAAATGTAAGCAATTTCTAAATATATCTGAACTTCAAAATATCTTGCTACTAAATAGAAATCTAAGGTATCTAGCTTGAAACTCTTTCTTGAATGGGCCCAAATCTAGCTTATGGCACTATCACCTTTACCCATTTTCATAATTTTTATCCATTGTTCAGTGTATTTAAGAAAAATTTAAAGCTAATAATCGTTGACCCAAAATAATAACAATAATGATAATCAGAACAAATATTTATTGAGCCCTCGTTCTGTGCTGGACACTATGCGAAGTATTTTACATCATTGGATCCATTAAAATGTTATTTCTTTGAATGTCTCAATTGATTGAGTTAATTTCTTAACAGTTTAATCTAAAAAAGCAAAATAAAGCAAGCATGTGTTAAAAATATAAGAGGCTTTCATGGACTATAGACTCTGAGAAGCAAACTGAGGGTTCTAGAGGGGAGGGGGGTGGGGAATGGGTTAGCCTGGTGATGGGTATTAAGGAGGGCACGTATCGAATGGAGCACTGGGTGTTTTACACAAACAATGAATCATGGAACACTACATCAAAAACTAATGATGTAATGCATGGTGATTAACATAACATAATAAAATAAAATATAAGAGGCTAATCACATAGTCTGGGTAAAATAATACTATTCCAAAGATACATCGAGGAGCAGAACAACCACTCTTTTAAGTATCACATAAAATATTTTCATATTAGGCTCTGTAGCCAGAGTTGCTGATCTGGCCAACATCCTACGAACCGTATTTGTATCAGTATGAAGTACAGATTGTTCAGGGGGCCACAAAAGCATTAAGTTGACTGTAGATTATCTTCTATCTATTACCATAATAGAATCTTTCCAGTGTCAGCTTTGCCGTAATTTAATGGTTACAAATTAATAGGCATAAGCAGCCTAAGGTGTAATTTTAGTCCTTGACTATTTTAATATGATTATTTATTATGAAAAATAATACTTTATGAATGCACTGGGTTTCTTCTTAGAAGTTCAAGTAGGCTGATGAACCATGTAACACTACTTTTGGGAAATGCAATTATGCCAAATACTCTTCAAAAGATGGATAAAGGGAGATAATTCAACCTCACATGGAATGCTCATGTTAATTGTGTTCCACCAGCATGCTGTAGTGAGTTTTCACAATACACGTTCTGTCTTGAGATTAAATACAAGCCTGTTTGTCTTATAAACTATGCTGGGAATTAGAATTTTGGTTAATTCTACCCCCCCCCCAGCCAATAAAAAACATGGTCAAATATCCACTATATGTTAACAATAAAACCTAGCAAAAAAATGCTTATTGTGATCTCTCTAAATAATGAATATGTAGAGAATTTTTATCTTTGCAGAAACATGGCATGTAAATCACTCTTAATTTGACTTCTTCCATTCATGCAGTTCCAGGCCATCTTTAGTCTGGTTCTACCCAACAGTTTGTTCTCACTATGTATTGTATATTCCCAGCAAGCATTTTTATGATGATATATTACACAAAGTTCATGAAACCTACCATGTACTCTATGATGATTCCCTGAGTTTGACATACTTTTAAGTGTCTGGCTATGGAAGTATCGTGATAGCCACCAAATATCAACTCAAATGTCATCACCTCAATAAAGAAAGGTTACGCTATGCAGCTCAGTTGGAATTTATTTTTTCTGTGTCTGAGCTCCTATTACACCTGGCTTATAATGTCTAGTGCAGCAATTATTTTATTTCCCCATGCTTCTTCTACTTGCACTAAACTATAGCCTTTCTGAAAGTAGAGAACTGTTAACCGCATGTTAGCAACACGTTTGTTTTTGTGTTTGTTTTTACTTCAGTAAATGTTTAATAAGTGAAAGCATGAATGAACAAACCTATGGTTCCCTATAGATTTTTTGTTTTCCTTAAAATGAAACCTCTTATTCACTGTAAATTTTGTAAATGTCCGTTTTTTAATAGACAATTAAGAAACGAGTAGCTAAGTTTGAAGTAATGCTGACATTCGTGCACATGGGAAGGTAACCAGCTTCACACATATTTAAGTTATAGCCATTGTAAAAAGTATTTAAATTAAATTTAGTTCAGTTGCCATGGAAATATGGATGGAATTAAAAGGCAGATAAAAAGGAAATTACAAATTGAAGCAAAATACTAAGTACATGGCAGGTTCTTCCTAAATAACTTCTGAACGAATGGCAGTTCAATGTTTCTTTAATACATGCGATTGCTGGCTCCCAAGCTATATACAAAATTAACTCTAATAAATAATGATGCCAAAGTGCTTTCCGCAGGGTGGTAAAGCTGACACTGGTACTAACAATGTCTAATGATTCCTATTTTTCCAAATCTCACCAAGTCCTGTAATTATGAAGCTTTTTAACTTTTGGTATTCTAGTGCATGCAAAATGACATTTCTCTCTGGTTATATGTTTCCTTGACGCCTGATGAGGATTGGCATCTTTTCATAATATATACTGCTGCTTTGTTTTTTCTCATCTCTGAAAGTTCTTTTTAAAACTATACTGTAGTTTTCTTTTGGGTTGTTTCATTAACATCTGTCTGTCTATCTGCCTATCTGCCTATCTGTCTATGATACTAAATTCTTATCAGTTATTTGTATTGACAATATCTTGAGGTAAATTTTTATGATTAGAACTTCTTAATTTTAACATAATCACACTGTTTCCTCCAATGTTTACTGTGCTTTTGAAATACACCCCTAAAATTACACTTTAATATTAACATTAGTATAATTGTAATTTGTACAATATTGGTTGTAATATATATAGATAGTATGAATGTATATGTATACATATATACATATATATACAGCCTTTAGTTAAATTTCATTACAATAATTAAATTGAAAAAGAGATCATTTTTTGTTTATTCTATAGTACTCTCAGTCATCTGAGTCCAAACTGTCTCTAGAAACATATTTTAACGTCCTATTAAAAAACGTTCGAAGAAAATTAAGAAAAAAATATGTTTGAGATAAAAACAGAAATATTTTATTCATTAATAATTTATTTTCTATTAAAATTTCATTATTGATAGAATGTTTCTAAAAATTTTATTATTGTTTACACCAGAGTTTAGTTTAAAGATATATATTAGATAGATAGATCAATTTAGGGCAAAGATATTTGTATTGACGCACAAGTTTACTGCATGAAATAGAAAATCGCTTTTTAAGAAATTTCATATTTAATAACATTTCATATGCAACACAAGTAAGGAAATGTGCACTAAGTTGAAAAGCAAAGCAAATAAAGAGGCAGAACAATAATAAAACAGACCCACTTTTTCTGGCATATTCATCTCATAATCAGAATTCAGATATCTGGACAAATAGAGGACAACAGGACACACAAATGTGTAATCTGGGCTCTGCAGACAGTTGATAAAAATGTGTGACATAAATTAGATTTTATAAAACTTTAAGAAGGTAACTCATTGCAGCCCCTCACCCCAGAGCCTGTGCATTTGAAGGGCACATTTGTTTTAGTAATGCCTCACACATTTACACTGTTTTCCAACTAAATTCCTATATAAGAGAATTCTAAGAAAATCACAAAGTGATGATAATTCTAACTTCTTTCTGAAACTAAGTGCACAATTATTTTTCAAAGGGTTCACCAAGTTTAAGGCCTCTGGAATTATAGATTTTTAAAGTAATTTCTAACATTCTTACCCAAGCACCACCAACAAAATATTAATATGTAGATTTTCTAAGAGTGTCATCGAGATTTTATACTCAGCACTGTCACTGTATAGAAGCTTATTTAGTCTGCATGCCTGAAGTAATATGAATAAGGTGTCATCATTGTGTGCCTAATTTATCATCAAATAAATTAGGCAAGTTGGCATTGTGTAATACGAGATGAGATGAGAATATTCCAGTGAAGGTATATAATGCCTTGCAGACAAAATGCGTGCAATAAATCAAACTAAGAAAGCTTTGAGTCTTATTTTGTTTTGTAGGCAAAAGAGATGCCTGATTGCTTAGGATTGCTGTAAACCTGTCAATCTGATGACATTCAGATCACATAGCATCTTGTTAGATAACAAGTCTCTACTATTGTGCAAAAATGGCAATGTGTTAGACAGATCTATTTAATGACATTGAAAAGGGTGTTATTTTAAAAATACAGCCTTCAGATATGGAAATCACGAGGCAGATAATTTCAGTGTGTTCTGGGTCAACAGATGAAAAGATTTATGGAACAGTTACTCTACAGGATGTGACAATGTCATTGGCCAAATTGAGACCATGAATATTAGAATTTATGATAAATAATAAAAGCTCATAAAATAATAAATGCTTATCAAGCACAGTTAACCTTGACATGCGTCCGATTATCCTAAGTGCATTTTATTTCACACTAAGCTTACTGATATATAATGGTCTGTGACAATATTAAATAAATAGGTTGGGAGACTTTTCAAAAGAAATATGAATTGTTCACTCTGCTTTAAATGTATTCAGTGTAGCTTCTGTATTGAATAATATTCAGTGAATGTTAAATTAAAAAATGACTTTTCATTTATTGATTTATTTCATTTTTCCTGAAATATTTGTTTTTATTTGATTCTTTTTAATTCAAGCACTTAGCTTATAACAATCAGGATTAAATTTCACCCTGGTTATCATATGCACACCTTATCTTTAACTATGGACTTTTCTTACTCCTAATTATTCTACCTATCTCATATTGGTTGAGTGTAGAAATTATAATTAATTGATGACCACTGCATTTGCCTTCACCTGTACCTGTTTACAGACTATGCTCATCTATTTATATTATCTTTCTAGCCTCTATAAACATTAATAAGATTCTGCTTAAATGATCTCATTAAATCTATACAACTGCCCCGGGGTGCCTGGGTGGCTCAGTCAGTTAAACCAACTCTTGATTTCGGTTTAGGTCATGATCTCAGGTTCCTGGGAACTAGTCCACATCAGCTCTGTGCTCAGCTGGGAGTCCGCTTGAGGATTCTCTCTCTCCCTCTCCTTTTGCCCCTCCCCCACTCACATGCACACTCTTTTTCTCAAATAAATAAATATTTAAAACAAAACAAAACAAAATCTATACAACTGCCCTTTTGAAATAGGTATTTTCCATTCTTTAAAAATAGGAAGTAGAGGGGCTCCTGGCTGGTTCAGTCAGTAGAGCATGGACTCTCAATCTCAGGGTCTTGAGTTCAAGTCCTATGTTGGGTATGGAGTCCACTTAAAATTTAAAAAAAATAATAATAATAAAGTAATAAAAATAGGAAGTAAATGAAGACTAGAGAGTTAATTAATTTTTCTATATTATCAGAATATGCTCTATTTTCAAAGTATGCAATACCATACTCAAACTGTTTATATGTAAAAAGACCATGTTTTAATCTATTTTAAGATCCTTTCCTCTACTTGTTTTCAGTTTCTTATCTTTTCATTTTTTTAATAAGTTTTTATTTAAATTCTACATAATTAACGTACAGTGTACTCTTAGTTTCAGGTGTAGGCAATCTGTCTGTGACATCTGTTGTCCCATTGATCACCGGGGTTGATTCGGCTGATCTGACTGGCTAGGCACCTGGCCCTTTCCTCCCTCTCTGCTACATGCATGTCCTACCTAAGCTGCACACTCAGTGGAAAAAGATGGCCTTATTAATAGAGGAGGACTATTCTTCGGTCAAGGGTATAGGAGTAGCTGCACTCCCCTGCTAGAACCTCCGAACAAGTTCTCCAAGTCCCTTTCCTCTACTTCCAAAATAGGCACACGCTTCTTAAGCATTTACAGATCTTTTGAAATATTTGGGTACAGATGGCTACATTTTATCATATTTCTAACGTCTGTGTACTGTTAATTACAGTCATTGTATTTTTTGTAATATTATTAACTTACATTAGCATTATATATTTATATAACTTGTTCATTCAAATAATCTTGTTGTAGGCTTAACAATTTAAAATATTGTTTTAGAGAATCTTATAATTAATTTCATAATTGTCAACCAATATTAATTTATTGAAGTTAATTCTAAAATAAGGATGGTTGTAATGCCCCAATATTTCCAAATATAATGCTGACAGTGACAATGATAAAAAGTAAAGTTGTATATTCTATTATAATATATTCAGACATTCTATTCCAATATTTACAAGAAGCTAGATTAATCATATTCTTTACTAAAATCCTAGCAAGGTGTGCTATAATCTGTGCTCAGTGCTTAATGCAGCCAGTAGCTTAAAAGCTTTCAATAACAGCCTACATTCACACTGCTTTCCATTTACCTTAATCCTGAAGATGAATTATTATCATCTGGGAATTGAACTCCTCTTGGGAACGGAAATGTATTAAGTGCTTATGCCACTTGCAAGCCGTTTTCAAATGAATAACATTTGCCTCTGCCTAAAACCCTCTCATATATTTCATATCATCTCCTACTCCCTGTTACAATCCCCTATGGCCCATTTCCACTCTTCTTTACATTTAAATCCTCCCTGTATATCACCCCATTAAATCTTAGTTATCAAACCCTATTCCTAATGTCCCTGTAGATGAGATTACGTTGAAGCACTTTTTTGTAGTTCAATTTGTCACATGAGAAAACTTCCAGTGAGGTTTGTTGACAAAGTTGGGCACTGTAACTCAAGGTTTTCCAATTCAAAGATTAGGTTACAAGCAAAACATAAACTCCTTAGCCATATGATGCTTTGCATGAATTGTTCACTCAACGGTATCATCCTGCTGGGAAATGTAGTATAAGGAAAAAAATGTGATTGATACTACTATGACTGCTCTATTATGTAGAAAATAACGGATGATTGCTCTGAAGCTGTAGCTAAACAAAGTAAGACTGTGTTGTGTCATTTAGTCCAAAAATTGTCTTTCCCCATGTTTACTGTTGTCTATATGGAATTCAATACCTCTCTTCTCTGCACCTTTCAAAAAAGAAAACAGAAGAAGAGCACATTACAGAGAATTTAAAAAATGTAATAGGAATATAAATTGACTAATGTAAAGGGAAATAAAGTGTAGCTTTTGCTTTCATTCTGTGACAAAAGTGGACTCTGGTGACAAGATATTATTTAAAATATCTTGAGAGCTTGTTTGGAGGTTCTAGCAGGGGAGCACAGCTACTCGTATACCCTTGAACGAAGAACGGTCCTCCTCTATCGGGGAAGGTCGTCCTCTTCGACCGAGCTCGCAGCTTCAGGAGGGACGCACATGGAGCGGTGAGGGAGGAAGGGGACACCCGCCTAGCCAGCCAGATCAGCCGAATCAACCCTGGCGATCAATGGGGTGACAGATGTCGCAGCCAGATCGCCCTCACATCCTTATTTAAAATATCTTAATAGCTACATTAAAGGAAAAAAATGTATCTCTAATCGCTTGGGTCAAGTTGTTTTAATGTAAAATGAAATAGTGATTTTTATATTTGGATATGTAATTATATAGATGTCCATATATACTCATCTCTCTCTCTCTCCCTCTTATCTCTACATTTATCTCAATATCTGTATCGATCTCTATTTGTCTCTATATATCATTCATCTTAGAAACTCTAATTTCTAACAATTACTAGATTCTCCAGAGATTTAAAAAATAACTTTTGTCAATGTTTCTAGCAAGGAATAAATAATTATTTTCAGAAAATAAGCATAAATTAGAGGAAGAGCAACTTTACGTCTAGAACTATGGAGAGTGCTTTATAATATCTACACAGAAATCCCTTAGTGAGTTAATATTCATTCCAGATCATTACAGGTAAAGAAATTAAAGCTCAGAGAGGTTATGTAATAGCTCCAAATCATAGAACTATTATGTGGTAGAACAATGACTCTAACTCATGTCTAATGGCAAAGTTCACACTCTTCTACTATAGCAATCTGCTTTTTTGGATACATGTTGTATCCCATCACTACTGAAAGGAAAAATGACCTGTGAATTTATTTTTGGTGAATGCAGACAAGTCAGTAATTTTTTAATAGGTGCAAATAAGAAGAGTAAAGTCATTACTGATGGCTCTGTGACTGTTTCCTTTGACTATTTTTGAAAATATCTATCTATCCAAACGCATATTGGTGTTTGTGCATGGAATTACTAGAAGAGAACCCAGAGCAATCCTTAAGAGGTAGGCTACATAAGGCCATAGCTTTCTTTAATGTGATCTCTACTTGATTTTGGTTTTGTTTCTGTTGTACAGGATTCTGACAGTTTATTAAGTACTAGGAAACCCACCAAGGAAAACTGTCTGCTACCGCATAGACATTCTTACATTTCAATTTCTTCTTTTCTGTAGCTCCTAATATTCTGCTAAGTTTACTCATTTAGTATTATTCAGATTTTAATTATGAGCATACAATTCTAAATATGGATGTGTTCATATCAACAACTATATATATATATATATATATATATACACACATATACATATATATGATATGTTCTCAATAACCAGTGTAGCAAGTTTATGAAAACAGACTTAACAAAAATTAAAGGTGATTATTTAAATGAGAGGTAAATTTGTTATGCCAAAGAATCTGGATTTGCATGCCTATAAAAGAGTAGAATATAAACATGAATTAGTAATGCTTGAGACTTTGGGGTTACAGCTAAAATCCATTAATTTCATTGCCAAGATCAATGTCATGAAACATTGCTGTTTGTTTTCATATAAGAGTTTTATATTTTCAGGCCTTATGTTTAAGTCTTTAATCCATATTGAGTTGATTTTTATGTATGGTGTAAGATCAGGGTCCAGTTTCATCCTTTTACATGTGGATATTCAGTTTCCCAGAACCATTTTTTGAAAAGACTATCCTTTCTTCAATGTATATTCTGATGCTCTTGTTGAAGATCAGTTAACTGTACATTCATGGACTTATATCTGGGCTCTCTGTTCTATTCAATTTGTCTGTCTATCTGTCTTTATACAAGTACCTTATTGTTTTATTTACTATAGCCTTATATACATTATTTGAAATCAGGAAGTATGATGCTTTAAGATTTGTTCTTTCTCAAGACCACTTTGACTATTCTGGATATTTTATTGTTCTATATGAATTCTAGGTCTTTTTTACTATTTCCATAGAAATAGAAATTTCCAAAAAAATCCAAAAAAATTCTATTTTCATTGTGTTTTTGGTGGAAATAACATTGAATCATAGATTGCTTTGGATAGTATGAGCATTTTTAACAATATTTGTTCTTCTAAACCATGAGCATGAAATGTCTTTCCATTTATTTGTATCTTTAATTTCTTTCATTAATGTATAAGAGTTTTCAGTGTACAAGTCTTTCACCTCCTTGGTGAAGTTTATTCCCAAGTACTTTATTCTGTTTGATGCTATTCTAAGTGGGATTGCTTTCTTAATTGCCTTTCAGATATCTCATTTTAATTTATAGAAACACAACAGATTTTTGTATGTTGATTTTGTACACTGAAACTTTACTGAATATGTTTATTAGCTTTAACAGTTTGTTTGTGGAGACTTTGTAGGTCTTTTTATTTATACATTCATGTCATCTGCAAACAGACTATTTTACTTCTTCCTTTCTGATTTGAATGCTTTTTTTTTTATTTTTACTTTTTCTTGCCTAATTGTTATGGCTAGGGCTTTCAGGGATATGTTGAATTGAAATGGTGAGACTGGGCATTTTTGTCTTGTTCCTGATCTGGGAAGAAAAGACTTCCATTTTTTACCATTGAGTATGATGGGCTTGTTATATATGACCTTTATTATGTTGAGGTACATTCTTTCCATGTGTAGTTTGTGGAGCATTTTTATCATGAAAGAGTGTGTCAAATATTTTTCTTCATCTATTGGATGATCAAGAGGTTTTTACTCTCATTCTTTTTTTTTAATGTGCCAACCACATTTATTGATCTGCACAGTTTGAACCATTCTTGTATTCCAGGGATGAATCCCACATGATCATGGTGCATGATCTCATTAGTGTGCTATGACAGTCAGTTTGTTAATATTTTGTTGAGGAGTTCTGTATCCATGTTCACCAGGGATATTGGCCTATAATTTTATCAAAAGCACAGGGAACAAAAGCAAAAATAGACAAGTTGGACTATATCAAACTAAAAAGTTTCTGCACAGGAAAAGACACAATCAAGAGAGTGTAAAGTCAACCTATGGAATGTGAGAAAATATTTTCAACTCATATGTCTGATAAGTGTTTAATTTCAAATATATACAAGGAACTTCAATAACTAAATTAAAAAAAGAACAACCTAATTTAAAAAAAAAAATGGGCAAAGGACTTGAATAGACATTTCCCCAAAAGAAGATATACAAATGGCCAGTAGGTATATGAAAGGTGTTCTACATCACTAAGCATCAGAAATGCAAATCAAAGCTGCAAAGAGATACTACCTCACACCTGTCGGGATGGTTATATTATAACAAAAGATAAAAGCATTGGCAGGATGTGGAATAATTGGAACTTTGTGCCCTGTTGGCATTGATGAAAAATGGTGCAGTCACCGTGAAAAACATAGAGGCTCCTCAGAAAATAAAAATGGAACCATCATACGATCCAGTAACCCAATTTCTGGGAATATATCCAAAAGAACTGAAATCATGATCACAGATATCTGCACTCAGACATTCACCGCAGCATCATTCACAATAGCCAACATATGGAAATAATTCAAATATCTATTGACAAATGAATGGGTAAAGAAAACATTGTGTATACATACAGTGGAATATTATTTCACCTTAAAAGGAAGGAAATCCTACCATTTGTGACAACATAAACGGACCTGAAAGACATTATGCTAATTGAAGCAAGCCAGTCACAGAAACACAAAGACTATAAAGTTGCACTTATATGAGTTATCTAAAAGAGTCAAAATCATAGAAACAAAATACAATGGTGGTTGTGAGGTTATGTGGAGGAGGGAAAAATGAAGAGTTGTTCAATGGGTATAAAGTTACAGTTATACAAAATGAATAAGTTCTGGAGATCTATTATACAACCTAGTGCCCATAGTTAACAATAAAATGTCATGCACTTAAAAACTTAAGAGGGTAGAATTTATGCTGTGCTCTTACCAAAATAAATGAATTAATTAAGTTAAAAAATGAAATCTGTTAGTTTCCTCTCTTTTTTTTTTTAATTTTTTTTTTTTTATTTATATATTTGACAGAGAGAGACACAGCGAGAGAGGGAACACAAGCACGGGGAGTGGGAGAGGGAGAAGCAGGCTTCCCGCGGAGCAAGGAGCCCGATGCGGGGCTCGATCCCAGGACCCTGGGATCATGACCTGAGCTGAAGGCAGACGCTTAACGACTGAGCCACCCAGGCGCCCCTCCTCTCTTTTTTTTAAAGATTTTATTTATTTGAGAGAGAGAGAGAGAATGAGAAGGGGGGGAAAGAAGAGGGAGAAGGAGAAGCAGACTCCCGCTGAGCAGGGAGCCCCAATGTGGGGCTCGATCCCAGGACCCTGGGATCATGACCTGAGCTGAAGGCAGATCCTTAATTGACTGAGCCACCCAGGCACCCCCTGGGTTTTCTCCTTTTATCCTTGAAAATGTTACATAATTTAAATACATAAGGAACATCTATAAATAATTTATACCCAGACTTAGGAACAAAACACTCCAAATCTTTCACTTGTATTATTTCTTATAAGATGACTTTGAAAGTTCTATAAATATAGATGTAGGAAGGCCTGCTTTGCTAAAACTTATTAAAAAAAAAAATGTTATTTCTGATTTTAATAGCATGTTAACATAAATCTCAAAAATTATTAAAAATGTATTATTTTGACCTAAGTGCTTAAAGTAATAAGTAAAATAAAATAAAAACATGATCTCAGAAACTGTTTATAATTAAACAAACACATTCATATGACTAAATTTATGAATAAAATTATATTAAATCTTCCTCTAAAATTGTCCTTAAATTTACATGCTGGTAAATAGTAAGTGATTCACTCATTAAAGGAACTCTGGCTAGATGTTTTAATGCTGTAACTGGGGAAATGAAAAGTACTTTACCAACATTAAAAGAAAATCAGAATAGAGAGTTGAAATTAAAATCTGTGTCACAAATGTCATCATAAAGGACAAAGAAAACCAAAGTATCCAATTACTTGTCACCTAAAATTATTTTTTAACAGAAAGTGAATTGCATATTGGTATTTAGCAGAAATATATAAAAGGAGTAGACAAATTATGGTGGACCTTATCCAGGTCATTAAATCCATCTTTCTTTTCTGTTTTTCTACCTTAAGAATTTTCTTTTTAAATATTTGCTTGTAATGATCGTTGTCCTAGCCAGACCAAATATAGACAAAGATACACTGGTAGTCAGGACTTAGATAAGGTCCTTCTTTCCCATTGGCTCCACTAATATCCACATGTACTCATTGATTTAAAGAGAAATAAGATTCTAAGACAATGCTTTAACGTTGTTCAAAAACTTGGTTCAGAGAAATAAGCATGCCAAACTAGAGAGCCCTCCAAATATCAGGGCCCTTCAACAAATTAGATTAATAAGACTTGTGAATGGATATAACAAATCAGACTGAAGAACAAGGACAATAGTCATTCCAAGTACATCCAGACCCAATCCTAAAACAACCATACTGTGGCATATACAGACTGGGAGAAGAAAGTGACTGTGGGGTTTCCCATAGAGAGCTCATTGGACACAGGCTACAAGAAGACTTTGAGTTCCAAGCAATTCAGCTGTAACTAAAAATCCATCTGTAGCCTCCTTACCCTATCCATATCTCTTTCACTAAGTAATATCTTTTTAAAAAAGAATGGTATATTTTTTTTCTTATTACTTCATGATACAACCAGGTAACATGCACGTACAGCAATGGCAAAGGATTTCTAGCCCTGAATGGAGAAAACTGACCAGGGATTGATGTCGGAGCCAGGGCAGTGAGGGTCTTAGGGTGGCAGTCACCAGTGCCTACCGCAGAGAAGCCCTGCGGTACAGCTCGTGGGCCACCGACTGCAAGGCAACTGACAGAAAAAGAAAGATATTAATTTATTACACCTATAGGATGCCTCTTTGCTGTATCTTGGGATCTTGAAATCCCCATGTCGTTTGGAAAAGGGATTTTGCAGGGAATTTAAATTCCTGTACGGGTGAATGGGAAGACAGGACCTGAAACATAGTAGGCACACTTGCAAAGGAGACAAAATCATTCTAGTGTTGTATTAAAAATTTCACAAGGTTGTTTAATTCTTAAATCTGATTTTAATACTTTAAGATTCTTAGCTTTCCTATGCATGAAACTGTTTTTTGTTTTTTTTTAAACACATTGTTCATTTTGCAGAGTTTTCTGGTGCTTTTGCTTTTTGAAAAAAAAGCCTAATTGTAAAGTCGAGTACAACGTGTGCACGTGTGTGCACTGTGCATGTAAGTGTTCAATACATACGGGTCTTTCTAGCAGAATCTTCCACAAAAAGAGAAGAGATGTCTTCATCCACTCCTGCTTCATTCTTTGCCATACAAGTGTATGCTCCTGTATCTTCATAGCGCACATTGCTTATATGAACCTCACTGCCGTTTGCTGAAAACAGAAGGCAAATGCAACTTGTAAACTACGATTTCAGTTTTGGTACAGTGCTTTCCGATTACACAGTCAAGCAGTTCTCTTAGCTTGTCCTAATTAAACTATTTTCCTTTCTACTTCCGTGCTTTGGAGGCATGCCAAATTACTCCAAAAGCATTCAAGTGTTTCATAAACTGTGTTGTCATTCTATTACAGAGAGCCCAAAACTCTATGTCAAATGCACACGCTTCGTATTTTATCTTTATTTCCTATTTCCCACATTTCATTAAGTATTTCATATTGATAACTCTAATTCCATTTGTATACTTATTTTTAGTATTCAGAATCCACTTTGCCCTAAGCTTTACAGAATTTTAAAATAATAGCAATATGGTTTATATATAGGAGAATATGCTAAAAAGACTTTTCATAAAGAAATTCAGTGAGCTACATCACGCGAGTATAGTACGATTGCCACTTATCAGGTACATTACTGAACCAGTATTATATCTGGAATTAGAAGGTAAGGAAATTATTAGGTAAGGAAAACAGAAAGATAATAACACATGATTTGTCTGCAAGATTTGTCTTTTGCCAGAAATACACATAAATAATATTATAATATGGAAATTGATAAGTTAATGTATAATAACCAAAGGATTGAGGGAATAATTAGCTCAACTTTTAAATCTTGGTAAAATAATTTCTTAAGCTAAACCCTGAATAACTAGTTGCTTTCCCCAATGTGGATACCAGGGTATAATTAACCACCAACTATATGTTGGAAATATACCGTGTGCTTTTATATGTATTATTTCTTAATTGTCCTAAATAATACGTAATTATCAGAAGCAGAATCAGAGACTCATAAAATGATCTTATGAAAATCATCAATTCAAAAGATAAGGGCTGGACACCTATCAGACTCTAAAATTCAGTGTTTGTTGTACTCATTTGTTTAGGTTTCTTTTTTTTTCTCTTTTACTTCACTTTCATTCTTTCTTTAAGCGATTCTGTGTGTGTTTGTTCCATATTATCCAATCACAAGGACACTATGCGCCATGTGCGACAGAAAGTAATATGACTATTTAAGACAGATAAGGGACAAAATAATCCATAGCCCTGTTTGGGGAAAGAAGATAGAAAACTAATGGGAAAAAGAGCATGGGAATGAGCCAGTGGCTCTCAAGGGATGTGAATGGGATCTGGAAAGGCGGTGAGTGTTTGGGGAGGAATAACCAATCGGATAACCTGAACCTTTTTCTCACTTTACAGATGGTAATGCATATCTCCATTCCCCCATCCATTGTTGAGAATCACTACTCCAAAACGGAGGTTGGCCATTTTTGGGGGGGTGGTGTTTTGTTTTGTTTTCCTGTTAAAGGCTGGGTAAACATTTTATGCTTTGTGGGCCATACAGTATCTGTGACAGCTACTCACCTCTGTCATAGCAGCATGAAAGCAGCACGAGCAATATTCTAAAACGTGAGTGTGGCTATGTTCTAAAAACAAAAACAAAGCCCCCCAAATAGCTTTATTTACCAAATAGGCAGCTTCCCAGGTTTGGCCTGTGGACCTTAGTTTGCAGACCCCTGCTCTAAAAGATAAGGAGTGAACGATGTATTTAAGCCTGCATCAGCTTCTTGTTTTGCATGAAATATGGCTCTCTCCAAAGAACATTCTTTCTCTCAAGACCCACACACTTAACAACCTAAATTCTCTAGATTTTTTTGAAATATCAAAGTCAATTTATTCCTTTTTCAAATGTTCTCTTCTCAATATTGTTATATGTTCTCCTAACCTTTATACTCTGTCTTCCTCCTTCTCTACATAATCTACCATTTCTAGATGTGTTCAACTCCATTGCCAGAACTAGCAATTCCCTCGTCCATTTATCATTCTAACACATGTCTTACTAACTGCCAAAACTAGAATAAGCTGACATATCTCTGCACTTAGTGTCTCTGCATCTAGTTTTTGAGTACATTAAGAGATGACCGCATAAGCAAATTTACGAATTTTCAAATTCAGAGTTTTCAGTTTGCAGGATGTTCAGTGCTACTTGGTATTCACTTCACTTGATCTTTACAGATACATGCCTTTCATTTCCTGCTCCGTTTTTAGTTCAAATCTTTACTCTGTTTGATGTTTCCCATCCTAACTTCTCACCCCAAGCAAGCGACCTTGTTTTTAAATCATGAAGTGCATACATGTAATTAGCAAATAAACCCAAGTCATTTTGCAGTATATATGCTTATTAAATCATCACATTTTATACCTTAAACTTACACAATACTCTGTCAATTATATTTCAATCAAAGCTGGGAAAACAAGGAAAGCCAACTTCCTATATCCATCTACATCTTCACATTTATTTACTTCTCAAAGGAAACTCTCTGTTTCTTTCTAAGGAAAATCCCTTTTCTTTCTGATTTCTACAATTATTTGGTCATCCTTCCCCACCTCCATTATCTGCACATCTTTTTCTTTTCTAGTATTTCTTCAAATTGATGTATTGTCTAAGAAGAAAAAAATATCTTCATTAGTCCTAATCCTTTCCATCAACAGCAACTACCTTTTCTTTTGTCCTCCTTTCAAAATCTGGAGAGATTTTTATACTTTCTTACCTCCTTCTCATTTCTAAAACCACTGAAGACTGATGGCTATGAATACTGTTTTTTCTAAATGTCAAAAGGCCAAACTAATCACCTGACCCATGAATACATTTCAGTGACTTTCCTTGACCTTTCTATGCATTTGGCATTGTTGAACTCTTTCCCATACTTCGTTTTCTTTTCTTCTGTAGGATCACCTTGTTCTCTTGTTTGTTGCTGATTTTTAGTCTCCTCGTGTTATTTATCTTGACTTGCCTTCCAGTTAAACATTTTTGCTCTTCTAGGATTTTACTACCTCTCATTAACATATCATCCCATCCATTGATGTATTCAGTCCGTGCCTAGACTTGGACTGCACATGTAAATGCTAACTAAGCATTTGTTGAGTAAATGGATAATGAAACAACTATAGTATTTGGTAACATGTCATCACATGGAATTTAACACGCCTATGCACCCAGATTTATCTCTTAGGTCCTGCTTCCTACTCACTTTTCATTTGTCACATTCTCTCAAAACTGCAGCTTTTTTCTCACTTTTAAAAAATGATAATAGCTACCTTACAAAGGCCCCCACTCTTTCACTATTGAATCTGGAGTGTAACCAACCCCCCAAATGTGCCTTTCTGTATATTCCTAGAAGCAAAGATATAATATGCTCATCTAATATGGTTTACTGCTATTAAATGGGTAAGAGATGACAAAATCAGAAACTAATTAGAACTTTCTTCACTTTAATTTCTGTTAATCAGATCAATCCTTTTCTATGATTATAGGCACTAAAGATGTAATCAGTAGATGTAAACATGTAAATTTTGGGGGTTTACTTCTATTAATATAGAGATTTGTAGGATCTAGGTTGTAAATGTCACAATTACTTTCATATGACATTTTTTACTTGCAAAAATAAGTTAGTAAATATGTCAAAAGATTTATTTAAAAACATATATTGGAACATTCACTGTTAAAGTGGAACAAGAAGTGAAGTCTATGCTTGTACAAATAATGCAAAAATGGAAATGCATTCGCTTCTAGCATGAATTGAAGGAATTTAAAGTATACAATAAAGAATATAATGTCATGCAACAGATACTCCAGTAGAACAACTTGTCATGTTCTACTCTTGACAGTGGAAATAAGATTTATACATTTTTAAACTTACTAGTATAATCAACATATATGCAACTGCTTTTGCATTATTTAGATTATTTGACATTACAAATTTTTTTTGCTTTCTACTTACCACATATTCATTATTATTATAATCTGTATAATAATTAAATATATTTACATATTAGACTGTTAAAACTTAGAATATTTTATATATTAAAATTCAATAATAACATTCATACCTTTTAAACAATGTAAGTGTGAAACATATTTAGTAACATTTTTTCTTGTCTCTTCATTTGCAAGGTATGCTACAAAATATTCACTAAGGAATTTCTATCCTATTGACACTCTCTATGAAGTATGATTTAAACATTTAAATGATCCCTTCAGAATGTATTCTATGAAGAAATCCACCTATTCTGTTCAGCAAATCTGTTATAATTCATAGGACAAGTATTTAAAAGATACATAATATAATATTTTACTTATTGCCAAAATAATGATATAATTAATTATGACAAGACTGTTATTTAAAAACTAAAAATACTAATGGATTCTATTTCAAATATAATGTCTTAAGAACAATTATATTTTTTTCATATGCATGACATTTTGTTGCCATCAGCTAGTTTGTTTTTTTTTTTTTAAATCATGTAAACTTTGTTATAAATTTTAGTATAAAGTTTCTACATGGTCATTTAAGAGGAAAAAATGCAAATAAAATGCACCTTGAAGTGTGAGTTGTTTGGACAGCTTTGGTGTAATATCAATTCCATTCTTGAGCCAGCCAAGCTGAGGGTTTGGTATCCCCTCTGCATGGCACCTGAGACTTGCAGTTACCCCAGGTTCTCGAGCCTGACTCTCTGGATACACCCGGATTACTGGAGGGACTACAAGAAGAAATGGGGAAAAAATTGAATTAGTAAGCCATATTCTTTGATTTTCCAAAAATTGCAATATGAGAAAATTGCCAATTATATATTTTAATGATACATATTTCTATAGATCTTAGTTTCCAAATATCATCATCTGCAAAAATGTGCCAGTTTTCCTTACATAAAAGTTATTCTGAGACTATGCCAGGAAAAATACAAGCTGAGTCTGGGATATCCCGTTTTGGTAATAAAAGAAGTTTTCAAAGGATGATAGAAACATCAAAAAAAAAAAAAAATACAAAAGCTAACTTAAAGGGACTCTTATTTGCCAAATATGAGAAAATTTGAGCATTAAAATAATTAGCAATTATAAAGAAAATAAGGAATTAAATAAGACTTAAAGAATTCAGTTATATAAATAAGTAAATGAATATAAAAATGAGAAAGAATGAAAATCTTTTCCTTACCACAGCATGTTTAAAAAATCAGGATAACAATTACATTTACAGAAGTATCCAAAAAATAAAATATTTAGAAATAAATTTCACCAAGGAGGTGCAAGATTTTTACACTGAACACTGCAAAATGAGTTGAAAGAATTTAAAGAAAAACTAACTACATGAAAAGTCATGTGTTTATGAATTGAAATAATTAATTAGTAGGATAGTAAGAATTGGTAAGAATTATCAGTAAGATGACCATACTCCAAAAAAATTGATCTATAGATACAATGTAATCCCTATCAAAATTCCAACTGCATTTTTTTTCTTTTTGCAGAAATGGAAGAGCTAATCCTCGGATTTATCTAGAATCACAAGGGACCCCCAAATAGCTAAAACAACATTGAAAAAGAATAACACTGGAGGTCTCATACCTCTCAATTTCCAAATATACTACAAAGTATGTGTATAGTATATATACAAATATATATACATATATATACATATAGTATACACACACACACACATATAGTAACCAAAACAATGTGATACTGGCATAAGAAAAAAATTTAAGCCTATGAAATAGAGTTGGCAATGCAGAAATAAAACTATTAATCTTTGGTTAATTGATTTTCAACATAGATGCCAAGAAATAGTCTTTTCAAGAACTGATGCTGAAACAACTGGATATCCATATGAAATGAATGAACTTGAACCCCTACCTCACAAAATATATATAAAAATTAGCTCAAAATTAATAAAAGACCTAAATGTAGGAGCTAAAATAATAAAGCACTTAGAAGAAAACAAGGGTAAATCTTCCTGACCTTGTATTTTACCATGGTTTCTTAAATGTGACCCCAAAACACAAGCAACAAAAGAAAAATCAATAAATTGAACCTCATTAAAATTAAAATTTGAGGTGCGTCAAAGGACACTATCAACAAAGTGTAAATACAACTCACAGAATAAAACAATATTTGCAAATTATATCTGATAACATACTAGTATCCAGAATATATAATGAGCTATTATAACCCAGCAACAAAAGGCAAACCACTCCTTTTGCATAGCAAAGGAAACTGTCAACATAATGAAAAGGAAGCCTACAGAATGGGAGAAACTCTTTGTAAACCAAATTATCTGATAAATGGTTAATATCTAAAATATACAATGAACTCATACACTTTAATAGAAAAAAGCAATTAAAACATGGGCAAAGTACCTAAATATACATTTTCCAAGGAAACTGCAACCTCAGAAAAGATCTAATACTGGGACCACCTGGCTAAACTGTTCTCCAATTCTTTAGTTGTCTCATTTCTCTACTTATTATCTCATATCTCTATTGTTCTGTTCTTGTCACATAAGGTAATAAATGTTTGTTGTTTTAAGCCACTAAGTTTTAGGATAATTTATTGTTTGCTAGTATATATAGTTAAGTTTCTTGGTAGAAGAGGTTTCATCTTATTTGATCATTATATCCCTTTGCATAGTTGAGTGATAAAAGTATTGTAGAGCATGAAGCGTTCCTCAAAATGCGTATTACAGCCGTACTACATATCTTTTATTCACGCTCACACTTTAGCATTTGTTATTTAGAATGACCATGAGAACATATGTACCCTGCATTTGCCTTAGTAAGAATACGACTTGGTAAATAAGGAGAAAACACCCTGGCTCTCAGGGCAAGAATTTTCTGCTGGAGCTATCTTAGCAAAAGACAATGGACAGAAATGTTCACCTGGACCATCTTGCTCTTTGGTTAACTAATATACTTTGAACTGCGTGATTTCTTTTATTTTCACCCAATGGAATGCCTGTCAAAGATGCAAGGTCAACGACCAGACTGAGACTCTCTTTAGGCTCTCAACTCTAGCCCAAAGTTAATTTCACCACTGTTCTTTCTAGCGACTAGAGTGGCCATTGTATATACAAATTAAATTGACTAACAAATAAACATCAGCCTTCTAGATTTACTGAAGTTATAAAAGCAATTCAAACCAAGAGACTAGTTGAAGCCACAATCAGGACTACAGATACGCTTATCATCCTACTGGCCCTTTCATTTTGGCTATACAGTAAAGATCTTAAACTAGACTCATATCAGCTCTAACATGGAGACAAAGGGAAGGAAGGGGTACTCAGAAATGCCCAGTAATCCTTTCAAATCGAAGCCGGGTCTTGACTTTGTGAATTGCCTTTCATAGTTTCTGGAGGAGAAAAATAATAAACTTCCAAAGTTCTGGGCACCAGATTTTTGCTGCATACTTTCATCCTCTCCTAAATATAATTCAAAACAAACGCGCTATACACAAACATCCACAACAATAATGGGAGCGAAACCAGGCTCTGATTTCTTTTAGCCTTGATGACTACTTAAATGGTGCCTTTTGAAATGTCAAATATGTTTTCAAAAATAGTCCTCATAAAATTTCTGCACATACTTTCTTGGTAACATAGAGCACATATTTAGGCTTTTGGTATATATCTAAAAGCACACAGTATTTTTTGTACCTTTTTATTATATTGGAGGTTCAAGTAAATAACTTTTTAAGGAGATACGATAATATACTTCCAGCAAAACCACATTACCATAAGATCTGGAGTAAAGAGACTTTTTTCAAATACTCAGACCTAATCTCTAATCTCTTAACAACTCAGGAGTTAGGAGATGAGCTTTTTAAAAAGACTTACATAGAGTGCCAAAATGGAAAACTACTCTCTCAATAAACATTTAAGAGAAGAAAATGTATCTTGACACAAAACTTGTAGCCAAAGCAAGGACCAATGTTTCATGCAACATTCTTTGGAATAGCAAAAAATTGAGATGACCTAAATATATTGAAAATTAGTTTGAAATGAAGCACATCAATCAACTCAATGATAACAATAGATTCTACATCATTCATATTTAAAAATGTAGATATTATATAGGTCATCTATATTGTCACTGATACTCCCCAAAGGACAACTTTTCAAATAAGATGTTCAATTTCTCCCTGTGTTCCTACTTGTTTCTACTTTATTGACACATTTGCATGTGAACTGAAAGGAAAACAATGAATAATAATTTTTGCCATATTGAACTTTTATACCCAACTAGATATATCGTAGTTTGAAAAAATAGCAATACTCATATAATATGCTTAGTATATTGCTATCAAGTGATGGTCTGAAAAATATCTCTTAACTTACACATAATTGAAGGATAAGTGATTGGCATAACAACTATTTAACCTCAGTGACAAGCTACACATTTAAAAGTAGGTTATTTTTCCCGAGATACATATTATGAAATATAAATGAGGATTGATGGCAGCTTGAATTAAAAAGTCAATAATCCTCCAGAGAACATTTCAAGCCATTTGTTACAGTCATTTTTTGTTAGAAAGTGCATTCTATGAACTTGTCTTTCCTTGCTGTTAGTGTTGCATGAATAAAGAAACTGATGAAGGCCACCAAAGAGTTTTCACATTGGATTTAGAATCCAGTCTGTGTGTGCTATCATGAAAATCTTTAAATAAGGCTCCCAATATTTTAAGCCAAAGGTAATATTTAAAAGTAAGTGTCTATACACTGAAAATTTCCTAATGATATTCAATGTCTCACCAAAATTACTCAGGAAGCAGTTTATTTGATATAATATTATCTAATAATGTCAAATGATATCTATATTAAATAGTATAATATTATGTGCTTATATGTATATAAACACGTCAAGTAGTTGAGATTATTACATATTGTTCAATATCATTCTATAAAATATAATCAAATAAGTTTCTGTCACTTAAAAAAAGAGATATAAAAGGATGTAAATATGTGAAATTTATTCATGAATAAAATTTAAGAAACACATAAAACATGATCTGTTTATTCTGAATTTTAGGATAATACACAAATATTTATTGAGCAACTTCTGAGTGAAGCAAATTGTGGTAGATGACTTTCTCTCTCCATCTCTTATATGCTATGTTTTATACGTTAACACGTTGAGTGAGTATTGAGTTCAGGTTTTGAAATTAGCCAAATGAACACTGGAAAAAACGCATTTTGTCTTATCTGGTAACAATTATAAAATAAATGTTCCCATACACATAACTACAGGAATTTGACTACTTGGAATCTAAATATAAAATCTGAATTAGGTGTTTAGCAGTTATATATAAGGTATATTTGAGGTCCTTGAAAAATTATATTTTAAAATGTAAAGATCAAGTAATTATCAGTGCATTTATAGTAATTTGGAGAGGTATTAATAATTCACCTCAAATGGATGCAACTTCTCAAGGAAACTGAACTACTTCTTTCCGTAAGCCAGTTAAGATAACTATCATCTTGTGACTATATTGAACTAATACAATAAAATTGTATTTAATTTATCTAATGGTTCTTAGAGCATAAACTATAAGTAATTGGATACTGTATATGGAGGACTAGTTGCTCTAAGAATACATACTTAAGGCTAATACTTTTTAACTAGTTATAGCAATTAAAATGGGAATGGGGTTCTGATACTAAACATTAAATTTAGAATCAAAAAGGTAGATAAGCTAAAGAAAATAGTATAAGTATATTTTACTAGTATAAAGTATATTTACTAGATCTAGTAACTAGTATAAGTATATTTTACTAGATCTTTCTTCCTGGAAACTTTGGGGTCTATATGGAATCAGTTGTGAAGATTTATCAGCTCAAAACCATAAAGTATTGAATAATATTAATACATATAAAACTAAGTAAAGATTGATGGATATATTTCTTAAAGGGCTATAATAACTTCCTTGTATTAAAATAAATCAGTGTTTTTCTCAATATTAGGAAGTATCTAATAGAATCTAATCATCTTTCTAATCTAGTATTAGAAACGATCTAATGAAAAAAAATAGATATCTATAAATACTAAGCCCTGCTTTTTTCATCCTTTAACTTTTATTCTGTGATCTTTCTTTAGAAATCGCTGCATTGTTACAGAAAGTATAAAAACAGCATAACCTGGGTACTTTGGAAGCCTGATTTTCAAGTCAGGAAGCAGAGATCATTGACCCAATACAGTGACTGCAATCCTACTGAAAACAGAAATGAATTTAAGGTGAGTTGTCAGGTCACTGGTATGTAAACAACTAAACATTGGATATTTTTTTTTTTTTCTTGATGCCATTTTCTTGTGTTCTTTTGAAGGAGTCTATCACTGCTCTTCCACAAATTATTCACACAGCTGCAACTGTTAGAAAAGTTCTAAGAAAGCTTGAGGGTAAGAATATAAATGGCTCTGAAGTAGTGCTGACTCACAGTGGCATCTGGATTGTTCTATTTGTATTATGACTTCCTTTGTCATTAAAGCAACTTTCCTATGAAAAATTACAGACAGAGTTTAATAAATATTTTAAATGCTACTGAGCTTGTCCAATGTCTTTTGTCTCTGACATTATTAAAGCCATCAATTTCTCTTTAACTTTGTCCCAAAGCAGTCTTTTTATATTCATGACTTTCACACTGCCTCTTGTCAATATTACAAAACTCTCTGATCACATTATTGCAGCCTTCATAAAAATGTAGAGAATGCAACGAATGTTGGAGGCGAAATATAAATTAACAAAAACAGACTTATGGTCATAAACTTTTGTGATTTTTCTATTGGGTCTCCCTATTTATCCTGCAGTATTTTAACAAATCACAACTTTTTAAGATATTTTGAAAGGGACAGCAGTCTATCCTAGTTTAATGAACTCACATCTATTCTACTGATCCTTAAAGTTAGTGGCCCTTTTAATCCCCAATTTTAAAAAAAATGTCAAAAGCCATCATTTACAGAAATGCTCTCTGAAACAAAACCTAGCCAAAGCATTCAAGGTAATAATATAGAATGTTGTTTTTCTAAATCAATGAAGAAAGAATTAATGAAAAAGATAATTTAATGTCTGGCACATGATGGATACTGTTTTTTTGTTTTTGTTTTTTTTCTTAGACATTATTTACCTTCGTTTAATATATATTTAATTTAAAGTTTCAGGAGATCTCAAATTATTTGAGGCACGGAGTGTGCAGTAGATACATTACAACAACCCCTCCACATACACACCTGAAAATCTGAATGTATTTTTAGCACTCTATGCTGGAAGGGATAAAATATGTAATTTCTCTAAGTCTCAGTTTCCCCATTTATAAAGTTTGAAACCCTTCCTAGAATTAAATTGATTAAAAGAAACAATGTATGGCAAGTTGAAATATTAGGTGTCTTAACTCACACACTTTTTCCAGAAATCATATTTTTGCTATTACATGCAGAATGAGTGAGACTTAATAGGAGAAATAACAAATGTATGTAATTTCACTAGTCAATACCAATTGATTAGTAGAAATGGACTTTTTAGACATCCAAATTGGAAGTGGCCTAAACCCACGCATGGGTTCAATGGGATAGAAAAGTTATAATTGATCAGTCATATCTGCCAGGACTAGAGAAAGGGAAATGGAAGCAAGACACATTTTGCAAACTTGTTTAATGTTTAAGATGTAAATATAAACCCTATCTAAATATAATATATAACTAGATTTATTCAAAGCTGCCTCTAAAATAATTCTAAACAGGTCGAGTGAATCTTCTAAGCTCTTCCTCAATCACATTTGTACCCCATTGGCCATATAACTAGTAAGTGCACACGTGCCCTGTAAAAAGGGTTTTTGTGACTGGAGAGTAAGAAAAACAATTGCATTAGTTAGAGCTTAAAAAGATAGAGAAAACATATGTCTTTCAATGTAATATTAAAATGTGTGGCAGGGGGCGGAACAAGATGGCGGAGGAGTAGGAGACCTTGATTTCGTCTGGTCTCAGGAATTCAGCTGGATAGGGATCGAACCATTCTGAACACCTACAAACTCAACAGGAGATTGAAGAAAAGAATAGCAACAATTCTCTGAACAGAAAAGCGACCACTTTCTAGAAGGTAGGACATGCGGAGAAGTGAATCTGAGGCGATATTCGGGAGGATAGACAGCGGGGAAGGGGGCCTTTGTCGGCCGCTTCTGGCAAGTGATAGAGCCGTGGAGCACAAAATCGGAACTTTTAGAAGTCGGCTCCGCTGAGGGACGTCGCTCCAGTGGCTAAGTGGGGGGTGGAACCCTTGTGGGACAGTGTGGTCTCAGGACCCTCGGGGTCACAGAAAGACCGGGGGTGCCTGAGTGCGGCAGAGCTCCCAGGTATCGGAGTAGGGAAGCCAGCTGCAGAGACAGAGCCGAGGAGCGGGCTCTCAGCTCGGGGTTGCCATAAACTGTGATCCGTGGCATAGTCAGGCCACTGCTCCTCCAGCTGGGACCCAACAAGCGGCAGATCCGGGGAGACTCACCTTCCTTCCCCAGGAGGAGCAGCGCAGGAGCGCACTGCAGGGATCTGCTGGGTTTGGAGGCTCCACACAGAGTTGGGTGCCATAGATAGAAATGCTCGGTCACAGGCCGGGTGAGCATGGAGTGAGGCTGCAGACCGGGGAGACGGAGTGACTGACTGCTTTTCTCTGGGGGCGCACTGAGGAGTGGGGCCCCGAGTTCTCGGCTCCTCCGGGGCAGAGATTGGGAGGCCGCCATTTTCACTCTCAGCCTCCAAAGCTGTATGGAAATCTTGCAGGGAACAAAAGCTCCCCAGAGCAAACCCGAGCAGATTACTTAGCCCGGACCAAGCAAGGGCAGGGCAATTCCGCCTCCGGCAAAGACATTTGGGAACCACAGCAACAGGCCCCTCCCCCAGAAGATCAGCGAGAACAGCCAGCCAAGACCAAGTTTACCCATCAATGAGAACGGCAGAACTCCAGCGCTAGGGGAATAATGCACATAGAATCCATGGCTTTTTTACCATGATTCTTTAGTCTTTCAAAATTAATTTTTTTAACTGTCTTTTTTTTTTTGAATTTTTCTTTTTCCCTTTTTCAACCAACATCTTATCAATCCCTTTTTTAAAAAACATTTTTATTTTTCATTTTTAGAGTCATATTCTATCCCTTCATAGTAGTTACCCTTATTTTTGGCATATATATATAAATTGTTCTCTCTTTAAAATTTTGAGATAGTTTCTTCTAACAGATTCAAAATATACACTAAATCTCTAGTGTATGGTTTGTTCTACTCTCCTGCCTGATCACATTCTCTCCGTTTTTTTTCTTTTTTTTTAAATCCTTTCTTTTTCAAACAACTTCTTATCAATTCCTTTTATAAATTTTTTTTTATACTTTTCATCTTTACAATCATATTCCATCCCTTCATCATATCAACCCTTATTTTTGTACGTATATAAGTTTTTCTTTCTTTAAAATTTTGGGAGGCACTTTCTTCTAACAGACCAAAATACACCCAAAATCTAGTGTGTGGCACTGATCTATGCACCAGCCTGATCATATTTGATCATATTCTGTTTTTTTTTTTGTTCTGTTTTTGTTTGTTTTTATCTTTATCTTCTTCTTTTAATTTTTTTTTTCTTTTTTTTTTTTCTTTCTTTCCCTTTCTTTTCCCCTGGCTTCAGGTCTTTTCTGATTTGTTTAGAGTATATTTTCTGGGGACGTTGTTACCCTGTTAGCATTTTGTTCTCTCATTAATCTATTCTCCTCTGGACAAGATGACAAGATGGAAAAAATCACCTCAACAAAAAGAACAAAAGGTAGTACCAACTGCCAGGGACCTACTCAATACGGACATTAGTACGATGTCGGATCTAGAGTTCAGAATCATCACTTTAAAGATACTAGCTGGGCTTGAAAAAAGCATGGAAGTTATTAGAGAAACCCTTTCTGGAGAAATAAAAGAACTAAAATCTAACCAAGTCAAAATCAAAAAGGCTATTAATGAGGTGCAATAAAAAATGGGGGCACTAACTGTAGGATAAATGAGGCAGAAGAGAGAATCAGTGATATAGAAGACAAAATGATGGAAAATAAAGAAGCTGAGAAACAGAGAGATAAACAACTACTGGATCACAAGGGCAGAATTCGAGAGATAAGCGATACTGTAAGACGAAACAACATTAGAATAATTGGGATACCAGAAGAAGAAGAAAGAGAGAGAGGGGCAGAAGGTATACTGGAGCAAATTATAGCAGAGAACTGCCCTAATTTGGTGAAGGAAACAGGCATCAAAATCCAGGAAGCACAGAGAACCCCTCTCAAAATCAATAAAAATAGGTCAACACACCGACATCTAATAGTAAAACTTATGAGTCTCAGAGACAAAGAGAAAATCCTGAAAGCAGCTTGGGAGAAGAGATATGTAACCTACAATGGTAGAAACATTAGACTGGCAACAGACCTATCCACAGAGACCTGGCAGGCCAGAAAGGACTGGCATGATATCTTCAGAGCACTAAATGAGAAAAATATGCAGCCAAGAATACTATATCAGCTAGGCTGTCATTGAAAATAGAAGGAGAGATAAAAAGCTTCCAGGACAAACAAAAACTAAAGGAATTTGCAAACATGAAACCATCCCTACAAGAAATATTGAAAAGGGTCCTCTAAGCAAAGAGAGAGCCTAAAAGCAACATAGACCAGAAAGGAACACAGACAATATACAGTAACAGTCACCTTACAGGCAATACAATGGCACTAAATTCATATCTTTCAATAGTTACCCTGAATGTAAATGGGCTAAATGCCCCAATCAAAAGATACAGGCTATCAGATTGGATTAAAAAACAAGACCCATTGATATGCTGTCTGCAAGAGACTCATTTTAGACCCAAAGACACCCCCAGATTGAAAGTGAGGGGGTGGAAAACCATTTACCATGCTAATGGACACCAAAAGAAAGCTGCGGTGGCAATCCTTATATCAGACAAATTAGATTTTAAACCAAAGACTGTAATAAGAGATGAGGAAGGACACTATATCCTCCTTAAAGGGTCTATCCAACAAGAAGATCTAACCATTGTAAATATCTATGCCCCTAACATGGGAGCAGCCAATTATATAAGGCAATTAATAACAAAAGCAAAGAAACACATCGACAACAATACAATAATAGTGGGGGACTTTAACACCCCCCTCACTGAAATGGACAGATCATCTAAGCAAAAGATCAACAAGGAAATAAAGACTTTAAATGACACACTGGACCAAATGGACTTCACAGACATATTCAGAACATTCCATCCCAAAGCAATGGAATACACATTCTTCTCTAGTGCCCATGGAACATTCTCCAGAATCAATCACATCCTAGGTCATAAATCAGGTCTCAACCAGAACCAAAAGATTGGGATCATTCCCTGCCTATTTTCAGACCACAATGCTTTGAAACTAGAACTCAATCACAAGAGGAAAGTCGGAAAGAACTCAAATACATGGAGGCTAAAGAGCATCCTACTGAAGAATGAATGGGTCAACCAGGAAATTAAAGAAGAATTAAAAAAATTCATGGAAACTAATGAAAATGAAAACACAACTGTTCAAAATCTTTGGGATGCAGCAAAGGCAGTCCTAAGAGGAAACTATATAGCAATACAAGCTTTTCTCAAAAAACAAGAAAGGTCTCAAATACACAACCTAACCCTCAACCTAAAGGAGCTGGAGAAAGAACAGCAAATAAAACCTAAACCCAGCAGGAGAAGAGAAATAATAAAGATCAGAGCAGAAATCAATGAAATAGAAACCAAAAGAACAGTAGAACAGATCAACGAAACTAGGAGCTGGTTCTTTGAAAGAATTAACAAGATTGATAAACCCCTGGCCAGACTTATCAAAAAGAAAAGAGAAATGACCCAAATCAACAAAATCATGAATGAAAGAGGAGAGATCACAACCAACACCAAAGAAATAAAACAATTATAAGAACATATTATGAGCAACTCTATGCCAGCAAATTAGATTACCTGGAAGAAATGGATGCATTCCTAGAGATGTATCAACTACCAAAACTGAACCAGGAAGAAATAGAAAACCTGAACAGACCTATAACCACTAAGGAAATTGAAGCAGTCATCAAAAATCTCCCAACAAACAAAAGCCCAGGGCCAGATGGCTTCCCAGGGGAATTCTACCAAACATTTAAAGAAGAATTAATACCTATTCTTCTGAAACTGTTCCAAAAAATAGAAATGGAAGGAAAACTTCCAAACTCGTTTTATGAGGCCAGCATTACCTTGATCCCAAAATCAGACAATGACCCCATCAAAAAGGAGAATTACAGACCAATATCCTTGATGAACATGGATGCAAAAATTCTCACCAAAATACTAGCCAATAGGATCCAACAGTACATAAAAAGGATTATCCACCACGACCAAGTGGGATTTATCCCTGGGCTGCAAGGTTGGTTCAACATCCGCAAATCAATCAACGTGATACAGTACATTAACAAAAGAAAGAACAAGAATCATATGATCCTCTCAATAGATGCAGAAAAAGCATTTGACAAAGTACAGCATCCTTTCTTGATCAAAACTCTTCAGAGTATAGGGATAGAGGGTACATACCTCAATATCATAAAAGCCATCTAGGAAAAACCCACAGCGAATATCATTCTCAATGGGGAAAAACTGAGAGCTTTCCCCCTAAGGTCAGGAACGTGGCAGGGATGTCCACTATCACCACTGCTATTCAACATAGTATTAGAAGTCCTAGCCACAGCAATCAGACAACAAAAAAGAAATAAAAGGCATCCAAATCGGCAAAGAAGAAGTCAAACTCTCACTCTTTGCAGATGATATGATACTTTATGTGGAAAACCCAAAAGACTCCACCCCAAAACTGCTAGAACTCATACAGGAATTCATTAAAGTGGCAGGATAGAAAATCAATGCACAGAAATCAGTGGCATTCCTATACACCAACAACAAGACAGAAGAAAGAGAAATTAAGGAGTCGATCCCATTTACAACTGCACCCAAAATCATAAGATACCTAGGCATAAATCTAACCAAAGAGGCAAAGGATCTGGACTCAGAAAACTATAAAACACTCATGAAAGAAATTGAGGAAGACACAAAGAAATGGAAAAGCGTTCCATGCTCATGGATTGGAAGAACAAACATTGTGAAGATGTCAATGCTACCTAGAGCAATCTACACATTCAGTGCAATCCCCATCAAAATACCATCCACTTTTTTCAAAGAAATGGAATAAATAATCCTAAAATTTGTATGGAACCAGATAAGACCCCAGACAGCCAGAGGAATGTTGAAAAAGAAAAGCAAAGCTGGTGGCATCACAATTCCGGACTTCCAGCTCGATTACAAAGCTGTCATCATCAAGACAGCATGGTACTGGCACAAAAACAGACACATAGATCAATGGAACAGAATAGAGAGCTCAGAAATGGACCCTCCACTCTATGGTCAACTAATCTTTGACAAAGCAGGAAAGAATGTCCAATGGAAAAAAGACAGTCTCTTCAACAAATGGTGTTGGGAAAATTGGACAGCCACATGCAGAAGAATGAAACTGGGCCATTTCCTTACACCACACACAAAAATAGACTCCAAATGGTTGAAAGACCTAAATGTGTTACAGGAGTCCATCAAAATCCTAAAGGAGTACACAGGCAGCAGCCTCTTCGACCTCAGCCACAGCAACTTCTTCCTAGAAACATCGCCAAAGGCAAAGGAAGCAAGGGGAAAAATGAACTATTGGGACTTCATCAAGATAAAATTTTTTGCACAGCAAAAGAAACAGTCAACAAAACCAAAAGACAACCAACAGAATGGGAGAAGATATTTGCAAATGACATATCAGATAAAGGGCTAGTATCCAAAATCTATAAAGAACTGATCAAACTCAACACCCAAAGAACAAATGATCCAATCAAGAAATGGGCAGAAGACATGAACAGACATTTTTCCAAAGAAGACATCCAAATGGCCAACAGACACATGAAAAAGTGCTCAACATCGCTTGGCATCAGGGAAATCCAAATCAAAACCTCAATGAGATACCACCTCACACCAGTCAGAATGGCTAAAATTAACAAGTCAGGAAATGACAGATGTTGGCGGGGATGTGGAGAAAGGGAAAACTTCCTACACTGTTGGTGGGAATGCAAGCTGGTGCAACCACTCTGAAAAACAAAATGGAGGTTCCTCAAAAAGTTGGAAATAGAGCTACCATACGACCCAGCAATTGCACTACTGGGTATTTACCCCAAAGATACAAATGTAGTGATCCGAAGGGGTACGTGCACCCCGATGTTTATAGCAGCAATGTCCACAATAGCCAAACTGTGGAAAGAGCCAAGATGTCCATCGACAGATGAATGGATAAAGAAGAAGTGGTATATATATACAATGGAATATTATGCAGCCATCAAAAGGAATGAGATCTTGCCATTTGCAATGACGTGGATGGAACTGGAGTGTGTTATGCTGAGTGAAATAAGTCAATCAGAGAAAGACATGTATCATATGACCTCAGTGATATGAGGAATTCTTAATCTCGGGAAACAAATGGAGGGTAGCTGGAGTCGGGGGTCGGTGGGAGGGGTGGGGTGGCTGGGTGATAGACACTGGGGAGGGTATGTGCTATGGTGAGCGCTGTGAATTGTGCAAGACTGTTGAATCACAGATCTGTACCTCTGAAACAAATAATGCAATATATGTTAAGAAAAAAAAAAAAGAAGAAGATAGCAGGAGGGGAAGAATGAAGGGGGGGAAATCGGAGGGGGAGACGAACCATGAGAGACGAGGGACTCTGAGAAACAAACTGAGGGTTCTAGAGGGGAGGGGGGTGGGAGGATGGGTTGGCCTGGTGATGGGTATTGAGGAGGGCAAGTTCTGCATGGAGCACTGGGTGTTATGCACAAACAATGAATCATGGAACACTACATCAAAAACTAATGATGTAATGTATGGTGATTAACATAACAATAAAAAAGAAGGTAAAAAATGTTTGGCAAAAAATTAAAACTTTCCTTTAAGCTATTATTCTAGCTAGACTTCTCTATTTTTCCACCATTTGCATAAGAAAGGGAAGAACTTTCAAAACATGTAAGACCATAACATATAAAACACTTTGTATCAGACAGGATTACTCAAGAGTCAGACCTTAGATCACAACTGGGAACTGAGTGATTTGGGCAGACTTACTCCAACTCTTTCAGCGCCTGTTTCTTCATTTGAAAAATAAATGTTATGATGAAACAATGTGATGGCACTGTAAAATATAAGATGCCTAGCAGATAGAGAGAAATGAATTTATGATAATGTTGATGCAAATGTTAGTGAAAATCTTTTCAATAGGGTAGATGATGATAATTATAAATATTAAATAATTTTCCTCAAAGATTTTTTTTACTGCAAACTACTTTATATAAAAAGCAAAAAAAAAGGGGCGCCTGGGTGGCTCAGTCATTAAGTGTCTGCCTTCGGTTCAGGTCATAATCCCAGGGACCTGGGATTGAGCCCTGCATCGAGCCCCGCATCGAGCTCCCTGTTCCGCGGGAAGCCTGTTTCTCCCTCTCACACTCCCCCTGCTTGTGTTCCCTCTCTCGCTGTCTCTCTCTCTGTCAAATAAATAAAAAAAAAACTTTTTAAAAAGAAAAAAAATCTGTAGGTTTAGAGGGTTAAATTCATCTACAGTTATACCAGTGCTAACACACTGAGGATTATAAGTATAATTTTCTAATTTCAGAATGAGCTTTTTGGTAGGAATTATAAATGCAATCTACCTATAATTAGAGATAGTCATGTAATTCTAAGCCATAATATTAATTTACTGAAAATGTACAGATAATTCATCTGAAAAGGCACTCTTGAATAAAGCAGCAGTAAGCTTTGATTTTTTGTTGTTATTGTTTTTGTTTGTTAGTTTTTATTTAAATTCAAGATAGTTAGCATATAGAGTATTATTAATTTTGGGGTAGAATTTAGTGATTCATCAGTTGCTTATAACACCCAGTGCTCATTCCAACAAGTGCCCTCCTTAATGCCCATCACCCAATTACCTCATCCCCGCATCCTCCTCCCCTCCAGCCACCCTCAGTTTGTTTCCTATAGCTAAGAGTCTCTTATGGTTTGTCTCCTTCTCTGTTTCATGACATACATATAAACTTGCTAACTCTCAACAGAGGAGAACTATGCTATTTTAGACTTAATGCATATGATAATTTTTAGAATATTCCCTTACTTAATGGACAGTGACATGGGTTTTTTCTCTCTGGTCAAACCCTAGTAATTTCATCTTATACAGGATCTATTATCAGAATCTATCCCTGCTTCATCTGCTAAATCCATCAACTACATGAAGCCAGACTGATCAGAGTTTGAGGCCCATGGTCAGCATATACAGCACCTGTAGTTAGAAACTTCTTAAACTTTCTGAGTCTTGTTTTTCTTTTCAGTCATAAAATTTTACCATATTAGTAATAATTACCTCAAGGATTTTTGAAAGAAAAAGAGATAATGTAGATAGAAAAACCATTTAAATGTTGCAAAATAGAAATTACTCATTCATGTTGGCTCTAATTTGTTTCTCTTTAATTTCTTCTGTTATCGATATCTTAATATACTGTATATTTATTATTAAAAACACATTATACAGAGGAGGCAGCATATAAAATATTAATTGCTTCTCTCACCAGATTTTTGAAATGACCAGTTTTAATCTTTCAATGTACTTTAAGTTTAACCTCTATCCTTACACAGCTTATATGCACACATTTGCTTCTCAAGTATGAATTTATTCTCTATATATTACTTGGGATTTTTTTCCATTTTAGATATCTTAGACATATTTGAGGACAACATATGTAAATGAGTTTATTGTTTAATAGAGTAATGATTTTTGCAGTAAGGGTATATGACAATTTATTCATCAATTTTAATGATGACTCGGATCACAGTTTCACACTATTATACACAATCGTGCATAAAAATCATTCTTGTACCTACACACTACTGTTGCTTTCAATTTTTCAGATTAGCTGAATCAAAGAAGAATTGCTACATTGAAAAGGACATGCATTTAAAATTGAATGTTAGATTACTATGCTAGCATTTTGTAGAAATCCCTTCTCCCAAAACTAAGCACTGTATGAGAGTGTCCATTCTCCACAAATTCACCTGAAATGGATGCTATTAATTGTTTAAATTTGGCAAATGGTTCCTCATATTAAATACATCAAATTTCATTGTTTGCTACTTGAATGTTTTCCTATACCCATTAGCCACATTGATTCCTTCCATGAATGTCCTGTTCATAGCTTTTACCCATTTTTTTCCTGTTAATATATAAGAATACTTATTCAACTAGAGAAATGTTCCTTTATCCCTTATTTTCGTTGTAAATGTTTTATCTAGTGTATTTTGAATAATTACATTACAGAATATTTTTATTTACAGTAGCCCATGAAACATCTCTTTTATTATTACTGGATTTCTTGTCTTGCTAAACAAAAATATACACACACTGCCATCCTCAGTTAAATAAATATTTTCCTTAATAATGAACACCCTAAATTTATTAGCCTTTTTAACACAATTATATTTCTAATCAGATTACAATCTAGTTTACGATCCAATTTCTGGGTAAATTTTTTAAAATTTTTACATAATGTGTGAAGAAACATAATTTTCTTTCAGTGGTATTATTTTTTATACATCATTCAAGAATGAAACAATATATTCTCAATAATTGGATATCCTTTCTTCATCACATTGTGTATAATAATTTTTCAATCAAAATACATGTTTTCATCATACATTTTATGTGTTTATTTTTATTTTACATATCATATATGCACACATATATTTTCATACTTAAAATGATTTTACATATTTATTGACTGCATCTTTTTTTTGGTATTTTATCCATCTCATGAATCTGTACTATATTCTTTGGTTAGTGTAAATTTAAGTTTTACTATCCCTTACAACAAATTCATTCACACTAGTGTCCATTTTACCAGTTTTTTTCCCCCCACATTTATTCTTGTATTAGAAGAAGTGGAGGGGGGAAGAAGTGGGGGGAAGCAGAAAGAAAAAAAAAGATGTAGGGAGGAAGGAAAGAAGAAAGAAAAGAAACAGAAAAGAAAGGAAAACAGATTCTTGGAATTCTGGTTGAAATTGAATTGAACTTATAATTAAAGAAGCTGTGTAATTATTTTAATATAGGATATCTCCCAATATAAGAATATGGTATATTGTTCCATTTGTTTACATTATTTTTGAAGTCCTTTAGTTGGAATCTGAATATTTTTCTACTAACTTTTTTAACATTTTCTGTTTATTGCTGTTAATGGAAAATGTCTTTATATATATTCATAAGTAGTTAAGTGTCTATGAGCCCTAATTTTCTTTTAGTAAAAAAGCTTTTAGATTTTGATCTCTTGGGTTTTGGAGGTAAGCCATCATATCATTGGCAAATGTATATAAAATATTGTCTATCTGTAGTATTTATATGTTTAAATTCCAAAACAATTTGAATGATAGTGGAGATGGATAATACATGGTAGTCTTGAAAAAAAAGATGATAGCCCTGACTTGATTAGATGTTAAAAGAAACATCCATTTTCTTAGTTGGCATTTTAAAAATAAGCATTGTAAGGTATAGGCTGATTCTTTTGATATCTACTTTAGTATATTATGGTATATTAATTTTATCAGTTACATTTCAGCTCCTTTTCAGCATTATATATATATATGATATGAATATATATGAGAAAAAAATACATATATATATGACAGCACTAATGCTACAGCCATCCAGCCAGCCATCTTTCTATCTATAATCTAAATACAACACATATATCTCAGACATACTCATTGAGTTACTATAATCTTCTTTACTTTTGCTTATATTTTATTCAGTTAATCTGTCAAATTCTTTTTTAACTATACATTAAAATCCTCACTATCATTTTACCTTTATCAAAGAATCCTTTGATTTTTGTATTTTGCTTGATGCAATTTTAATGTATATATTTGGCACAAAAGTTTTTAACTCATATCTTCCTTTGTATTTTTATATGGGAAAATATTTTTCTTTATTCTAGCCAATGGGTTTAGCATAAATAAAACTTTAGCACATATAGGTACATTACCATTGATTTCATTTAATTTATTTTCTACACATGTATTGACCAATCACTTTATCTTCAATATGGTTTCATCATTTCTTTTTAGGTGTTTCTCGCAACTATCACATAGCTGATGTTTTTTACCCAAACATTCAGTTTGAAGCAGAAGTTCAAACCACATATATCAATTGTAATACACATATTTGTTTTAATTTTTCATTTAATTTTACTTGTTTTATACATTGTTGCTGTTTCCTCTTTTTTCCTGACGTTTCCTTACCTATACTGCACTGATAAATTTCCTTCATATTCCTTCTTCTTCAATTCTCTTGTGAAATTCCCATCTTTAACTGTCATATGAAAATCTCATTTGTCAAGTTAGATCTAAGAATTAAATAACAGCTACTCCTAACTCAGAATGTAATATCACCTCTATCTAAAATAGAGTTTTAGAATTTTTTTTCTTTGCTCCTTTTTGCTCCTCACATCCACTCTCAAACCTGGAAAAAGTAAAACAGGACCAGCAAAAACCTTAACTCAAACACATGATGGAAAGAGGAATCCTTTTATTTTTCTGGCCTTTTTAGGGATTAGAATTTAGAGATCTACGAGTTGTCTGAGAAAGAAGCAGATACGTGACTATAGTAGAGACGGTCCAACTTGTAATTACACAGACGGTGTAATCCCTTCCATTGCCTGGTACTTCTGACGCCATAGCCGTAGTTGGAGGTTTCTATTTTTTCTTTTGCTAATGTTAATGTATTATCCTTCTGTCATGGCATTATCATTGACTCACATCTCACACCTTATACAAAAATTAACTAAAAATGTATTTTAAACTGCAGAATATAAAACTATAAAACTTTTAAGAAAATGCATAGGAAAAACTCTTCACCACCTAGGAATCAGCAAAGAATTCTTAGATTTGACATTAAAAGCACTATTCATTAAAAAAAAAAAAAAAGATGAATGGACCTCACCAAAATTTAAAACTTTTGCTCTAGAATAAAACCCATGAAATGGATTAAAAGACAAGCTACAGCTTGGGACAAAATATTTATAAACCAGAAATATAACAAAAAAATATCTAAAGAATTATCAAAACTCAACAGTAAAAAAAACAAGTAATTCAATTAGAAAATAGTTAAAGGACATAAGAGGACATTTTATTGGAGATGATATACAGATGGCAAGTAATCACATGAAAAGGTGTTTGGTTTCATTAGCCATTACATAAATGCAAATTAATATGACAATAAGATTTCACTACACATATCAGAATGACTGAAATAAAAACAGTGATAATGCCAAATGTTGGCCAGGATGCAATGAAACTGAATCACTCATACATTGCTAGTGATAATGTACAATGGTACAAGCACTCTGACAGTTTCTAAAAGAAAAAAAAAAATCTAAACATGAAACTACCATATGACTTAGCAATTAAATTCCTGAGCATTTATCCCAGAGGAATGAAAATTTGTGTTCATATAAAAACCTCTACATGAATATTTTTTGCAGAGTTATTTGTAATAGAAAACAACTGGAATTAGCCTAAATATCCTTCAACAGGTAAATTAATAAACAAATTCTCGTATATCCATACCATGGATTACTATTCCAAAAAAAAGGAACAAACTACTGATACACACAACAACATAGATGAATTTCCAGAAAATTGTGCTCAATGGGAAAAAAAAAAAAAAAAAAAGCCAATCCCAAAAGGACATATGCTGTATTATTCCATTTATATAACATTCTCAGAATAACTCATTATAGAAAGGGAGAACAGATTAGTGATTGTCAGTGGTTAATGAGGGGATGTGGACAGAAGAGAAGTGAGTGTGGTTAAAAAATGGCAACATTAGGGATCCTTGTGGTGATAGAATTGTGCTGTATCTTGACTATATCAATTTCAGTATCCTGGTTCTTATGCTCTACTATAGTTTTGCAAGATGTTACCAATGGGAGAACATGGAGAAAGGGATTAAAGGATGTTTTGCATCATTTCCTTAAAACTGCATTAAAATCTACAGTTATCTCAAAATAAAAAGTTTAATGAAAATGTTATTGACCTATTTTCAATAAAACATGATTTATTTCAGTAGTGAAGAAAAGTCCACCCTGAGTAGCTCAAAGAAAATTAGTCATCCCATTGCAACCATTATAATGCCATTCTAATTTTCCCAGGCAATCCTTTGTTCCTGGTTTCTCCATACTCTCTGCATCCTCCAAGCTCCTCACAGCTTTGGTTCCCTATTACTGCACTTTGAAATATCTCATTACTGATGTGTGCCTGACAGGTAGGAGTGTGTGTGTGTGTGTGTGTGTGTGTGTGTGTGTGTTTCCATACTCTTAGTGGTGGCTCCTGCCATCAACAACTAATGGTGGTTATGTCTCAAGCTAATGTCATGTTCAACTCAGAAATGGCATGTTTCTTACAAGTTTATTTGCAAATAATGTTGCCACCACATATCTAGCCAAATTAAAAATAATGGGAGTCATCTGTGACTTGTCCCTCTAATTTATTAGTAACCTTCCCAACCAATCCACTATCTAATTATTTCCACAACATATTTACTCCTAATTTTCTCTCAATTTCATTCCCTTTTCCTATCCTAAGTCTACTTAGCAGCTTCACTATTTCTAGCCTTTGTTAATGTAAAATCTATTAAGTGGTCTTCTTTCCTACATTCCTCCACAAATTCATTCTCCACATCACAGCCAAAATTATGTTTAAATTGAAAGTAGGATGTTGCATCTAATCTACTCAAAATCCTTTATTACATCACCCCCTTTTTTTTCAGAATAATATCCAAACTACATAACATAAAATGTCCTTCATTATCTGGTCTGCACTTGTCTTTCAAAATTTATATCTTGCCAATCTTTTCTGAAACACCTGTATTCATGTTTCCAAATTATCACGTGCTCCGTTCTTTCTCTTTCCGCTCCTATTTTATTCCTCTTCCTATTTCTCTTCTTGTATCTGCTTTCTGCTTTCTCCTGCTTTCTCCTTCACCACTTTCTCCTTTTCTTTTTCTCTTCTCTTTTAGATTCCACCTCCTTTTCCTTACTTTCTTTTTCTCTTTTTTCAGTCTCCTCCCATTTTTTCTATTCATGCTTTAGTTGTAAACTTTTCATTCTTATTTTTTGAGAGGTTCGCCAAATGTTTGTTTATTCTTTTTAAGATTTTATTTATTTATTTGACAGAGAGAGACACAGCGGGAGAGGGAACACAAGCAGGGGGAGTGGGAGAGGGAGAAACAGGCTTCCCGCAGAGCAGGGATCCCAGGACCCTGGGATCATGACCTGAGTCCAAGACAGATGCTTAGCTTAACAACTGAGCCACCCAGGCGCCCCTCACCAAATGTTTATTGAATAGACACCACAGAAAAGACAGTCATGGGGCTCTCCGAATGTGAGAAGCAGCCCTTGTGGGAAATAAAGAACATTCTCAGCTATATCTGTTTGAGTCAGTTAAAAGGCACGCCTGAGGCACACGTCTGGTGGCCACCTTTGTGTCAGAAGATGAGGGTGGGTGTGTTGCTCAGTGGAACCCTCCTTCCTCATTTTTATTAGGCTTCCGGGCCAGCATGCAGGCGAGGGCCCTGGGTGGGTCTCCCTGCCACTTCTTCCGGGGCCAGACTTCCACCTCATTATGTTTTATTTTTTTTAATTTTATTTTATTATGTTATGTTAATCACCATACATTACATCATTATGTTTCAAATAGACAATACATTCACATGATTGAAAATTCAAAAGATACAAAGAATATACTGTGAAAAGTCTCCCTCCCATCTCTGCCTTCCAATTATCTAGTTTTCCTCTCTCTGGAAGCAACTAACAGAAGTTACCAGTTTCTCATGCATTTTGACGAGATATTGCATTTATGTAATAATATGATAATATATAGTATATACTGTCATATATACGATAGATAATATATTATCCAACTATATTATCCAACTATACATACATAGCTACCTACATACATATAATTATATACATCTCTCTCTCTCTATCTGGATTTGTTTTGTTACAGGAGTATGACCTTAGACAATTCAATTGTATGAGCTGAGTAAACAGTCTTTCTTAGGCTGTTGTCTTCCTGTCTGATTCTGGAGTCTGAATTCCACAAGGCAGACAGCGAAGGAGGGAAATAGTTTTAAAGTACCATAATAGGCAAATCTATAGAAACAGAAAGTAGATTAGTGGTTGCCTGGGGCTGGGGCTGAGGGTGAATGCCAAATGGCCGTTAATTGGCAGGGTTACTTTTTGCGATGGTGAAAATGTTCTGGAATTAGGGGTGATGGATGAATAGCTCTGGGAATATACCAAAAAAAACACTAAATTGTGCACTTTAAAAGGGTGAATTTTATGACATAAGAATTATAGCTTAGGGGGGCCTGGGTGGCTCAGTGGGTTAAGCATCTGCCTTCAGCTCAGGTTGTGATCCTGGGGTCCTGGGATTGAGCCCTGTGTTGAGCTCCCTGCTCAGCCGGAAGCCTTCTTCTCCCTCTCCCACTCCCCTTGTTTGTGCTCTCTCTCTCTCTCTCTGTCTCTCACTCTCTCAAATAAATAAATAAAATCTTTTTTAAAAAGTATAGCTTAAACAAAAGAAAAAATGAAAAGGAGAACAGGAAGTACAGTACGTTATCATTTGTGTGAAGAAAAAACAAAATAAAGAAAAGAATGGAATAAGTAAAATAAAATAAAATATTAGTAGCTTAAGTGTTTCAATGTAGCTAGGCTGAACTACTTATCCAAGAATTCCCTTTCTTGTATTTTTCTAGTTAGAGTAGGTGATAAGAGTTTGTTTTTTGGTTTTGGTTTTTGTTTGTTTGTTTTTTTGTTTGTTTAAGAGTGAGTTTAATTTTGCCTAAGGTTTGGTGGGCAGAAGTAAACCAAATGCCCTTCTGCATGTTGGGAAAGGGTCATTATGTGATCTTGCAGCTCCCACACATGCTTGCTTCTCTGCGGCTCAGATGTTGGTGATGAAGGGCAGCCAGGCCTGCAACTGCTCCCCTTCCCTTCAGCTTGGTAATTCTGGGCGTGCTGTGCATTTGGTTCTGTTCAAAAGCGATCAGAATCTCATACCAACCTCACTGAGGTTGGAAGCACTGGGAATTGACATGGATTGCAGGCCAATCTTGTGAATTCCAGTTCATGCTCAGAGTTTCATATTTTTCCTTGCTCTCCCCCAGTTTACATCCATTTTCCTTCTTTCAATTCCCCCCGTTCTGCTTCATTGACCTATATGTCTATCCTATGTCAGTATCACACCATCTTGGTTATTGTAGATTTGTGGTCCCATTCATATTTTGCTGATCATATATTTCTCTATTTATTATAATATGTCACCAATGGCAGTGAAGTTCTTAAGGCGAAGGCAGCTTGTATTCAATATATGAAAGGTTGAAATAGCATTGAGAATGACAGAAAGCTCCTCAAAGAATATAACTATCAGTAATTCACTATTGGGTCCTCAGCATCCAGCACAGTATATAATAGATCTTATCTACAGTTATAAAAATAGATAAATTACCTATGTGTGAGTAAATGAATGAACAAGAGCTTGATATCAGCTTTATGTTCTAATAGTCACCATAACAGCATGCTGAAGTTGGCCCTTGTTTCACCTCAGCTGCCATTTTAGTTCCCCCTATCAAGGCTGTGTTTGTTTTTATTGTTTTGGCTCTTGTCAATCCATTGCTTCCTCTGCTGCACCTGTCAGTGTTCTGGCACGAGTCACCTGCAGCATATAATCTGATCAAACCCTAGAGGTCAATGGATATTACCACTGCTTTCTCCTCCATTCCTCTCTATAGTATTGTCCCTTAATTAGTATATACTTTTAAAAATCTAACTCTCCTAAACTCTTCCGTATCACCCTCGATAATTTGGCCAGAGAGGACATAGATTGTTCTAGCCAGGTGTACTGTAGCAAACTGGAAAAACTGAAAGTATAATTGAGAATTATTGAGAATAGCTAATCTAATTTAAGAGTTTTTTAAATAGTAGTCTGTTATTATATATAATCAAACAAAAATTAAAAAGAAAAAGAAATATTAAAATAGTCATAGTAGGATGCTGAATGGTAAATATTAAATTTTTTATGTGTTAAAGTATTTTTCTGCATATTAAAGTAGAATAAATAAAAAAGAAACAATGATTCATCACTCACCATATAGGCATTTATTGCTTAATTTTTAGCAGAAAAAAGTATATAATATTACAGTTAATTTTCTTCAGTGATTATATTTATTATTATTCAATCAGATAACAGCCTAAGTAAACTTAAATCAATAAACAATATTTATTATGGGAAGTATAACATTATTAATCATATATACATATAAACATATACATAAATACATGCATATACACACATACGTATACACACACACTCACACAAATATTATTTTAACACAAGTCTAGTACTTTATGTGATACAATAGTAATTTAAAATAATCACAACAATAAGGAATCATTTTTTGGAAATACATTCCTGTAAATTAAGTCTTAGTTTTCCTTAAAAAGAAACTGCAGTTTTCAGTTTTATCAATAGATGGCACTACTATTTACCACATTCTTTTTTTTTTTTTTTGCTACACTATACCTTAAAATATTTGCTAAATTATATCAGTTGGTTAAATAATACATTTTCTTTCTTCTAAAGGCGTACTTTCTGTAAACAATTATTATTCCCTTGACACAGTTGATGTGTTACTTTAAATATTCACTTTAAAAAGTAATACAGTTTTGGCGCCTGGGTGGCTCAGATGGTTAAGCATCTGCCTTCGGCTCAGGTCATGATCCCAGGGTCCTGGCATCGAGTCCCGCATCCGGCTCCCTGCTAGGCGGGGAGCCTGCTTCTCCCTCTGCCTCTGCCTCTCTCTCTCTCTCTCTCTCTCTCTCTCTCTGACTCTCATGAATAAATAAAACATTTAAAAAAAAAAAAGTAATACAGTTTTTAAAACCATGATAATTACTGTAAAATGCTTGTTACCATGCACAAAATTTCCCAGATGCTTTCTAAGAAATCTTTTTTTTTAATTTTTATTTTTAAGACATTCTGACTTAAGTTAGCATTTGTGAGAAAAGGGACTGCTGTAGTTGTTGGGAGTAGTACTATCATTGGATGTCTTGCTTGCTTATTACTTGCTTTTAGTTTAAAATAATCAGTGGTCTTAAAAAGTGATTTCAAGGAAACTTTTAAAATTTGATGGTATATATTATCTGTTAATAGTGATAGAGCACTGCTGATAGTCACAAATGATCTATTTTCTATTGTTAATTGTTAATCCCTTATGCAACTATATGACAGACAAAATTATCTGTATTTTGTCATGAAACCTACTCCCAAGTCTCTATTCTAGATGCCATTGTATAGCAATCAGTCTTCTTAACCTCTGGCAAAGCTTCCTTCAACTAATTTGTGTTAGCTGGAAATGTGGAGCCAGAAGCAAAGGAGAACTTCTCAGGCTGCCGTATGAACAGTAAAATAATCAGAGCCTTCCAATTCGTACTGCCTTCTAATTTTCTTTTGGCTTATTTTGTCTTATTTTGTCATCATTATCATATTCAATCATAGCTAGCAGTAACAACAACATCTTTTAGCACTTGATCAATATGGAGTCTTTATTAATGGCATTAAACTTCCAGAAGTATGCGTGCTTCACCATCTCAGCTAAATTGAAACCTCCTTATGTTTAATATAATCTCCATAAATACATTGCAATAAATACATATGTAGATTTCTGAGGAAAAAATTCTATCACATGACCATACCTTTCTCTTTGGCTCTCATCTAAAATCATTAATCTACATGAGTGGCAATCCTGCTATTAAGAAAAAATGTTCTCAAGCTAGGATGCATCCATGGTCCATTTTGGAAAAGTTCTTCTTTGCACCCTACACAAACTTTTTGGATTTGTCTGACGCCCAAATTTCAAAAAGGCTATATGGGTAGGAGCTATGTCCTAGCTTATACCAACACATAAATTAATGACCTTATCTACTGTGAGTTTAATCCAAGCACGGTTTCATCACTGTGAAACTACTGTGCAGCTAATCCTTGAACATCACAGGTTTGAATTGCATGGATCCCCTTATACGCAATTTTTTTCAGGTAAATACGGTACAGTACTGTAAATGTATTTTCTCTTATGGTTTTCTTTTTTTAAAATTTTATTTTATTATGTTATGTTAGTCACCATACAATAGATCATTGGTTTTTGATGTAGTGCTCCACGGTTCATTGTTTTCTTATAACACCCAGTGCTCCATGCAGTACGTGCTCTCCTTAATACCCATCACTGGGCTAACCCATCCTCCTACCCCCTTCCCCTCTAAAACCCTCAGTTTGTTTCTCAGAGTCCATAGTCTCTCATGGCTCATCTCTCCCTCTGATTCCCCCCCTTCATTTTTCCCATCCTTCTCCTATTGTCCTCCATGCTATTCCTTATGTTCCACAAATAAGTGAAACCATATGATAATTGACTTTCTCTGCTTGACTTATTTCACTTAGCATAATCTCCTCCAGTCCCATCCATGTAGATGTAAAAGTTGGGTATTCATCCTTTCTGATGGCTGAGTAATATTCCATTGTATATATGGACCACATTTTCTTTAACCATTCATCTGTTGAAGGGCATCTCGGCTCTTTCCACAGTTTGGCTATTGCGGACATTGCTGCTATGAACATTGGGGTGCATATGGCCCTTCTTTTCACTACATCTGTGTCTTCGGGGTAAATACCCAGTAGTGCAATTGCTGGGTCATAGAGTAGCTCTATTTTTAATTTTCTGAAGTACCTCCACACTGTTTTCCAAAGTGGCTGTACCAACTTGCATTCCCACCAACAGTGTAAGAGGGTTCCCCTTTCTCCACAACCTCTCCAACATTTGTTGTTTCTTGCCTTGTCAATTTTTGCCATTCTAACTGGTGTATGGTGGTATCTCAGTGTGGTTTTGATTAGAATTTACCTGATGGCTAATGATGATGAACATTTTTTCATGTGTCTGTTAGCTTTTTATATGTCTTCTCTGGAGAGTGTCTGTTCATGTCTTCTGCCCATTTTTTGACTTGATTATTTGTTTTTTGGGTGTTGAGTTTGAGAAGTTCTTTATAGATCTTGGATACCAGCCCTTTATCTGTAGTGTCATTTGCAAATATCTTCTCCCATTCTGTGGATTGCCTCTTTGTTTTGTTGACTGTTTCCTTTGCTGTACAGAAGCTTTTTATCTTGATGAAGTCCCAAAAGTTCATTTTTGTTTTTGTTTCACTAGCCTTTGGAGATATATCTCAAAAGAAGTTGCTGTGGCCGATGTTGAAGAGGTTACTGCCCATGTTCTCCTCTAGGATTTTGATGGATTCCTGTCTCACATCGAGGTCTTTCATCCACTTTGAGTTTATCTTTGTGAATGGTGTTAGAGAATGGTTGAGTTTCATTCTTCTGCATGTGGCTGTCCAATTTTCCCAGCACCATTTTTTGAAGAGACTGTCTTTTTTTCATTGCATATTTTTTCCTGCTTTGTCGAAGATTATTTAACCATGGAGTTGAGGGTCCATATCTGGGCTCTCTATTCTGTTCCATTGGTCTGTATGTCTGTTTTTGTGCCAGTACCATGCTGTCTTGGTGATCATGGCTTTGTATTATAGCTTGAAATCAGGCAACGTGATGCCCCCAACTTTATTTTTTCTTTTTCAACATTTCCTTGGCGATTCAGGGTCTTTTCTGATTCCATACAAATTTTAGGATTGCTTGTTCCAGCACTTTGAAAAATGTCCTTGCAATTTTGATTGCGATGGCATTGAAGGTATAGATTGCTCTGGGAAGCACAGACATTTTAACAATGTTTATTCTTCCGATCCATGAGCATGGAATGTTTTTCCATCTTTTTGAGCCTTCTTCAATTTCTTTCATGAGTGTTCTATAGTTCCTAGAGTATAGATCCTTTACCTCTTTGGTTAGGTTTATTCCAAGGTATCTTATGGTTTTTGGTGCTATTTAAATGGAATAATTTCTCTAATTTCTTTTTCTACAGTAGCATTGTTAGTGTATAAGAAAGCAACTGATTTCTGTGCATTGATTTTGTATCCTGCCACATTACTGAATTGTTGTATGAGTTCTAGTAATTTGGGGGTGGAGTCTTTTGGGTTTTCCACATAAAGTATCATGTCATCTGCGAAAAGAGAGAGTTTGACTTCTTTGCCAATTTGAACACTTCTTATTTTTGTTGTTGTTGTTGTTGTCTGATTGCTGTTGCTAGGGCTTCTAGTACTATGTTGAACAATAGTGGAGAGAGTGGCATCCTTGATGTGTTCCTAATCTTAAGGGAAAGGCTCTCAGCTTTTCCCCATTGAGGATGATATTCGCTGTGGGTTTTTCATAGATGGATTTTATGAACTTGAGGAATGTTCCCTCTATCCCTATACTCTGGAGAGTTTTAATCAGGAAAGGATGTTGTATTTTGTCAAATGCTTTTTCTGCATCAATTGTGAGGACCATATGGTTCTTCTCTCTCCTCTTATTAATGTGTTCTATCACACTGATTGATTTGCGAATGTTGAACCACCCTTGCATCCCGGGGATAAATCCCACTTGGTCGTGGTGGATGATCCTTTTAATGTATTGTTGGATCCTATTAGCTAGGATTTTGTTGAGGATTTTGGAATCCATATTCATCAGGGGTATCGGTCTGAAATTCTCCTTTTTGATGGGGTCTTTGCCTGGTTTGGAGATTAAGGTAATGCTAGCCTCATAGAATGAATCTGGAAGCTTTCCTTCTGTTTCTATTTTCTGAAACAGTTTCAGGAGAATAGGTATTATATCTTTTTTGAATGTTTGGTAGAATTACCCAGAGAATCCATCAGGCCCTGGACTTTTGTTTTTTGGGAGTTTTTTAAACACTGCTTCAATCTCGTTACTGGTTATTGGCCTATTCCGGTTGTCAATTTCTTCCTGTTTCAGTCTTGGCAGTTTATAGGTTTCCAGGAAGGCATCCGTTTCATCCAGGTTGTTCAGTTTATGGGCATATAGTTGTTGATAATAATTTCTAAATATTGTTTATATTTCCTCGGTGTTAGTTGTGGATCTCTCCCCTTTCATTCATAATTTTATTAATTTGGGTCCTTTCTCTTTGCTTTTGGGTAAGTCTGGCCAGTGGTTTATCGATCTTATTAATTCTTTCAAAGAACCAACTTCTAGTTTCATTGATCTGATCTACTGTGTTTCTGGTTTCTAATTCACTGATCTCTGCTCTAATCTTAATTTCTCTTCTAATGCATGGCTTAGGCATTGTTTGTTGCTTTTCCTCTAGTTCTTTAAGGTGTAGAGTTAGTTGGTGAATTCGGGATTTCTCTATTTTTTTGAGTGAGGCTTGGATGGCTATGTATTTCCCCCTTAGGACCGCCTTTGCAGTATCCCATAGGTTTTGGACCACTGTGTTTTCATTCTCATTGGTTTCCATGAATTGTTTAAGTTCTTCTTTGATTTCCTGGTTGACCCAAACATTCTTGAGCAGAGTGGTCTTTAGCTTCTAAGTGTTTGAATTTCTTCCAAAATTTTTCTTGTGATTGAGTTCCAATTTTAAAGCATTATGGTCTGAGAAAATGCAGGGAATAATCTCAGTCTTTTGGTATCAGTTGAGACCTGATTTGTGACCCAGTATGTGGCCTATTCTGGAGAAAGTTCCATGTGTGCTCTAGAAGAATGAATATTCTGTTGTTTTAGGGTAGAATATTTTGTATATATTTATGAGGTCCACCTGGTCCAGTGTGTCATTCAAAGCTCTTGTTTCCTTGTTGATTTTCTGCTTCAATGATCTGTCTATTGCTGAGAGTGGAGTATTAGGTCTCCTACAGTTAATGTATTGTTATCAATATGACTCTTTATTTTGGTTAACAGTTGGCTTATGTAGATGGCTGCTCCCATGTTGGGGGCGTGGCTATTTACCATTGTTAGATCTTCTTGTTGGATAGACCCTTTAAGAATAATATAGTGTCCTTCTGTGTCTCTAACTACAGTCTGTAGTTTAAAGTCTAATTTGTCTGATATAAGAATTGCTACCCCAGCTTTCTTTTGAGGTCCGCTGGCATGGAAGATGGATCTCCATCCCTTCACTTTCAGTCTGGATGTATCTTTAGGTTCAAAATGAGTCTCTTGTAGACAGCAAATGGATGGGTCCTGTCTTTTTATCCAATCTGCAACCCTATGCCTTTTTGATGGGAGCATTTAGGCCATTCACGTTGAGAGTGATTATTGAAAGATATGAATTAATTGTCATCATGTTGCCTGTGAAGACCTTGTTTTTATAGATTGTCCCTGTAAATTTCTGTTGTAGATCACTCTTGGGGTCTTTCTCCTTTTATAGACCCCCTTAATATTTCTTGCAGAGCCGGCTTAGTGGTCACATATTCTTTCAGTTTCTGCCTGTCTTGGAAGTTCTGCATCTCTCCATCCATTCTAAACGACAACCTTGCCAGATAAAGTATTCTTGGTTGCATGTTCTTCTCATTTAGTATACTGACTATGTCTTCCCAGGCCTTTCTGGCTTGCCAGGTCTCTGTGGATAGGTCTGACGTTATTCTGATGTTCCTCTCTCTGTACGTAAGGAATCTCTTCCCCCTAACTGCCCTTAAGATGGTTTCCTTGGTTCTAAGATTTGCAAGTTTTACTATTACATGCCGGGGTGTTGGCCTGTTTTCCTTGATCTTGGGAGGGGTCCTCTCTGCCTCTAGGACACGAATGTCTGTTTCATTCCCCAGATTAGGGAAGTTCTCAGCTATGATTTGCTCAAATACATCTTCTAGTCCTCTCTTTCTCTCCAACCCTACAGGGATTCCAATAATTCTGACAATAGAACATTTCATGGTGTCACTTATTTCTCTGATTCTATTTTCACGGATTCTGAGTTGTTTTTCCCTGGCCTCCCTTTTCCCTTTTTATCTATTAAATGGTCTTCAAGGTCACTAATTTGTTCTTCTGCCTCGCTTACCCTAGCTGTTAGATTATCTAGATTAAATTGGATCTCACTGAAAGTATTTTTAAGTTCTGCCAATTCAGCTTTCATTTCTGCCCTTAGAGACTCTATGTTGCCATCCATTGATTTTTACATTCTAGCTATCATCTTCACAATTGCTAGCCTGACTTCCATCTCCAACATCTTGGTTATATCTGAATCCAATTGTGAATCTGTGGCATAAGTCATAGTCTCTGAGTCTTTCCTATTTTGGGGGTTCCTCTTCCTAGTCATTCTGTTGAGGGGTGGTTGATGGAATATATAGAGCCCAAATTATTGACCACAACCCAAGCAAGATGCACCTGTTTTCTAGGGACCTTAGGGTTCCTGGCCTCTTGTTCTCTCAGCCTGTCTTCTGGGGGAGGGGCCTGCCGCACTGTTACTCAGGCAACCCTGTTTGGGCAGAGTTGCTGTGCCCCCTGTGGTGGGGGTGGTCTCAGTGGAAACCGGTTTTAGGGGCTTTTGTTCTCTGGCTGCTTTCCGCATCTCTTCCAAGAGTCAGAGCAGAAAAGACCATTTCCAACCCTCTGCCTCAGAGCAGAGACAGCACAGTCTGTTCTTCAGTGAGCTCTCCAGGCCACACTATCTCTGTTTCTGTCTGTGCTGCTAAACACTGCAGCATCCTGGGTTTTGCATCTCTCCGCAGGGCTCCCAGTCCTTGCCTCCAGGTCGAGGCACGTCTCTGCCCTTTGTGGTTCTAAAACTGCCAGCCACCCCCAGTTCACAGGTGCAGCCCCGCTGCTCTGGGTTTCCATCCAGGGGGCTGCCCTAAAGTCCTTTCCCCGCTGCTACCGGTCTGCGAGTCTGTACCCTGTCCCCAGTGCACAAGGTTGTTGCTCACCAGCGGTGTAGGATCCCCATGGACAGGCTCCCTCCTCCTGCCATTTATCCTCTGATATCTGCCCACAGATTCATGGCTCCCCACTTCAAACCTTGAAACCAACCGCCTGCGATATTCTGTTTGTAGATATCCAGATCTATCTGCTTACATACCAGGCTGATTTCGTGGGTGTTCAGAGTGGTCTGGTAGATACCCAGCTCAATTCCAGGGACCGGTTGGAATAGAGTCCCCTACTCCTCCACCATCTTTTTGTTGTCACTTTGATACTCATAGGAAGACATCTGGTTTCCGCTTATGGTTTTCCTCTTATGGTTTTCTTAATGAAATTTTCTTTTCTGTAGCCCACTTTATTGTAAGACTGAAGTATATAAACATATAACATTCAAAATATGTGTTAATTAATAGTTTATGTTATCAGTAAGGCTTCCAGTCAATGGTAGTCTATTGGTAGTTAAGTTTTAGGGGAGTCAAAAGTTATACATAGATTTTCAACTATGAGGGGGTTGGTGCCCCTAACCTCCACATTGTTCAAGGGTCAACTGTATATGGAGATACAAATACCATGGTTACATGTAGAGTGGCCAATTTTCATCAGCCCACAACCATTTAACTGATTATTTTTTAGTATATTAAAAAAAGGTTTCCAGTTCAACAAGCAAAATAGATCAATATAGATCTGCTTACTGTGTGCTATCTGCAAAGTACAAAATTCAGCCTATAGAGAAAGCAAAGAATTTGTGAAACGTGACCCTCGTTCTTTAGATATCTAATTGCAAAGCTCCATATACATCAAGACCCTAAAGAAAGATGCTTTGAAAATAAACTTAATTACTTCTAATGAAAAACAAAACAAAACAAGCAAACAAAGAAAAACAATATGTAACAATGCAGAATGTCTAAGGTGGAAGAGATTGCTGTGAGCTGCAATGCTCTCGGCTACCTGCACATAAATAAGGAATTGAGCCTTAGCAAATGGATCTGACTGAGGTCAGAGGAAATGGGAGACTCACCCATGCCCACACTCAGGCCCTGATGACTTCAAGAAGTAATGTGCTATAAGAGTAAATTGCATTGTAAAAGAAATATGGACTGGGTAGCAAAAGTCATGTAAACAAATTACAACCATCACTCATAAGAAAAGCATGAAGAGGTATTAATTTGGAAAACTCATCAAAGCCTAAATACGGAATGTGAAAATGTAATTCTATACTTTTCCAAGGCACCAGAAAACAGTCTACAATTAACTGGATCACCACTACAAATGATGTCCTGTTTCATTGTTAAATTAATTTCTAAAATGTTCTTTCTATTTGGTTAAGTTTAAAAATGACACAGGTATCAAATAATGAAATCACATTTACTGATATATTGTACAGTGTAATACAGTGTTCTAAATGACATACAAAGGAGTTAAATGGGTCCAGTCATGACTGGTCATAACTACCTATGTTATACTAAGCTATTGTTTCATAATTTAAAACGTCTTACTATTTTGAATTGAACTGCAATGTAAGCATAATGTGGAAGAAAAAATTATAACTAATACATATATCAAATGAAATATTCAGGGAAACACCGTCACCACTAACAGTAAAACAGCACAAGGGCAGAGAATAGACAAATTCATTAATTTAAATGAAGTAAAACTTATTTTTAGAACATATGGATTAACAAGTACACATGCGAATTGCAAAAGGTGCTTAAAATCTAATTAAGCTATCTTGAGAGTTCCTTCATGCTAAATCTTTAAGATCAAATAAGCCTCATTATCACATTAACCTTCTTTCGACTCTCTTGTTATACAAGTGTCATTACATTAATTAGTCATTATACTGTTCTTTAAGTGCTGGCCACCTCATGAGTATTTTGTAACATTACCTAGTACTCGTATACACAGAAATAATCTATGAAGTATCACTTCTGTGGACAGGTGTAAACCAGCCCAGTAAACTAGGTCATGCTAATCTAAATGTGCCTGTCGATATAATCATATTATAATTTTATGAAGAAAGATAATTTTGTAACATTTAAAAATAAGATTTAGTACATTCACTTACCCATAAAAGTCCATAAATACATTCACTTATACCCTAAAAGAATTCTGGCTGAATAAATGTAGGTCTGAGTCAATCGTGGGTGAATAAAAAACAATCGTATCTGAGAATGAGTCATCTACCTGAGAGATTTGCTCCTATTACAGCTCTGATTCACGTAGACGATTGCATCTCTCCCCAGACCTTCAGAAGTCCACGAGTGGGAGGAGGGATGCAGTGTCTGCCTGGGATACTTTAGACTGAGCTTATTCAGTTCTTCCTTCTCATACTTTGGGACAGTCTGTAAAAAGGATGTGTGTTGTTCTGCTCTGGGGAAAATCAGGTGTCAGCTTCATTTCCAGGTGCTGAGGTCTATAGCAATGCTCATGAGTTACTGGGCACATTAAATTATGGAAATTAAAAAATTGTCATAGATCTCAAACACATTCTCTAAGCAGCTTTTCCACAATGATATTCTGTCCTTTATATAACTCACTATCTTTCTCTCAATTGCTTCTGAAGATCAGATCAGGAGGGGAAGAAACTGGGGTTATTTACCATCTCTTAAATGCTCAACATCTGATGTTTTAGGAAACTTTGACAAGTTTACAGAGTAAAGTTTGGTTGACATAATAACCCTAGGAGGAATCACAGCTTTTGAAATGGTTCTGGTGGGTAACTTAACTCAGATAGTACTTGCTTTGAGGGTGATTTTATATATAGAGAGAGAGAGAGAGAGAGTAGGAAAGTAGGTTTCTATATGCTGCAGCCTTAGCAAGTGGCTTTAGGCCTTAAGCTTTAATAAATACGGGCTAATTAGATTTGATCCCATTGGGTGACTTTGTTCCCCATAAATGAATAGCTGTGTTTATGCAGGCAGAACTGTGTCTAACAAATACAGACCTTAAGAAGCAGGTCACCCTGTGTGTATAGGCTGTCATAATTCAGTTTTGAATTACACAGGTGCACTTTGGTCTGGTATTTTAATCAAGGTTAAAGTAAAGGTAAGTCCTTTTTTATGTATCATTAAGTGGCTTTTGCTGTGTTTCTCAACCATGTCTGTAGGAAGTGTTTCTGTGTTGTTTTTTTTTTTTCCCTAATGCACAGGCAGCTAATTTCCGTTAGTGTTACAAAGCACTAAGTACAGCTTACTCCTTTATATTATTAGTGGCATACCTAGGTAGGCAATACTAAACTGACTACCCAAATTCTATTAACTACCTTTTTGTTACGAAGGAGGAATCTTGCAGGGATAACTTCTGTAAAAGGAGCTTTTTCAAAGACTTAAGCACCAGCCCACTGCTAGTGGTAACAAGTACTCCGGTTTCCTTAATTATATAAACTCTGATCATGGCTTTAGAGAGATCTACAATGCATCTTGACCCAAAGAAAGATTATATATATATATTTTTAATAGACAAATGCAAAATCAAAAAGTATCTTATCTTTATTCTAGAGAAATAAATCTCAAGGGCTAGATAGAGAAACGACTGCCAGTGAAATTATTGCCAACTAAAAACCTGACCTGGCAATTAAACTTCCATACCCCCACTGTCTCTAGGAATTAGGTTTGCTCAGGATGTCAAGGAGGAACTGAAGTAATTTAAAAATATACTCTCATTTTCTATCAAGACATGAGTAGCAGAAAATGAAAACAAAAGAAAGGAAGAAAGACTGATTAAACTGGAAAAGAGAGATTTACTCAGAAGGACATCTTAGAGGACAGAGCAGCTTGATACAAAAGGAAAATTAGATCTTGAAGTCCAGTGCATTCCCGCACGCACACACGCACGCATGCGTGCACATGTCATGAACAGGCAGCTCTTAAAAAGGGTATCGTTAAAAACCGAGGAAATGTTTTAGTTGTCTATTTAATAAAACTGTAGGTAGTCCCCCTGCCATCTTACAGCTGAGGAGAATGGAAAAATCTCAGAGAGTGGACTAGAATGATTCCTCAAAAAGATCCAGAACCAGGAACCAAAGGGAAACGTTTATTTATCTGTTTATATGTATTTATCCAGCAAATGGCACCATTCGGGGTACCAAAAAGCAGAGAGACAGACAGACAGACAGAGAGCAGGAATCTCCTTGAGTGAAAGAAGACCAAAAATAAACTATGAACATATTAAATAAGTAATTTACCTTATTTAATTAAGTCTAAGATGCTATTACTTATATATCAATAACAAAGAAAAAAATTGCTTCCAGTTTAGTAGATACATTGCTTCTTATAACCCTAGATTGTAGAATGTATTCCTATTTCAAGGATGTTAAAATATAAGGGAAAAATAAAACAGCATAAATTTTATGTTAGGATGTATGAAGTTATTAGAAGATAATAGCATTATCGATAAATAAAGTTGAGAGTGATTTCAAGTGGGAGGGTGGGGACTAGTTATAATTTTAAATTGTGTAGTCTGCATAGGTTTCATTAAAAAAGGAACATTTAACCAAAAGTTGAAGGAGGTTGGAACTGAGCCCGGTGGGGATCTGGAAAGCATCTTCAGGCAGAGGGAATAGCCAACTGCAAATGCTTGTTATATTTAAAGACAAAAAGAGCATTAAATGCAGCTGGAGTGGAGTTTGCAAGGGGAAGAGTAGCAGGATAGGAAGACGCCACAAAAATCAGAACATTTAGTGTTTCGAAGGGCATTCAAAAGATTGGCTTTAAATCTGAGTGGCATTAAGCACAGTAGGAACATGAGCTGACCTCACAAGGGTGAAGTTAGGGATACACAAAAATAGGAATGATCATATTAAGTTGGAAATACGCAAAAATGATGATAATATTTCACAGATGTCTATCAAGAGTTTACACCAATTTGGAGAAAATATTAGAAAGAAGGGCAGCATAAGATTCTCATAGCATCCCTGGATGTATTTCAAACTGACAGTTATTGCAGGAGACCGTGGAGCTATCCTCAGCAACTAAAGGGCACATGACCAGGAAATCTATGGAATGAAGACTCTGAGAGAAGACAGAGTGAAGAGAAAACATGCTAAAAGGAATCTAGGCAAGATAATGATGGATCATGTCTGGACACAGGTTAGATATTGTTCTAATGGAAGAAGAACCTCTGGGTGGGATTACTCGAATCAAGAAGGAGAAAGTGGAAAATATTTGTTTGGACTGTGCACGTTTTTGGCAGATCCAGATGCAATATTCTCAAATCTCTCACTGTGACAGATCCCACAGGACAACATAGAGAGAAATACACGAGAACAAAAATGTTTGGGCCCGAAAACAGAGAGCAATAAAAAAAGAAGGAAGACACTTATTTCTAGTATACTGCCCTGGCAAAAGAAAAAGGAAAGAGTCCAAATTAAGACGATAATGAAGTTGGTGAACGCTTCTGAAATAAATAATGGAACAACTAAGAGAAAGAGAGCAGTAGAGCAGGGAAAAATGTAATAGAAATAAATACTACACAAGGTCTGCAATCCTTCTAAACTGAAGAAATGACACAGTATAGAGCTCATGGTGAAGTTAAGGTCAGCAGCCGTCCCCTGAAGGCATAGTTTTCAGAAACATTAATCTCAATTTTAGTTTCAGAATCAGCAAAAGGCTATATCAGCTGAAGCGACGTGGGGCTTTGGTGAAATCTTGTGGACCTGGTTTCACAAATGCAAGTAATTCCATGTGGCACTGGTTCCAAAAATGCCTATTCCTGAGACAATATGATTGTCATAAATGTTTTCTTCAAGAGGTGGCGCTCTACACCATCTGCTCTTTCTCCCAGAAAGCTTACGAGCATTGTGTTCTCATGGCAAAATCCGGCTAGATGCACACTAAAAGTATTCCTGTTTCTTTCTGAGCCCAGAGGCAGCTTCTCTTTCTCAAACTCCCTTACAACAGAACGTACTAATTGTGAATCCTAGTAAGTAGGCAAAAGTGCTATCTTCTACAAGGCCTACCCATAAGGCCCCTATGCAATCCTTCAACTGTTGTCTCTTCTGTTATATGCTAAAAAACAAACAAACAAACACACAGAGGATCTAGTAGGGGACTCTGAGGCTTTAGGGAAGTGATTCTCAAACTATCTGTGATTGGGAGATCTTTTTTTTCCTTCAGCCTCTATAGTTATCAGATAATAGGATTCCTTTACATAGATGGTGTAGAAATATGCAATTACTGTAAAAAAAATTTTGAGCTTACTAATAATTTCTACATCGTATTTCATGGATGGATAACAGTTCACAGTTCAGAAAAATAGTTCACAGACTGAAACAAGGCCATGCAAGTAGCATCATCTTACATAATACTGTGGCCTCTAGATAGGAGGATCCCAGATCACTGAATGCACCAAATAGAGCCCCTCTACCAATCTGCAGTTGGACTGTAGGAGAAATGACAATAAACCTGATAAGTAAAGATAAGATGCTGGTTGAACTGATGTAATAGAGCAATAATACAGTCGTGGCTTAAATAAGATATAACTTCTGATACATAGTCATGAAATGGTATGGTGGCTTGACAGTGTGGATGTGGTTAAGTTGTTACAACAAAGAGACCCAAATACAGTGACTTAAACCAAACATAAGTCCTTGTAGATGGTGAAAGGTTAGTTTGGTAACTTGATCTTGTTACAGAACCCAGTGTTGCTGAAACAATTACCACAGATTTAGTGGCTTAAAGTAACAAAAATTTATTCTCTTACATTTCTGGAGGCCAAAAGTCCAAAAACAATTTTAATGAACTAAAGTCAAGGTGTGGGCATGGTTGGTTCATTTTGGAGTCTTAGGGGGAAATCTGTCTCCTTGTTATTTCTGGCTTCTTCTTCTTCTTTTTTTTTTTTTTTTTAAATACTGTGGTTTTGGTGGTTTATTATTTTTTTTAAAGATTTATTTATTTGAACGAGCAAGTGAGCATGTGCATGAGGGAGGGCCAGAGGGAGAAGGAGAGAATCCTTTAAGCAGACTCCCTGCTGAGTGTGGAGCCAAGGACTCGGGGCTCAATCCCAGGACCCCAAGATCATGACCTGAGCCGGAACCAAGAGTCAGACGCTTCACCAGCTGAGCCACCCAGGCACCCCACTGGTGGTTAATTTTTTTAATTTATTTTTTATTATGTTATGTTAATCACCATACATTACATCATTAGTTTTTGCTGTAGTGTTCCATGATTCATTGTTTGCATATAACACCCAGTGCTCCATTCAGTGTGTGCCCTCTTTAATACCCATCACCAGGCTAACCCATCCGCCCCGCAGAACCCTCAGTTTGTTTCTCAGAGTCCATAGTCTCTCATGGTTCTTCTCCCTCTCCGATTCCCCCCCTTCATTTTTCCCTTCCTCCTATCTTCTTCTTTTTTTTTTTTTGAACATATAATGTATTATTTGTTTCAGAGGTACAGTTCTGTGATTCAACAGTCTTACACAATACCCTTATTTCTGGCTTCTTGAAACCACCTGCATTCTTTGGACTATGACCCTTTTATCAAATCACTCCAACCTCTTCTTTCTGTTATCATATGTTCTATTTCCTTCTTTGACTTTCTTGCCTCATTTGTGCGCAGACGGACACTTATATTTAGAACCCACCTGGATAATAATCTCCAACTCAAGCTCCTTAAGTTAATCACACCTTAATCACATCTGTAAATCTCCTCAAAAGCCATATAAGGTAACATTCACAATCCAGGGATTAGGATGCGAATATCTTTTGTGAAGACATTATTAAGCCTTCCACACCCAGGAACATTCTATCTTTTTCTTCTGTTAACTTTATTTTTTTTTAAAGACTTTATTTATTTATTTGACAGAGAGAGACAGCCAGAGAGAGAACACAAGCAGGGTAAGTGGGAGAGAGAGAAGCAGGCTTCCCGCTGAGCAGGGAGCCCGATGTGGGGCTCGATTCCAGGACCCTGGGATCATGACCTGAGCCGAAGGCAGACACTTAATGACTGAGCCACCCAGCCACCCCACTTCTGCTAACTTTAAAACATAACTTCCTTTGTCTAAATTGAACATATCTCCTCAGCTACCGCTATCAGATTCATATTCCAATAAGCAGAAACAGAGCAAAAGAGAAGGGAAAGTACATATCTTCCCTTTTATGTTAAAATCCAGACATTCGGGGAGCCTGGGTGGCTCAGTCGGTTAAGCGTCTGCCTTTGGCTTAGGTCATGATCCCAGGGTCTTGGAATCGAGCCCCACATCGGGCTCCTTGCTCAGCAGAGAGCCTGCTTCTCCCTCTGCCTGCCGCTCTCCCTGCTTGTGCTCTCTCTTTCTCAAATAAATAAAATCATAAATAAATAAATAGATAAATAAATAAATAAATTCCAGACATTAAATACATTAGTTATTATCACACTCCATTGGCAAAAACCTTGTCATGGGACAATACTTAGCTTCAAAGAGATCTGGGAAAGGTAGTTTAGGTGGGTAGCTATGAAACTGGCATAAACTGGGCCTCTATCACTGAAGAAAACTGTAGAAAATTATCTGGTAGATAACAAATAGTCTCTTCTTCACACATAATCACAGAATTAACCTATTTTGGGGTAGTTATGATCAATTAAGCATAATTTCTTCAGCCTTGAGAAATTTATATAGAAAGACTCATATTTCACCACAGCCAACACAAAACCTTTTGTTGTTATTGTTGTTCATTCTCCTCCCTTCATATACGACTGAGTACCTGCTCTACTTTTGGCAGAATTAAGTACTGGACATTGAAAACAAAACAAGCATTACTCGAAATTTCTAAATTTATTTCACACAGTGTTGATGCTGTCAACATCAGCCATGTCTACTAACTTTCAGAAGCTTTACAAATAAGGGTCCTGAGAAAACTTGCCTTTAACTAATAAAACCTCTCAGTCTTTTGAAGAATGGTTCCTGGGAACCCTCTTACCCTGTTGGCAGGAATGCAAACTGCTGCAGCCACTCTGGAAAACAGTATGGAGGTTCCTCAAAAAGTTAAAAATAGAAATACCCTACGACCCAGCAGTTGTACTACTAGGTATTTACCCAAAGGATACAAAAATACAGATTTGAAGGGGCACATGCACCCCAATGTTTATAGCAACATTATCAACAAGAACCATATTATGGAAAGAGCCCAAATGTCCATCGACTGATGATGGATGAAGAAGTGGTGTGTGTGTAGATATATATATGGAATATTACTCAGCCATCAAAATGAATGAAATCTTGCCATTTGCAATGACATGGATGGAGCTAGAGTATATTATGCTAAGCGAAATAAGTCAGTCAGAGAAAGACAAACACCATATGATTTCACTCATATGTGGAGTTTAAGAAACAAAACAAATGAACATAGGAGGAAAAAAGAGAGAGGCAAAGCATAAAACAGACTCTTAACAATAGAGAACAAACTGATGGTCACCAGAGGGGAGGTGGGGGGAATGGGTTAAATAGGTGATGGGGATTAAGGAGGGTACTTGTTGTGAGGAGCACCGGCTGTTGTATGTAAGTGAGGAATCACTGAATTCTATACCTGAAGCTAATATTACACTGTATGTTAACTAACTGCAATTTAAATAAAAATTTGGAGAAAGAAAAAAAGTGGTTCCTATGAGATATAAGGTCATGATAGAAAATGTATAGCAGATAAGCCTCTGCCATAAATAAATAGAACCAATATGAAACAACCGTTATCAAATGTTGCAAAACCATTAGCCAAACCATTAACCAAAAGATCATGATCCCGAAAGAAAAGAAAAAAAAAAAATGGGTTGCGCTTATAACTGCCTCAGCTTTCTGCCTAGAGACATTTAGTTTACATTGATGTGAAGCAGAGGAATTGAAGGGTCTTGCTGAAATAAAAGAGATTAGAATTCAGGAAATCTTGAGACCCAGAAATTGTAGGGAGAGCACCAGAAAGGACAGAAATATGTAGAGATAGAGAGCTACAGGAATCTGAATAAGGTGTCTGTTGAGGCTTTGGCTCAAACTATAGGATGAAACTCCACAAAGTCAGGCAAAGTTCAATGACTATAGAAAGAACTACTACTAGGGAGCTATAAATTTAAAAGCTCCAAGATCTTACTCAAGGATAGGTGACATGAGTTAGATTAATCAGACTCCCAACTAGAGAGACCTAATAGAAAAAAAACAGACTAATGGAATGTCATTAAACACCTCATAGAGACCCTAGAAACACTACCTCTTAGGAAAATAGTGAAGCAAACCGTAGTTTAAAGGTTACTCTAGAAATACTCAAATCAAGTTAAAAAGAAAGCCTCAAAAAAGGTCTTACAGATATGCAGGTAAGTTAATGCCAAAGCAACACTTCTAAAAGGAATCCCGCAAATCTCTCTCACCAATTTCCATCATCTAAAACAAAAACAAATAAGCAAACAACAACAACAACAACAGAAAACAGATGTGAGAAGAAGGAAAATGTGACTCATATGCAAGAAAAATATTGATCAATAGAGAAAGATATAAAATTTCAGAGACCATGAAATGAATCTTCAAAATACCTGGTATAGATAGGTTCAAATATTTAAGGGGAAACATGAACACAATTAAGGAGAAAATGGAGATTATAAAAAACAATTGAAACTTCTAAAATTGAAAAATACAATATTTGAAATATATCTTTTAAAAATATTTTGGTTGAGCGTAATGGCAAATTACACATGCAGAAAAACAGATTTGTGACTTTGAAGTCAGAGCAAAAGAAACTATCTAAATTGAAGTATAGTGAGAGCAAAGCATGAAGAAGAAAACAAATAAAACAGATTTTAGTGGAATAGGAAAAATGTCAAGCCCTCATGTATACCTGTAATTGAATTCCTAATGGAGATAGAAAGCAGAAATCTACTTAAAAACAATGGCCAATTTTTTTTTTCCAAATTTGTTGAAAAACGTATATCCCAAAGTCCAACAAGTTGAATAATCCCTACAAGATAAATACAAGTAAAGAAAACAGAACCAAAGCATATTAATAATTAAATTGCTGAAACCCAGTGAAAAATGAAAACCTTAAAAAGCATCCAGAGGAAAATTAAAAAAAAAAAAAAAGACAAGAAATATAACTGACTTCTCTTTTATAAACCATACAAGCCTACAAGCTGGAAGATAATACAACATCTGTAAAATGTTGAAAGAAAAACAGAAAACAGAAACTGCCTACCTAAATTTCAAGAAATTTAGAAATTTCTCAGCAGAAATATCCTTAAATGAAGGGGGAAAAATACCGTTACACAAAGATGTTTATTAGGCTAAAGGAAAATTGTAAAATTTGGATATACATAAATGAATGAGGAGGATCAGAAACGATAAAAGTTTTGTCTGTTTTTTAAAAATAATGTCTTTGAAGGATATTTACTTATTTTTTTAAAGATTTATTTATTATTTTAGAGAGAGAAAGAGAGTGTGGGCACGTGAGTGGGGGGAGGGGAAGAAGAGAGGGAGAATCTCAAGCAGACTCCTGCGGAGTGTGGAGCCCCACCCAGGACTTGAACCTACAACCCTGAGGTCATGACCTGAGCTGTAATCAAGAGTCAGACGCTTAACCAACTGAGCCACCCAGGGGCCCCAGGATATTTACTTATTAAAAGTGGAAATAAAATAATGTATTATAGAGTTTGTAACATACATAGAAATAAAATATTTGACAGTATTATCACAAAGGATGGAAAGAGAGAGATCTAAGATTTCTGTTTTAAGGTTCTTTTTTTAAATGTGAAGTGATAAAATATTATTTGAAGATGCATGGTAATAAGTTAAAGTTGCATGTTATAAATATAGCTTATAGCTACATTTAAAAAAAAAAATTAAGCAAAGAGATACAGCTAACAAGCCAATCCTGAGAATAAAATAGAATTCTGAAAGTTATGCAATCCAACAGAAGGCAAAATAGAAGGAAATAATAAAGAATAGATGTGACCATTTGAAAACAAATAGCAAGATGGTACACTTAAGTCTAATGAGATTTAGCCCAAGATAAAGATGTTGAAGTTATACCAAAGCCATAAACTTTTCAAGGACCTCTCTCACCAAAAGGGCACAAAATAAGAACTCGGGGAAGATTCTGATTCTTGAATTTTACTTGTAATTAAAACATTTGGACTTTCTTTAGATTTTATGTTGCAAGGGCAGAATACTTTAATTTTGTATATTAATTACTTTGGACTAATTTCTTTGAAACTTTAATCTTTGAAGTTTTATTTCTCTGTGGGCATTTAATAATTAGATTATATATTAAAGTTTGAGCATCTATATGCTCTTGCTATTATTATGTAATTGTAGTGTCTTGATGTCAAGATTTAATATAATTGCAGAAGCTCTGAAGAGCTCTACTGAACAATGTAACTGGACATAATTTAGCATGGGGAATAATAGAGACAAAATTTTCAGACTCTGGAGTTCATGAATTAATATAATGTTCAGTAATATTTCAGAGCCTTCTGGAAGCAAACATATGGTGCCTACCAGTAGCTTGCAGGGGGAGCTACCAAAGGGCAACAATTATTAAGGTAAAGACATTCCTAAATGTGAGTGTCCCCAAAAGCAGCTCTGAGAAAAGAACTTAAGTTCATGTTGCTGATTTGGGATGTGATCCCAGGAAGCACAAGTTAGAGACCAGGAAAGTAAGATGGAGGAAAGAAAAATAGGAACGAATGAAAGAAGAAAGAAAGAAAAAAGGAAGAAAGAAAAGAAAGAAAGAAAGAGAAAAAGAAAGGGAGACAGAGGAAGGAAGGAAGGAAGGAAGAAAGAAAAAGGAAGAAAGAAAAGAAAGAAAGAAAGAAAGAGAAAAAGAAAGGGAGAGAGAGGAAGGAAGGAAGGAAGGAAGAAAGAAAAAGAAAGAAAGAAAAGAAGAAAGAAAGAAAGAAAGAAAGAAAGAAAGAAAGAAAGAAAGAAAG